>NW_022196904.1:114438852-114487931 GCF_008632895.1 Mastomys coucha
GACCTAAAACTTTTTTAAATGAAAAAAAAAATGTGTTTTTTTGGTTTAAAAAAAAAAAAGAGAGAGAGATTGCATGAATCTCAAAAGAGATTTTGAACTTTAGACTTTTGAACATTTGTTGAAACTGCAATAAACTATGGGGACTTTTGAAGTTGAACTAAATGCATTTTGCATTATGTTATGGCTACAAATATTTGGGGGGTCAGGGAATGGAATGTGCTGGTTTGAATAGGTACAGCCCCATAGACTTGTGTGTTTTAGTGCTTGGCCCATAAAGAGTAGTGCTATGAGAAAGTATGGCTTGGTTGGAGTAGATGCAGCCTTGTTGGAGGAGGTGTGTCATTGTGGGGATGGTCTTTGAGGTTTCCCATGCTCAAGCTACACCCATCATGACACAGAGTCTTGCTGCCCATGGATCAAGATTAGAGCTTTCTCAGCTCCTCCATAACCATACCTGCCTTCGGACTGCCATTGAAGAGGTCAGTTCAGGAACTTTGGAAAATTCCACCAGATCCCTCCCCTCCTGGGAGAGCAAGGTCATGGAGCACTTAGGCAACCCTCTGGAAGGGAGAGGCTAATTACAATCCTCAGACCACAGCAGGGGTTGGGGGTTGGAGGACAACCGTCTACTACCTACAGGTAGGTGGGGGAGGCCCAGAACTCATAGACACATTCAGCAGAGTGGGCCAACTGTTAGCCATCTACAGACAAAGGAAGTCCTTGCCACCTCATTCCCTAAAGACCAATCCGTTTAAAAGTCACTGTTCTGTCAATCACATTGTGCCTAATGGCTGCTGCTCTGAAGACTGTATAAAGCCCCTCCAAACAGGCCACCCAGGCAGGGTCTCTGCCTCTCCTTCAGGTGCAGGATGATGACCCATGCTGGAACAATAAATTCCTCTTGCTTTTGCATCGATCCCCGGCTCCAAGTTGTTTACTTGGGGGTGGAGGGTGGGAGCCACATCAGTCCTGGTAAGCTAAGACTCTTCAGAGTCTTACACCATGTTTCCCACCATGATGATAATAGACTTAACCTCTGAAACTGTTAGCCAGCCCCAATTAAATGTTCTACTTTATAAGAATTGCCATAGACATGGTATCTCTTCATTGGGATAAAACCCTAACTTAAGACAATCTGATTGATAGTTTTATGATATTATTTTGTACCAGAGACCAAAGTGCAGAGGCCCAAGAGGGATCTCCAAAACCTGAAGGGCCTGATGGAGCTGAAGGAAGGTGGTAGTGGCTGGCTTCCACAGAGGAGCTAGAAGCAGGGTTGTATGCAGGGAAGGGCATGCCTCAGAGCTGCTGTTGCCTGTCTCTGGTGTGGAAAGGAAAAGAATACAGGGTGTCCTATGGTTTAAAAGCCTTAAACACTGTTAAATGTCAGCCTGAGTCATTTACTAAACACCTGCTGTGCTCCAGTTCCTGGCACGCAAAGCTTATATGCAGGGATTGGTATCCTCAGGGAGCCATCCTCAGTGGCCTAGGCTTTCTGTGACCCTGAAATTTCAAGAAAGCAATGACATGTTCACCAACATGAAAGGTCTGTGCTTTTGCACACACTGAATGTCTGTTCCATGCCATTGGTGGATCAGCAGTGAAGACTGCACACTAGGCCCAGGCTCCTTGAAAATCCATTAAAAAATGGGAGACTACACTATAAAGACTACAAGTGTTGGAGAAAAAAAACTAAAAGACAGGAAAGAGGGGAGGGGGCCGAGAGCACGGGGGTGTGGTGTAAAGAGCTGAGAAGAGGAGCATGCAGGAAGGGCTCTATAAATGTTTCCACCACAGGCTTCCCTAGGTTCCAGGTAGGTCAAAAAGAAGCCTGGGATGGGTTCTCACAGGCTCTCCCCACTCACCAGCTCTCCAGCCTCTTCCTGGGGCTGGCAGCATGTGAGTTACGGGTCCCTCTGGGGTGCTGTATGTTTGGGGGCATCTGTTCCCTTTTTATTGCTTCTGGCCAGGGCTCTGAAACTCCACGGAGCAAATCACTACCTCCCTTCCCACTAATGCAAACAGCTGCTTCCTGCTTGCCAACTCCCCCGCTCTAATCACCAAGGGAAGAATTATAAATAAATGTGTACAAGCAAACAGATGCTGTCATTTAAAAAAATTGATCCATCCAGCAGAAATGCCCCACTTAGGACTGAAGTGGTGACTGCGGAGCCCTGTCTCAGTGGCATTTTAATGAAATCAGGCAAACAATGGCAGAGCTTGAGAATGGATTCCAGAAGGCAGGTGACTGAAGAAGAGGGAGAGAAGAAGAGGGAGAGAAGAGGGTTGAAGCTGGGTGGCAGCTACCAGCCCAGGGTAGAAGAGGAGCTCCCATCCTAGGCACTCTCCCCTCTCCTTTCTCTTCTCAAATCCTCCTCACTCTTCCTTGTTTATGGCATCCAGTCAGATTCAGTCTCTGAAGCATTTAAGATTTTGTCGGCTTCGTGGTTTCTAGGGACTAAGATCCAGGGAAGATGCAGCTATCCCATGCTGTCCTGGGCAGGTAGCTAGACAAATCTCTCAGCCCTCCTGTGCTCAGCAATTCACTGAGAGACTGAGGGAATGGAGACAGAGTTGATGATCACCAGACCTAGCCGGTAACACCTCCCCAGAGGGCCTGCCAGGCTCTGCCTCCCCACCTCCCACACCCCCAACCCCATCTCACCATCTTCCAGTAAAAGAACACTGAGTTCTCTAGAGGAGGTAGGCATCCTTTGGAGAAATGTGGGTCCCTGAAAGCTCCTGTCCACCAACATCAGAATGTGATTTGGTTTTTGTTTGTTTGGTTGGTTGGTTGGTTTGGTTTGGTTTGGTTTTTGGTTTTTTGTTTTTTTTTTTTGTTTTGTTTTTTTGTTTTTGTTTTTGTTTTTTTTGAGACAGGGTTTCTCTGTGTTGCCCTGGCTGTCCTGGAACTCACTCTGTAGACCAGGCTGGTCTTGAACTCAGAAATCCGCCTGCCTCTGCCTCCGAAGCGCTGGGATTAAAGGCATGCGCCACCACTGCCCGGCAGAATGTGATTTGTTACTGAATGAATTCTACCCTCTAGAATGCAGAAAGTTCCAGAATTCATTTCATTTGCTCATCACCTGCTCACTGAATACATAGTGAAAGGATGTCTAATGATCATCAGATATCTCAGTACCCAGATGGAAGGAATGGTATGGGCCTATTTTTCTATCTTCTTAAAAGGTCTTTATTTTACATGTATGGGTGTTTTTGCCTCATGTATGTGTGTGGACCACATGCATATACTGGCCATAGAGGCCAGAGGAAGATCATCTGAGACTGGAGACTGCTTGTGAGCTGCCCACTGATTGATGGGAATCAAACCAAGGTCTCCTTGAAGATCAGCAAGTGCTCTTATCTGCTGAGCCTTCTCAGCCCCCAAGGTTGTTTTTCAGGTGGGAGAATTAGGTTAGAAAAGGCCAAGTACTCTGCTGTAAGGCAAATGTTGATAATGACTGTTTATTGAGCACTTGCTGTAGAACAAGCAAAGTACTGGGTGCTTCCTGCTTATGTGACTCCTTACCTATGTAGGTGTAGAATCCTTGGCTTACAGATAAGGAAACAGAAGCTTGGAGGGATGGATATACTAGTTCAGGAGAGGAAGGATAAGAAAGTGGGGAATAGAAGGGAGGAGAGGACTGAGAAAAGGCAAAGAATGTCAAGGACACACATACACACACACACACACACACACACACATACACACATATACATACATACATACATACATATTCACAGGCTTACACGCATACATTTAATAAAGGTTAAACCCATTACATCAAAGTAAAGCATGTGGCCACCCAAACTCTCATTTATGACACCTAATTGGAAGGAAAGGATGTACTCAGGACAATGACTGATTTAGCACTTTCCAATGTGCAAACCACTGTAACAAGACCCAGTTACTGGCTGTGCTGGATAGTTTTGTGTCAACTTGATACAAGCTAAAGTCATCAGAGAGGAGGGGTCCTCAATTGAGAAGATGCCTTCAAAAGATAAGGCAAGCTATAGGGCATTTTCTTAATTGGTGATTAATGGGGGGGCTGGTGGTCCTGGGTTCTATAAGAAAGCAGGCTGAGTAAACCATGAAGAGAAAGCTAACAAGCAGCACCCCTCTAAAGCATCAACATCAGCTCCAGTCTCCGGGTTCCTGCCCTGCATGAGTTCCTTCCCTAACTTTTTTCAGCAGTAGCCTATGATGGGGAAGTGTAAACCAGATAAACCTTCCCTTTCAAGTTGCTCTTGGTCATGGTGCTTCATCACAGCAATAGAAACCCTAAGACATTAGCTAATGAACATCTACCTGGCTTTAAGCACTGGGTTGTCCATCCTCTGCCTCTTGGTGGATGTGTGCTGGTGGACTCTCGTTCTGTGTCATATCTCACTTACTGCTTAGTGAGGAGGACCCAATGGACAGGAAGACTTGAGAAGCCCCGAGTTTGAGCCCAGAACTGAATACTTAACAAGTTGTTCTCTGACCTTATCATGTGTATGTATCAGACAAGTGTGCCCCTACCACACACACACGTGCACACACAGAGCGAGAGCGAGAGCGAGAGAGAGAGAGAGAGAGAAAGAGAGAGAGAGAGAGAAAGAGAGAGAACATCAAGTATGGTAGTAATACTTGTAATCTTAGTGCTACAGAGGCAAACAAGTCCGCAGAACTCAACGGCCAGCCAGCCTAGCCTAACCAAGTTCCAGGCCAGATGAGAGATTTTGATTCAAAAAAGGTAGTTGGTTCCTGGGAATAAACATCTGAGATTGACCCCTGGTCTCCACATGTACAGATACACACACTTATGCACACACAAATCTGAAGTTCAGCACTGGGATATTGAGGTGGCTCAGTGGGTAAAGGTGCCAGGCACTAAACTTGATAGCCTGAGTTTAATCCCTGAAACCTACATCACCATGTAGGAAAAAGAGAACTAACTCCTGCACGTTGTCCTCTGACCTCCACTCTTGAGCTGTGGCAATGACCACCTCCAAGAACACAAGAACAAAGGAGATGGGCAACTTGGCTTTGGAGAATGTTGACAAGCATCCCTCAGCCAAGTGCTCGGGATCAACAAGGATGGCTACTGTGATTCTGCTAGCATGGGTGTTGGGGAGGATACAGCTGGGTGGTCTTCTTCCCTAAACATATAACCCCAGCTTAATTCTGAGAAAAACATCAGAAGTACTTCAGTAATGGGATTGTCCCGTAAATACCTCCACAGAGTACAAAATGGCACTCCTCAAAAATCAGTAATGTTGGTAAAACAAGGGGGATCTGAGACTGCCACTGCCGCAGCCAAGAGCAGATGTGAGGATAAGTGTTTGTTGGATGCCAGGGAATCCTGGGAAGAAAGAAATGTCAGGCATCTGAGGAGTGGCAGGGGCTTTCATCACAAGCACCTCTCCATGTTATTTGGTAATTGTGACAACTGTACAGTGAGCCAAGGGTGTATGGAAACTCTAGCTACCTTTGCAACTTTTTCCTGAATCTAAAAGTATTCTGCAATCAACTTTGGAATGAATTTGTAGTTCAGTGGCAGGTAGTGTGTTTAGCATGCACGAGGCCCTGAGTGCCATCCCAGCATTAATTAAGGTGTAACTGTCTGTAAAGTCATACAGCTCCTGTTGGATACTGTCTTTGTTGGGACACCCATCTCATGTGCCTTGAGACAAAAATGCAGATTCTAGCTTCCTGAGGCAGACATGTCAAAGAGATGGTGGAGAAGGACCGTTTGGAGACTGTGATGCCAGACAGCTCCCAGGCCCAGCCCATATCTGTTTGCTGTTTCTCAGCCCAGGTACTGGGGAAATGTGCTTTGATTTTTCAAATAATACTTTTAATATGGGTTCTTAAATGCTTCTCCCTTCTAGTCCACCACCCACCAGAGGTAGGTGAAAAGAAAGGTTATTAGGATACAGGAGAAGTGGACCTGCTTAGAAATTGTTCTTTGGAGCAAATCCAATCTGCGTTGTCAGGAAATCAGCAGTTCAGTTCACAGGAGTCAGCAGTGGTCGGTCAGCAGCTCAATCCACTCACAAACACTTTACAAATATATTAGCAGTCCAGTTCAGTAGTGTCAGTATAACAAACATGAATCAGCAGCAATGGCATGACCTAGCAGAAACAGCCAGGCCCCAGCCAAATTGGCATGAGTCAGCAGGAGCAACCAGGACCAGCAGGGACACCAGGAGAAGTTCTCTGCCGAGCCTCTCTCAATGAAGTGAAGATCATCGAAGACTCTAGACCAAGAAGCATTGCAAAGGTAGGTATGCAAGCCTCCTGTCATTGTCCATTGAGTCCTATTTATACTCCCACCAAACATCGAATGTCCTCCCATGGGTCTTGCCTCACCATGTGAGTCTGTCTTAGCAAGACTGTGTGTGAATCTGTGTCAGTAGACATCACTCTGCCAGTCAACCCAAATCTGTAGAAGCAGCAAGAAGCCGCCAGAGCACCACCTGAAGTATTTATTCTGGTGAGTTTCTATAAAGTCACAACAAGGACTGACTGCCATGCCCACTCGTCTACTCCAGTGAAGTCTGTAGTGTCAGGCTTGAAGGCCTGATCATGGACCAGAGGTGTACAGCTTCAAAGGAAGTTTGCTGCCTGGGTATTTAGTAATTCGCTGGCATCTCCTAACTCAGACGTGTTCCAGATTAGTCTTTCCAATACTCAACATGCCTTCTTATTCAGGCATAAAGGTGTCTCAAGAAATGATTCGTAAATTAGTTAAAACTAAGATTAAACATTGTTCTCTGGCCAGCACAATGTTCCAATATATCCTAATTTATTACCAAACTGTCGTTAGCTTGGAATTTCTCACAAGGAAACTGCCTTATCAGACAGGGTGTCCTCAGAGTTAGGAATAGAGGTCAGGCACTAACATAGTTAGAATTCTCAGAGCAGTCCCACAGAAGACAGAATTGTTTTACATACCAGAGTAATTGTAGGGCTTCCCTCACTTAAGAGCATTCTCAGGAACTGCTAGATTGGGACTTCCTGGTGCTTGCCTCCAACAGACCCAGAGAATTAGCTTAGGACTGCCAAGATAGCTCCAGTGGGAAGGGCACCACTGCTCTTCCGCTTTGCACCTGGATGCCTGATCTTACCAACCTTGATGTGACCGTCACTTGCCTACGTGACTTTTGTCATCTGCCCTGTTTTCTGTATTCTATATAAGCCTGTTCTTCACTTTGTGCACAGATATATACATTCAGATTCAAGATTCGGGCATTCAAGAAAGAGCATTTGAGCTTTGAGCCTCATGCAGTCTGCAGCCCCCTTCCCCCCAGGGCCAGAGTGCTCGGGTCCAGGGGGTGCAGTGCCTGTCCTGAAGAGGTGGCTGCTTTAGACCCAGTGTGTTTCAGGTGGCCTCAGATGCACCTCGACTGCTGAGCTGCCAGATTTTTCATTTCTCTTTTGTAATGACTGTAAAAGTCTGATGCCATTTTTGAGAAATACATTCAGATCCTGCACTTCCATGTGTTGTGTCTGCCATCATTTCTTCACCTACACCTTGTCGACCTGACTAGGACCCTGTTCTCCTGCAGGTTGAGGGAGGCTCAGACTGGCCGGCCTGCGGCAACTGAGATGGGACTTTGAAAGTATGTTCAGTTTTCCTAGCTAGGCATATCCTATTCTGTCAAATCTTTCTCTGATTCATCACTTTGTCTGCCATTCAATTAATTAGACATCACTTATAAATATGGGTATTTTTTCTACAAACTACCTTCATTGTTTGAGATTAAGTGTGTGTGCTAAGGGCGTGTCTGTGTGTAAGTGTGTGTGTAAGGGAGCTCAGCAACACAATGTATAGCAAACCAATACATGTGTGTTATTAGCAAAGAATTCTTCAGCATGCATCCTTTCACAAGTTTGCTTTCACAAAACATCCTTTCACCTGGGTCTGCTTCAGGAAAGCACTCCTTCATGTGTCTGCCCCAAGCAAAACACCATCTGATACAACTGACTTTCTAAAGATTTATTTATTTCATGTATATGAGTACACACTGTAGCTGTACAGATAGTTGTGAGCCTTCATCTGGTTGTTGGGAATTGACTTTAGGACCTCTGCTCGCTCCAGTCAGCCCCACTCGCTTAGTTCCTGCTCGTTCCTGCCCAAAGATTTATTTATTATTGTAAATAAGTATACTGTAGCTGTCTTCAGACACACCAGAAGAGGGCGTCAGATCTCATTATGGGTGGTTGTGAGCCACCATGTGGTTGCTGGGATGTGAACTCAGGACCTTCAGAAGAGCAGTCTGTGGTGCTCTTTCCCACTGAGCCATCTCACCAGTCCACAACTGACTTTCTAAAGAAACCATAAATTTCCACTTAGTATGTGAGGAAGCTTTGCAAGTGTCTTCAGTCCCCAGGTTGAATAGACACAGACAGCCTGTTCCTACCAGGACCTTCTCACAAATACCTAATGTGCTTCCAACCACAGCTGCCAGGCAGGGTCATTCCTCAGCAGTACAAAAACACAGCTGGTTTAAAAGGCTGACTCCAGCGACTGATTGATGTCTGCTACACATGTGCATTGACATGTGCTGGGCAGCTGATATTCCCAGTGTGTGGCTCCTGTCCTAGAAAAGCTAGGAGGACAGTAAGAACAAGGAGCACCCCTTATTGAAGAAACTTGGAACCATGGAGTTTCCCATTAGGTATATATTTTGGATTTTGAAATATTTTCACATACATAATGAGAAATATTGAGGTTAGACTCAGTCTAAACATGAAATACACCTTATTCACCTTTTAAAACAATATTTTGAATGAAACCATACATCACATTAATGCCCAGAGTTTCCAAGTTTTGAAGTCTTGGTGTTTAGGGATCTGGTTAAAGATGTGCTGTGTTAGGGCAAAAGGATGGGTTAACATTTCGGTGGTCCTTGTGCATTACTCTGTTCTGCATTCAGTGATCTGGCCTTCCAATGAACTCTGAGATGTACTCATTATGGCCATTTTAGTGATGAGGAGGCTGAAACCAACCAGTGAAATGATGAGATTGCTCAGGGCTGGCTAAGTGACTGAGATGGGACTTCAAAGGTATGTTCAGTTTTCCTGGCTAAGTATATCCTATTCTGTCAAATCTTTCTCTGATTCATCACTTTGCCTGCCATTCAATTAACTAGACATCATTTATAAACATGGGTACTTCTTCTACAAAGTAACTTTACCTTCATTGTTTGAGATTAAGTGTGTGTGCTAAAGGCATGTCTGTATTCCAGCCAGAGAGACTAAAGGTATGTGTTAAGGCTGAGCCACAACACAACTAGATGCCAAAACAACCCCCAGGGTTTTCTGCCACGGTTCATAAGAGTTTACTTTCTGACTTATGTTTGTTGTTGTTTGCAGTGCTGGGGATGGAATGAAGGCCATTGTGCACACTAAGAAAATATTCTCTTGTGAGTGTTCCCAGGCCTACTTGGAATACCCAGAAGTCTTTTTCTTGGAGATAGTATGTTCATTCCATGGAGGAGGAAGATGACAGCAAAGCCCTCAGCCAGCCTAACTCTGTGTCTGAGCTTTTATTGTTGGTCTAACATCCAAAGCCACTTTTGTTTGGAAATCCTAAGGTCACTGTGCCTTGCTGAGGTTACTGTAGGCTCGCTCACCAGCTCTGTGCTGAGGCAATGATGTAACTGGAACAAGGGCGCAGCATAATAAGTGACCATCACACGCAAGGCAAGAGCCAAAAACTGGGAGGGCTCCAGTCTTCTCTTTGAGCAATTGAAGTGCATTAAACATCTCTCCCGTAGTCGCACTAAATGCTGTTTTTGAGTTTAGAGTCTTGTTTGTGTATTTTAAATAAATTTCATAATTAAACCACAAATGTTCCCAGAGCACTTGGAGATATTTAAATTATAGGCTTCTGATCTAATGGAGAAAAATCACAAATATGGGCGTAAATGACTCCTTTTGTTTGCTTGGTGCAGTTCATGGCTCTCAAATGGGTCTGCCAGCTTAATGGCCAATTCCAAAGCTGCTAGGATCGGAGGGGGTGGTGGTAAAGAGATGACAGGAGGTAAAACCCCTATGGATGAAAAATAACAGTTCTTTTAAGGAAACATTTCCTTTGTGCCTATAACTCATCATAACAGACTGGTTTTAAATACAAAAATAAGGCTGGAGGGTGTAGTTCAATGGGAGAGTGTGTTAATATGTGTAAGACTCTGGGTTCTATTCCTAGCACTAAACAAAAGACATAATCAAGCTGACAAAGCAGTGTTTGTCTCTCTGGCTGGCAGCACTCCAGGCCACATACTGATGCCGGCGTCCCATTCCCAAACACTGTGCAAGAGGGTTTCGGGAATTGCAGGTTCTGGGTTCAAATCTCCTTTGGCAATTGCTGTGGGATCTGTTTGGACAACTCAGAAACTAACGTCCACCCTACCACAGTATCTCTGTAGCAACCTCTCTTCCACTAACCACTGTCACATAAAGACCAGATTCTAACTTAGTCAAGAGAAAAAAGACCATAGCTTATCATTGTAATAGAGAGCCCTCAGCCAGCCTGAGTCTGTGTTTGAGATTCTATTGTTGGTCTTACATCCAAAGCCACTTTTGTTTGGAAATCCTAAGGTCACTGTGCCTTGCTGAGGTTACTGTAGGCTCACTCACCAGCTCTGTGCTGAGGCAATGATGTAACTGGAACAAGGGCACAGCATAATAAGTGACCATCACATGCAAGGCATGGTGAGAAAGTCTGCAAGTGCCCTGAAGACTAGACAAGAAGAGCAGACAGAGAAGGGACTGGGGGAAAGAACACATGGAAGTCAGAGATCAGTAGTGGGTATCTTCCCAAATTGCTCTCCACCTCATTTTCAGATTGGTGAAATGAGCCAATTTAAGCCAGATTAGATTGTATTAAAGGCAAGTTTATTGGAAAACTGCTCTTGGGTGGGCAAGTTCACTGGCCCCAAGTCCAGTGAAGTTGTCAATGGAAATGGGGCGGAGTGTGTGAAAGGAGGGTAAGGGAAGGAGAAAGAAAGAAAGGGGCCCACACAGAGAAGAGAGAGACCAAAATGTCTGGTTTATATAGGAAGAGCTTCAGGGGGAAGGGGAGCCCAGCCCTTAGGCTGGAAAGTTCAGGGTTGGGGGCAGGGTATGCCAGATAGGAACTGAGGGATGCTGGGAGAACCTGGAGGCCAGGTCCACTTTGGTGTGTACAATATGCACCTGAGTTCCTTGTCCTGGGGTTCAAGACCAAACAAGCATCTCTCACTGAGCCCTGATCTCACTGACTCTACTGGACTGACAGAACAGCAACCCTGGGGATCCTCCTGTCTTTGCCTCTCCAGTTCTGGAATTGTAAGTGCTTGCCCCTGCACCTGACTTTTTACTGAGAATTTAAAGCCAGGCCTTCATACTCACAAAGCAAGCACTCAAATGACTGTTCATTTTCCCAGTTAGAGCTTTTCTTTCACAGGAAAGAAATCCAAAGCTAGAAAATTCAGGAAGTGAAACAGAAAGGTGACCTGCTGGCATAGCGGGTCAGACCTACTGCACTCTAGAGCTGTGCACAGCTGCATGGGGACCAACATGCAGGGACCTAATTTGGCTGTCCAGCATTTTGTTGATAAGTGGGGACAAGTAGTTCAATTAATCACTTATTAAACCAAGCATGGGACTTTGGAAGGGCTGCTGGGCTGTCACAGGGAATGAAGGAGCATCCTGGAGTTCTATCTAAGTCCTATTGGAAGGACCGTTTTCTGCAGTAAGCTATCTGCTGCAGTACAAAGGGATGAGCATTGCTTCCTTGCTGTTTTCCAGGGGTATAGTGCTCAGGTAAAGTTAGCACTCACTACTCAGTGGAGGGAAGGTAAGCAGGGTCAGTCAACAGCATCCCCGTGAGTCTAGTGGTTATAACAGCCTTTTGTTCTTTATTTCTTCCCTCCATAGCTGAGGATGCTGATAGCATCAACAGCTAGATATGATTATAATGTTTTCAAAGTGTGTGTGTGTGTCTGTGTGTGTGTGTTGCCTTACTGAGATGAGTCAGACAGGTTTCCAGGAAGGCAGACACAGAGAAGAGTCAAGGGTACCTAATAAATAAGGTGCTGTATTTCCAAGATGGCCGACTTCCTCACACTTCTGACTTGAGACAAGTCTGAAAGCTTAAAACAAAGGCCTTAGGGGCTTTGCCTCCCATTAGCAAGTCCCCTGCTGATGGATTAGCTCAACAAATTCAAGGTCAGATCAAGACACACAACAATTGCAGGACAATCAAACATTCTTTCTTCAAAGCCATCAACCCTAAATTAGGGGAGAAAAAGACTTAAAAAAAAAAAGCCATCAGATTTTTCACACACACACACACACACACACACACACACACACACACCACCCACCCCAAATCTACTTTGCATAAGGTCTTTTTCTCTGCTGATTCTGTCTATCGCTATCTGTAGTGTTTGAGGTTACGCTGCTTCTACCTGAAGAGCTCGAGATTTTTTATTATTGTTTATTTATTTATTTATTTATTTATTTATTTATTTATTCTTTGCCCTTTAATTCTTTAACTGGCATAGAAAACGAGCCGATTAAGACCCCCTAGACTGTATCACTACCACAGCACCCAGAATATGACTCCTTGCACCGGCCTTGAGCAAAAACTCCCACTCGTTTCCCCATCTCTACTTAGCAGCGTTCCTGAGAGGATGAAAACCGAAGAGTGCACCTTGACTCAATCCCTGCTGACCAGTAGATTAATTGACTTCGCTTTTCTAGTCACACTCCAAACCCAAGGCTAGCAGACCATTGCAGGGAATCGGTTGCTGCTGCTGCTCCAGGCACCTCTAGAGTCCACCGGGAGAGAATACTCAAAACACAAAACTCTTGCTGACTGCCACACCACGCCACACAGCCTGTCTCTGCAAGGAAATCATAGGCCAACTCACAGGAACCAGCCCTGCATGCTGTACTTGTGGGTTCAAATTAGATATGTGACTTCTAAAAACATGTGGCTATTTTTCTTCCACCTCGGTTTCCTACTCTGTAAAATAGGGAGAACTCATTATCTGAGTTGGAAGGATTAAGTAAAATCACAAGTGACAAACTGTTTTGCAAGGCATGATCCGGAACAAAAAGCTCAAGCCGCCCAAGTCATTGACCCCAGGAGGGCGGGGCCGGGCATTGATTGCTCGGCGCTCCTCTAGGCACCGGTCGCGATCAGCTGAGTCAGAAGTGATCGATGCTCTCGGTGTAGATAAAGCTAGCCGGAGAATCTTTGTCCCGACGGAACCAGTCGTCGCCAGCGACGAGAGACACAAGCCCGTCCGAGCGCCAGAGAGGTTAGTTGGAGATACACGCAGCTGGAGCGCGCAGGCAGCCGGGGTTGCTTAGACGCGCAGCCTGGCCGTGAAGGACAGATTGCGCAGGCGCCACGCTAAAGCCCGGAGCGAGCGAGCCGGAACGGTTTCGCGCAGGCGTCTTGGGAGGCCTGGCAGCCGCTCGAGAAGCCGCATGCGTAGTAGCTGTCTGTTTGCCACACACGGTTGGAGGAAAAGAGCCCGCGCGTTGTGTAAGCGTCTAGGATTGTCAAATAGCGCGTGCGTAAAACTGCCGTGCTCTTCCTTTCGCCTTCTAGGCTTTGGTCAGTGGTTCAAGTGTGGGAACAGGTTTAGTGGCCCACATGACGCGCCTGTGCCTTCTATCCGGAAGGCTTGGCTGCGGCCACTGCTGCCTGTTTCCAATCGCCTCCTTCGAACCCGCCCAAGTCCGCCTGTCCCCCGAAAGCGAACAGAGGTCCACGGCAACGACCAAAGACTTTCTGGGAGTCAGGGCGTCTTCTCCTAGGCCATTTAGCCAGAATCTAGACTGTGCAGAAGGGCATGAACAGCTGGGTTTTGCCGGTACTTTGAGAGGACTGCACGTGCTTTCCCTAGAAGTTTGTTCATGCTAAGGCCTCCAGCAACCTGCTTGGCAACCAAAACTAGTTTCTGTAATGCGTCCCCAAAACGTGCACTTAGGAAGCAAAGCTTGAGTCCCTTCGGCCCCGTTCTCGGTTCCTTTGGTTTTTAATGTGAGCAGCATAGTTCACTTAGGAAGCCCAGATAGAACCACACAGATTAGATTCTGCACCCTTTAGCTGACATCCTTTCACAAAAAGGGTCGTTTTGTACACCAACAAATGGGCCTTTATTTAAAGACTTTTTAGAATTAAGGCTACAGAGGAAAATTGTTTTGTGCAACCTGCACCTGGCCATTACTTGAAAGCAGTGCCTTTTGTCTGATGCGGGAACATGGAGCACCAGAAGGCCACTTTGCAAGCAAGGACACAGCCCCTACCACCTTCAAAAGCAAAGCAATGGCCCGCAAGATGTCTTTAAGGCCTATAACTGTTGCACTGTGGGAGAGAAACTTATAATGGATCATATGAGGCCATTGAGGCTGGTACATCTGACCTGTGTTTGGGTGATTGTCATTTTACCAGCAATAATCCCTAGTTTGTTTGTCTAGGCTCTTAAATTTAGTGTCCTGGTTTAGATGGTGAATTCCATAGTTAGCCCATCTATAGTTAGACTATTGGAAGCCTATTTATACAACTCACAATAAACTTGTATATGGTAGTCTGGGATGCCAATTTAGAGGCTAGTGTTGGTACACTATGAAGGACTCGTTTATAAACCAATGGCTACTCCCTCCTGTGGCAGGCCTTTTGGTTAACACTGCCTGTTCTAATAAACAATTCAGTGAGAGGGTATTAGGAAGCCAGGCCATACTTACAGCCAGATCACAGGGCCACCCAGTCTGGTCCCATCTATGTCAGACTGGGATGTGTAGGAGCACTGGGGGGTTTGACTTGGAGCCTGGGCTTGAGGCCACAGAGAAAGGCAATCCAGGCAGTCTACACTGGAAGGCCTGTTCAAGCTGCTGGCTGTGAGAAGATTGTGGCTTTGGGCCCACACCAGACCAGGTCCTTGAGATATTCATGGAGCTTAGTATCCTAAGCAATGGACAATTGCTGAATCCTGGAGCTCTTATAAAGAAACCTTGACAAAATGGTTGTAAAAGCAAGGCAAAATGTACCTTCACCTGGTACATGGATTATACCTATTAGCTACTCTCTTACTTAGGGTTTCCATTGCTGTGAAGATACACCATGACCAAGGCAACTCTTATAAAGGACAATATTTACTTGGGGCTGGCTTACAGGTTCAGAGGTTCAGTCCATCATCATCATGGCAGGTAGCATGGCAGAATACAGGCAAACATAGGGCTGAAGTTCTGCATCTTCATTGAAAAAAAGCCAGGAACAGACTGTCTGCCACATGGCTGGGAGGAAGGTCTCAAAACCCACCCCCACAGTGACACACTTTCTCCAACAGTGCCACACCTCCTAATAGTGCCACTCCCTGGGCCAAGTATATTCAAACCACCACAGCTACTAATCCTGAGTTACCAAAAATATGTCAGTGTCATGTTAAGGAAGGAAAAGCACTTCCCCTTCCTGTCAGTTAACCAAGAGTGAGTCCAGACTTGAATTCTCTACGTCATGCTCCCTGTATCTTCTGTCCTCTGTCTGTCTGTTGCACGAGTCTAGATCGGTGCCCTTCCTGAAGGCTGGCTAATGAATCTGTTTATCCCTGTGTCTGTGTGTTCTATGTGTGTCTGTCTGTCTTGTGTGTGACTGTCTATGTCTCTGGGTGTGTTGTGTGACTATCCATCCCTCTTGAACAGTACAGAAAGCATCACAAGGGGGAAGGAATATGATACTTTATAGGCATCTTTAATGAAGTCTTACATGGGGTGAAGTTACTGACTGGCTCCCACTGACCCAGACAATAACAGTCACTGTGTTTCAACCAAGACCCACAAATCCTGCTTTCAGCTTTTATGGTAGATTGGAGGAGGTTACTTTCAACTTTCAGCAAATGATTCAATGGCATCCGATTCAGGGTCATGAAAGAGTACATTACTTAATATGATAGTTCCTCATTAGCTTATGTTGTAAAAGTTGAATTCAAGAGAAACACAATACAAGTAAAGTTGATTGATACAGTCTTCTCTTAAAGGCAGGTTAAGCAGTTTGAGCACACAGTAGCATGATAGCCTTAAGTGATCTCAAGGTGTATTAGTAACTCTGGCTGTGAGGTCCGGGAAAAATTCCAGTCATTTAGAATATGAGATATCTACATAATATTGCCCACCAAAACATGGTCTTCAGCAATTAACTATAATTTAAATTGCTTATAATTACTAAGGCTAGCTTATGTGGCTGAGAGAAGATGATTTACTACCACCAGTGTGAGGCCCTCTCCTAGAAGGCTCTTTCATGTAGACTACAACAGGAGGTCCTTATCTTTCAAGGCCATTGGAAGTAGAAGCTTATAAATGTTGGGTTTCTGGGGCAATATAAAGAGATAAAAGGCAGAAAGAGACAGAATCTGACATCAATAGATGGGACCGTTTATTTCAAACAGTGGAGGACAGACACTCTCCCATGGGAAAAGGGGTGCCTGTAAGAGAAAATGCTGGTTGGACCCCTTCATAGAGGCAGGGTGCTAGGCTTAAGGATGGGGAAACCATTGCAGCTATAGAGAACTGCTTGTGGTCTCCAGTCCCTCTTGCTGGAATTCTCTGTCTCGAGCAGGACAGATCATCTTGGAAGACAGGCTGTCTCTACAAACACTCCTGTCTGGGCTGTGATAGCTGTCACTTGACTACATCTGGAATTAGTTAAACCCCAGGTTGACTGGGTGCACTCTCAAGGGGTCTTTCTTAACTAAAGGATTTTAAGTGGGAAGCTCCCTTTAATCTGGGCCACACCTTCTGGCTGGCAGCCTACATACAGGGTGTGCAAACGGGAAACGCTGGCTCTTTGCCTGCTTGCTCTCACTCTTGATGGCAAGTTCACTCCTTCACTGGCATTAGCACCTATTTCTTCAGGATTTGGCCATATACTGAAGACCAGCTGAGACATCCAGCCTAGTGTACTGAACAACTACTGGATTCTTGGACTTTCTGTTGGTAGACAGTCATTGTTGGACTAGCTGGACCACAGCCTGTAATCAATCAATCAATCAATCTCTCCCTCCCTCCCCTGCCTCTAGTATATACACACACATTATTTTATCAGTTCTTTTCCTCTAGAACAACAGTTCTCAACCTGTGGGTCATGACCCCTTTGGGAATCAAATGAACTTTTCACAGATAGCACGTACCAGACATCTACATTACTATTTATAATAATAGAAAATTACAATTATGAAGTATCAATAAAAATAATTTGGAGGTAGTATTAGGCACAAACCACACCTAAATACCATTTTTCACAGAGAGATCCTGTGAAAGAAAGAAAAGTTAAAGTGGCTGCTTTCTGACTCAGGCAGAAAAACAGCAGCAAATGACTTTGTATGTATAATTTTTAAGAAGAGAAAAGGGGAGGCCTGTGCTAGAATGGGCTAACATGTGGTGGTATATTTTGATTGGGGTATTAATTAGGTGAACCAAAGGGGGCTTTTGATTTCTGGACTTCAGTACTTTGAAAGCTGGACCTTGGTAGTCAGCCTCAGGAGGAGGAAGTAGCCAAATAACGGAGTGCTAGCTTTTGGTGGCTAGCTTTAGGATATGATGTAACAGTTTTTAGGAAGGCAGACAGAATTGGAGAGAAGAACAAACAAGCTCTGCCAGAGCCATACTCACCACACCCAAGCTGGCCAGAGTCCATCCAGGACCTGTTTTTCTGAGCTGAGTGTATATGTGCATGGCTCAGCCAGGTCCTCTGTGCTAGAATTCCTTACAAGGTTATGGTCTGGGCTGAGCTCTCATACAAAGACTCAGCTGCATAGGGGAAGAAGAGTTAAAGTGCCTGCTTTAACAGACCTATGCCCCTATGCCAGGTTCTGTTGGCAGTGGTCCATATGGGTATAGGCAGATAGGGGCATGGAGCCTAGGCTCATTGTTCTCTGTTAGCTACAGGCTCCCTTTATCTCTTTGCCATGTAGCCTTTCCAACATTGTAGCATAAGCTAACACATACTAGCTGACTGGTTAGTAGGGAGTCAGTGACAATGCTAGACCCAGGCTCGTGTGGCCTGACCACAGAAACAGAGCCTGTCACTTCCCACTACCACTGCTTTCTTTTTACCTTGTATATCTTATTTTATCATGAGCATAGTGGCTGTAAACTGCAGGCTTGCTACCTCGCAGATCTGTGGGCTAGGATCTAACCAGTCTTGCTGGGCTAAAATGGAGGGATCAACAAAGGCCCTAGGAAAGAATCTATTTCTTTGATTTTTCTCAGCTCCTGTAAGTTGCCTTGAATTCTCTCAGCTTCTAGCTATCAAAGCCAGCCACTTTGCCTTTCTGTGACCATTCTTCTGAAGTCACAACTCCTTCCAAATCTGATGTTAGTCCAAAGCAATCCTTTGAATGTAATACTGAGCCCCTTTTGATAATCCAGGATAATCTTCCATTTTAGCTCCCATTCTCAGTCACACTAGGTGACATACTTACCAATCAAAGTTGGGATGTGGCCACCTGTAGGGGCTGTCATCTGTCCAGCAGCACAGACTAACTGCTGTAAGAAGCACCAGCTACAGTCTGCTAACTGGCTAAGTGTGCTTATTTTTGGCTCAGGCTGTTCCCATGTGGCTCTTCCAGGCTCGGTGGCCTTCCCACAATTCCCCTTTCCCTGTGGCAGCTTCCTGCCACCTGGAACTTTAATTCCCTGGAGCCTGAGAGCCCCCCCACTTCACCTTTAGGGGACCTGTGGGAGGTGTCTATGGCCAGACATTAGTCACTGTATTCATCTCTGTAGCACTTGCTTGTGCCCAGTCAATGACATGGGTAGCTTGTCCGACTGGGCCAGGAAAAAGGTAAAGGCTGTCTTTTCTGCCTGCTGGTGATGACACACACTTTTGATACCAGCACTCATGAGGCAGAGGCTAGCAGATCTCTGAGTTTGAGGCCAGCCTGGTCTACACAGTGAATTCCAGGATGGCCAGGAATACACAGAGAGACCCTGTCTCAAAGGAAAATATATAAGGAGTATTTTTTCCTTTTTATTTTTTTCTTTTACCCCAAGCCAGGGGTGAAACCCAGGGGTAAAATTCCAGTACATAGAAGAACAGGAGCTGGCAAACTACATCTGGCACCCACTCTTTTTTATAAATAAAGCTTTAATGGAACACAGCCACTCCTATTTGTTTATTCTGGTTCATGATTGGCAGACAAGTAGCAACCGAGACTGTGTGGCCAACAAAGCCTAGTGTTTCATATTTGGCCATCTGCATTCCCTGCCCAAAACAGGACTGTCTCATCACACAACAGCATGGCAGGCAGAGGATGTGTCCTACTCTGTCTGGTGTTGCTATAAGACTGTCTGACGCATACTGGGAGATGAATAAAGAAAGGGCATTCCTTAGCCCACAATTCCGATGGCTGCATAGTCCCAACAACTTGGTACAGACATCTAGTGAGAGCCACCCAACTGTGTCACCACATGGTAGAGAAGTGGGGGTTAGGGGAGCACAGACACACAGAAGAACTCAATATGAGTGTGAACTTCACTTTATAACAAGCAGCCTGTAGGAAGTAGCCCACTCCTGTAAGAGGGCATTGGCCCCTCCCACAGCAGTACCCTGAATGACCGATCACCTCCCTGCCCCATCTCTAAAAGGCCCCTCCTGAGGCCCAAACTCCCAGCCCATGAACCTTTAGGGATAAATCACATCCAACATGGCAGATGCCACAGCTGTTAGGATAGAGCTGAGAATATAGAGCAGGGCGGAGAGCCATGGCTGTCTGCAAGCTGCAGATCTGTTAGTGTTAGTATAGTGATATCGTCCACACGTAACACTCAGGCTAAGCCACGAAGGAAAGAAAGGAGGGAGGGAGGGAGGGAAGGGGGAGGGAGGGAGGGAAGGAGGGAAGAAGGGAGGGAGGGGGAGGGAGGGAGGGGGAGAGGGAGAGAGGGAGGAAGAGTTGTGTTGGCTCATGATTTTAAAATATCAGCAGGTTGTATGGCCCTGCTGCTCTGGACCTGTGACAGCTCAGTACATCATTGTGGGAGCACAAGGCAGAGAAGGCCTCTTTATCTTATGGTGACCAAGAAACACAAGGCTGGGTCATGTGTCTGACTGTAAGGCCATGGCTCCATGACCTTAGTTTCTCTCCCTAGGCTCCAACTCTTAAAAGGCTACCTTTCCACTCCCAAGTACCATGATAGGCTGGGGACTAAGCCTTCAAAACATGGGCCTTTGGGGACACTAAAACAGAGCACTTCCTTCTGCACCTATAGGTTTAGGCTCTAGGGAAACCAAGATGGAAATGCCACAACCCAGCCTGGAGAGGCGGATCATGCACATGTGCTTATAGATGTATTTTGTGACAAGTGCTATAAAGAAAAGCCCAAGGGCTGTGGGCACACAAACGCCGAGGAGAGTTTCCTCAGACTTCACATAAATCATTCAGGATGGGCCTAAAAAGTTGGGTAGGAGTTTGCCAGGCAGAGGAAGCATGTTGGAGTCGTTCCGGATGAGGACAGCACTCATCTCTCTGAAAAGATATCTATCCAGAGTCCACTTAGTGCCAGGCATTGTACAAGACCCTGAAACCACATAGGAAGGACTTGCACCAGTGAAGCAGCCAGTAGCAAAGCCCTTGTTGAAATGCACTGGTGCGAGCTACAGGGGCTGTGCGTGGTCTCTGATTGCTGTCTTGTTCCTCTCAGGTGCTGGTCATGTCAGAGGACACCACAGAGCCCCTGGTGGGGTCCAGCACCCTCTGGAAGGACCTCAGGGTGCTCCTGCCTGACACAGAGGAGGAGCTGAAGCTGGACCTTGGTGAGAAAGTGGACAGGAGCGTGGCTACGCTGCTACGGCAGGCTGTGGGTCTATTCTATGCAGGCCATTGGCAGGAGTGCCTGCAGGCCAGCGAGACTGTCCTGGACTACTCCTGGGAAAAGCTCAACACCGGTCCCTGGAGAGATGTAGACAAGGAATGGCGCCGGGTATATTCATTCGGCTGCCTCCTGAAGGCCCTGGTCCTGTGCCAGGCACAACAGAAGGCCACTGCTGTGGCTGAAGCACTGCGGGTGTGTGACATGGGCCTGTTGATGGGGGCAGCCATCCTTGGGGATATTCTTCTCAAAGTTGTCGCAGTCCTCCAGAAACACCAGCTCCCAAGAAAGCAGCCTGCCTGTGGTCCCCACCAGGATCAGCCTGCCACCAAGGTGGGTCACCATTGAAAGCTGAACCATCCAGCAGCCCAGCCCATCTTCTGGAAGAATCCAGTCCTCTCCCAGGGTAGTCCCACACAGGCAGCCTCTCTGCTAAAAAGAGCATCATGTAGATTTGGAGAATTAGCAGCTGCAAAGGCAGTGTCCTTTTTGGAGGGGGAGGTAGCAGCTTCCTTACTGTAAGAGAGGCAGCTCTGAAGGAAATCCAACATGCCTTCTCACCTCCTAGTCTCGGAGAGATACCTCAGCCAGCTGACTGAGGTTCAGGGGGCAGTGTGTTCTGCCCCTCCAGTCCCCATGGTGGTTGGCCGTGGTATTTAAGTGTCCCAGAGCAAAGGCTGCAGATGCGTAGTTCTCACCCAGTAGAAGCTGGGTGAGCCAGAGACCATCTCCTTTGGGCCTTGGTGTCCTCATCTGTAGATTGTCAGATAAATCCTGAGCCTCAGAAAGGAAGGGCTGGGGCTGTGTTGGATGCCAGCCATGGAATTCTGGACTGTTTTGCATGTATTTCTCAGTGCTTTCCTGCAGTTTTAGGATGTTCTGTTGAGTATGACTGACAAATAAGATGGATGTCATTAGCACTTAAGTGTGACCACAGTAGGAAGAGATCCACAAGCCAGGAAGAAAGGCAGGGGGGGACCTTTCACATGAGGTGGTGGAGAGGTCAGCAGGGAAAAGCTGAAGTCTGGATAGCCAACCACTCCTGAAGACATAGAGCCACTAATGAAATGTGCCTTGCCTCTGCTTCGCCAAGTAAAGAGAAGCTGTGCATGATGGCGCACACGTCTGTAATCCCAGCATCTGGGAGGCAGAGGCACAGGATGGAGAGTTTGAGGCCAGCCAGGTCTGTAGTGAGATTTCATCTGGGGGTGGGAGTGAATAAATAACAACGATAAGATACAAGTTAGAGAGAAGCAGACAGCCTTGGAGAGACTACCAGCAGCCATTGTTTATGTGATCCTAGTGCCACTAAGATCTGTGTGGCTTCAGGGTAGTGTGCTGCTTCACTCTTTAGAGAGCAGGATAGTCTACAGTTCAAGAGACAAACATGTCCCCTTCAACCTAAGGGTATAGACCTCCATCTTCCCATCAGTATGGTCCAAGGTGACATAAAAGTGGACTCTTGCCCAAAATGGTCATTGAAATAGGGGGCAGGATGCATAGCCAAAGAGGAGAGCACAGGCTGTTCTGTCAGCCTACCTAAGCTCAATTCCCATGCTACACCCTATCTGATCAGACAGGGTCCCTTCTTCTCTGTCTCTTGGTACATTACTGGAAGAGGGTATCAATTTAACAACTTTACTGAGCATCTGTAGTGCCCTGGATGAACTGGCTGAGCATGTATACAGAGTCTCACCACCTCCACCCCCAAGCTTATGTTCCTGTGAGGCTGGAGAAGACTCCTCTGTTGCTAGAGGAGGGGTGGAGGCTTCTGTGAGGGCTGTACAGTCGAGGCCTATGTTGAGTGGAAGCAGGGACAGTGGAGGCCAGCCAGAGTTTCTGGGTACCACATGTGGGCGCTGTTATCACCGCCAGTTCCCAGATGAGGAAATGGAGGCTCAGGTGTGGTAAGTGGCCTACCTGCTCAGCTTACCCAAGGGAACTGGATAAGGAAAGTACAGTGCAGCCATTTGTGTGACATTGCAAGGACTGAGTGGCCATGTGGAAACTGCCTAGGACGCAGTGCCTAGATGCCAGGCAGAGCTACTCTTCAGGACTGCTGTCACTTGCAGTGTTCTAAGATTGTGAGATGGCTAAAGAAAAGGAGACCTTGAGTTCATGAAAGCAAACCGTGTAATGTTACCTACTGTGGGTGTGGTGGGCACTCTGGAATCTGAGGCAGGGGGATTCTGAGTTCATGGTCATTCCAGGCTTTCCTATTGAGACCCTGTCTCAAAAACATAAAGCATAGCTCCCTGTACTGGTGAACACTCTTACCCTTTGCACTTGGGAGGCAGAGGCAGGTGATGTCTGTGAGTTTGAGGCCTGCTAGGCCTGCTAGACATGTTGAGACCCTGTCTCCAAAACAAAACAAAGGTCAGAACTGAGAAGATGGCCCAGACAAGATCTGGCCACACACATAGGAACACTGGAGTTTGGTCCCTAGGACCATGTAAAAACTTGGCATGGTGGCATGTTCTTGTCATCCATAGCTGTAGAAGTGGAGTCAGGTGGATCCCAGGGCCTTGCTAGTCAGCCAGCCTTGCTGGAGTGTGAGCCGCAGGCCAGATAGAAAACCCCATCTCAGTAAGGTGGATGTGCATGTTCTTGAGTAACAGCCAAGGTTATCCACTGCCACACACATGTGCACACAAATAACTGCCATCTGCTGTTAATGCTACCCAGACATCCTGCCACTAGTGCAGGTTCCTGAGACAGTTGCCATCTTGCTTTGTTTGGATTCTGAACAGAAGGCAAAGCATGACGCCAGCTCAGCTCCCGATGTGGTGTTAGAGCGGGTAGTACCCAGGCTTCGCTGCCCACCTCTGCAGTACTTCAAGAAGCAGTTTCTAGTTCCTGGGAGGCCTGTGATCTTGGAAGGTGTGGCCGACCACTGGCCGTGCATGAAGAAGTGGAGGTGAGTAGCCACTGTGGGGAACTGAGGTCCTTCCTCCTGAGTGTCCCCAGGACTCCTCAAAGGTCTCTTTTGGCCACTCATAAGTCACTGCCCCAGACCAACCTTCAGAATCCTTTGTTTGATTGCAAAGGATTAATGAAGACTTTAAAGTGGGATACCCTGGGGCTGTCAAGATGGCTGCAAAAGCCTAGTGGCCTGAGTTCAAACCCCAGGACCCACACAGGTGGAAGGAGAGGTGTTTTCTGGCCTCCAAACATGACACAGTAGCATGCTGACACTCCCTGCACATGGAATAAATATTTTTTTAATTAACATTTAATGGGCCATCCCGAGTGTATGCAGGGGTCTAAGCTGTCACTGACACACACTCACCTGAGCATAGCCCTGCAAGTGCCTGAGTAACAGGCTCAGAGAACTGTTAGGTGTTCATGCAAGATCTTAGAGACCCCACAGCTCTCCTTTGCTGGGCTTTGAGGCCATGACTGCACTCACCCAGGAGATGGCTCCTACTAGGATTCAGAGAGGCCACACTAATGTTTCCTGTAAAGACTGGAGAATCCTGACATTTCAGCATCCACAGGGGTCATGTAAAAGTACCTTGGGTGCTCTGTGAGACAACTGTAGTTCACGGGAGTGGGTTGAGTCAGATTGGCCTGTTGTGAGTTGTAGAAGAAGTAGCTCTGAGACTCCAGTGAGGAAGAATTCTGTGGGAGCCACAGCAGAGCAGTCATGCTCCAAATGGGGGCAGGTAGTACTGGCATCACCTCCTTTAACAGATGGGCAGCAGGGACTCAGGAAGGTTAACGATCCTGACTCGCCCCAGGCTATCAGAGTTCAGAGCCACTCATCTCCATACTGCCTTCTACTAGCCCCAGCAGTAATAGCAGAAAGTGAGGAGTCAGCAGGATTGTGGATGGCAGACATGGTCAGGACAGTCTGGGTGACAGGCTGAGCCAGAGGGTTGGGCATGGCAAGGGCGGCCATCCAGAGCCATATGCAAAGCCACCTCAGCTCTGTGGTCTCAGGCACGCAGCCTCGCCTTTCTATTTCGAGAGTGCTGTCAGGAGAGTAAGGGCAACAGTCTCCTCCTCATGAGGTTTTGCATGAAGAGAGAACAGAGGAAATCATTCCTAGATGTCAGTAGCAATGATGCATGCTGACACTGTGGTGACGTTCTTGTAGTCTACAGTACATCCAGGAGATTGCCGGCTGCCGCACTGTCCCCGTGGAAGTGGGTTCAAGGTACACAGATGAAGACTGGTCCCAGACTCTCATGACAGTCAATGAGTTCATCCACAAATACATCCTGAGTGAGGTATATGCAAGTTACTACTTAACAGATGTTAAAGGCATGTCATGTACTACATCTCAGTATGATTTGTAAAACAACTAACAATGAAAAGCAGCAGCAGTTGGCTATGTGCTACACCAGCATTGTTTTCTTAAAGGAGAAGCTGCAGGGGCTGGTGGCTCACTCGGAGCAGAGTGCATCCTGGGCTCTAAGTCTCCTGCCCTTCAGCCCTGTTCTGCCTGGAAGGTCACTGACCACATCAGACCCCTGGCTGGGGAAGGGACCATATGGGACAGTGGGTGGAGCCAGGGTCAAGATCAGCATCCAACTAAGCAACAGGGCCATGAAGACATGCTTGACACAACTAACTGATGGTCACCTCTGTTTTCTTCCTCTGGGTCAGGCAAAGGATGTTGGGTACCTTGCTCAGCACCAGCTGTTCGACCAGGTGAGTCTGAGACCATGTTCCTGCCCTGCTCCTCTGCTCCCAGGAAGCACACATGGCTATCTTCTGGTGCCACCCTCTAGAGCAAGGGTCTTCCTGATTACCACAGGCAGCAGTGAGGCAAATCGAACTGCCAGGCTTGAGAGATTGAGTATGCTGAGCCTGGGGGCCCGGTTTGGATCAGGACAACCTGCCAAAGACTTAAAGGTGCAGCTTGGCTGAGCTGGAGTAGGACTGGGTGGGAGAGTATTCCCATTAAGAAACACCCCAGCACCAAAGCTTTAGGAAAGTGTGAAGACCACCAGCCAGGAGGCTACACACAAGAATAGGAGAGCCAGGTGATAGAGGCCTGGAAGACGAGACAGGTCTCTAGATTTAATCTGGAAATGAAGGAGTCCTGTGAGGCCCCTGATGAGCAAGAAGGCTCCCTGGAGATCCCCGGCAGTGTAAGAAATAAATGCATGTTTTCTGAATGGAGCAGGTACTGCTGCCTCCTCTCCCAGAGCAGGCCCTTAAGAGCAGATTAGGAGGCCTGCCCCTCCTAGTGTTAGCACACTGCCACCCAGCACATCATCTACATATATGGCCATCACTGTGGAAAAATAAGACTCTATGCATCAGCAGCTAGACTGCCTTTCCATTTTGAGCTGCCTGTACCTGGGTGTGGTGCACACACCTTGACTCTAAGCACTTGGGAGGCTGAGCTGCATAAGGAATCCTTCCAAGCTGTCTGGTTAAGACACTGAGATGGAGGCAGAGGGCTCATCCTGGGGATGGCCTTACCTGCTTGTCTGGGGTCTTGACCCCGGGCTGGAAGGCAAAGCTGCTGTTATCTTTAGGGTGAGTCAGAACTGTGTAAGGCTAATCAGGCAAATCATGCTGTCTGCCCCTCAGCACTCGTTTCTCTCTGCTGTTCAGAACACTTCAGGGAGTTTCAGCAGCCATGTATCTTGGGGACAGGGGACAGGCTGTTTTCTAGGACCTCTGTGTCAATAGGAAGCTTAGGCTACTGACAAGAGCTTGCCAGGAACCTTACACTGACTTTCCTCCCAGTGTGGTGTCTTGGAAGCCTCTGGCCACTGCCTTGGGCTTGTCAATAGTCACATCTCTGGAGTATGTGTTTTCTGAGGGTTTCTGAATCCTTGGCCAATGATTTTTGATATCCAGCCAACCAATCACCCTTCAGAATTCCTGATATCATCAGGAACCAATCAGAGTTAAGCTCAGCATCCAGGGGCAAGGTTTGGTCCAGTTCAATCAAAGCAGTAATATGGTATGCTAGGAGCCTGGGGTTCTAGCCACATTGGAGATTGTGGACTACCCAGTTCTGCTCACTTGCTAATAAGACCCGAACCCTTCCTCACCACTAATTTGCTTCTGAGTACCTGCTTTAGTCCTCTGGTGGTTGGGAAATGTACTCAACTTGGTCCTAAGGCTCTCTTTTCTGGCTTCTGAACACTGATCAATAAACTCGTTTCTTCTCAGAGTAAGTTTAGTACAAAGCCTATTTGCCAGTCTTTGTAGTAATTTATTTAAAATATACCAGTTGTGATTTCCTCACTGATAGTAACTTTTTGAAAATTATCCTCCAGAGATCTGATAAATATCCAGTACATTGGACTTTTGGGGATTGTTTGTTTTTGAAATAAGGTCTCACTGTGTCACCTATGCTTACCTCCTGGGTCATGTTTTTCATGCTCCTTCCTAAGCTTTCCAAGTGCTAAAACTGCAAGTATGCACCAACATGCCCAACACCTGTGGGGTTTTTTTGGTTTTGGGGGAGGGGGCTGTTTGTTTTGTTTTGTTTTTTAGTGGTGGTGGTGGTAACTTGCCTGGTGTGGTGACTCATGCCTTAATGCCAGCAGAGGCAGATGGAGTTCTGTGAGTTCAAGGCTACCCTAATCTACTTTGTGAGGTCAGGCCAGCCAGAGCTACAAAGTAAACCCATCTCAAAACAAAAGAAAATATTACTCATTAGTAAATGACAGTATTATGCTTTTTTAAAAAAAAAAGTATAAAGAATAATAACAGGTTTCTAAAAAGAAAATATCTATATGATGTAGAAACAAATATGAAGCAAGATAATTCATCTCTATTATTTCTATCTTAAGATTTTTATTTATTAGACTATGAACCTGAGATGGGTAGGATGGCACAAACGTGCTATATCTGCACTTGGGAGACTGAAGGAAGAGGATGAGAAATAGAAAAACTGAACAAAAAGTGCATCTAGGTGTGTATTTGGCAGTCAAGCAGTTAGATGTCAGCTGGGCCCTGGCTGGCATACTTAGCCCTAGCTAGCATACTTAGCCCTGGCTGGCATACTCAGCCCTGGCCTCTACTTTCTGCTGCTACCCTCAGATCCCAGAGTTGAAGCGGGACATCGGCATCCCTGATTACTGTTGCCTGGGCAATGGAGAAGAGGAAGAGATCACTATCAATGCCTGGTTTGGTCCCCAGGGCACCATCTCCCCACTGCATCAGGACCCCCAGCAGAACTTCCTGGTCCAGGTAGGAGTTGCTGCTAGACAGGGCTGAGTAAGGAGCTTGTGATGGTAAATACTCATAATCCTAGCACTTGGGAGGTTCAAGGCCACCCTCAGCACATAGCCAGTTCAAGGCAACCCTGGGCTACAGGACAGCTCGTCACAAAAGGGAAGGAAGGGGAGAAGGAAAGGGAGTGGAAGGGATATAGACAGAAAAACAAAACAGTCCTGTGGCTCTGGGACAGGGCTTCTCCCAGGTCAAGGCTGCACCTAAGTGGGATTTTTCCAGGGCCAGATAGGAGAGCTCTTTGATGGAGGCCTAGCACCACCACGCCCCACACCACCACCACTCCTACTTCCAGCTTGCACCTGTGGATAAGGGCTGATGGAACAGACCTCTTAGCCACTGATAGATATTTGCAGAAACTCAGTCAGGTTTGTCAGAAGGGAACCAGCACATACCCACTGCTATAAAACCTTGTCACGGGCCCAACTGCTAGAAACTTAGTAAATGAGAGCATTTTTGAAGAACACTGGGCCAGCCCTGCTATGCAGCTCAGTAGCAGCTAAGAGCCAGGTCCAGAGAGCCTACTGCCTGGCATAGCACCAGCTGTTACCTTAGTCAGCTTGGGCAATTCACTTTACCTGTGTATCATAAATCCTGACAGCCAAGGTGAAGAGGAAACCCCTGAGATTAAACCAGGTCAACACTCAGTGCTGGCCGAGCTTAGCTACACATAGAACACTGATCTTTAAAGTACCTTAAGGTGAGCACTCTCAGAATGTCAGAGCATGTGGAAGGACAAGGCAACAGCAGACAGACCACAGAAAGGCCTGGAAGGACAGGTCCACAGACCCGTGGTCGGTGGGTACCACAGCTCACCACCTGAAGCTAATGGGCCTTCTCTCCCAGGTGTTAGGAAGGAAGTACATCCGGCTGTATTCTCCGCAAGAGTCTGAAGCAGTGTACCCTCACGAGACACACATTCTTCATAACACCAGCCAGGTGGGCACACGGGAAATCAGGGTGGCATGGTGCCTTCTGTCTCTACAGACCAGCAGATGACTTCTGTTGCTTTCTGCAGGTTGATGTGGAAAACCCCGACCTTGAGAAGTTCCCCAAATTCACTGAGGCCCCATTCCTGTCCTGCATTCTGTCCCCAGGAGACATCCTCTTTATACCTGCTAAGTACTGGCATTATGTGCGTTCCCTGGACCTGAGCTTCTCTGTCAGCTTCTGGTGGTCATAGCCAGGGCCCGAGTGGAAAGGACCACCAGGCAGTCATAGCCAGGGCCAGAGTGGAAGGACCGCCAGGCAGACACTTACCCAGAGGCAGTAAACCAGGTATCAGTGTGTGCCCTGGATGCTGCCAGACATGACAGAGCTGCTGTGTACCCCTATGTGTGTGGCCCACATGCTGTGTGTACCCACGTGTGTGGGGCAGAGCTGCTGTATGTACCCATATGTGTGGGGCAGAGCTATTCTATGTACCTAGGCTATCCAGATTATGGATGGTTTTTTTTCTTTGTAACTGCTGGGCTGAGTATCCGCCTTGCTGCTGGGGTGCCCAAGTGCTGCTGGCAAGCTGCTCAGAGGAGACAGAACACAGTCCGTAATAGGGGTCCTAAGTCCATGTTTTCTTGGTAAAAAACAGCAGGGTCTGAGACCCTTGCTGTGGTTCCCGGCCTTCTGTGTACCCAGGTGTCACTGCCGGCTTACTAGGAGTTGGAAACAGAGGTCCTTGGTCCCATGCTTCCCCTCAGGGCATTTATGCACCAGGCCGGAAAGGCAGGGCAGCAGAACTGGTTTGGTTCTGAGTGAATGGAGAGTACAGAGGAGATGGGAGAGAGGTCTTCCCTGGGATATATAGGTGCAGCCCTTTACAAGGAAGCCCAAGGAAGCCTCTGCCCCCAAGCTATCCTTGATGAAGAGATGGTCCTAGCTCAATCAAACTGCTTTCTTTGATGGTGGATGTGGATGCATACACTTTACTCAGGGTGAACCAGGGATTAAATACCTCTTATGGGAAGGAATGTCCAGGAAGGGACGCTCATTGGCTGAACACTCGGAGCTTACCTACATACCTCATTAGCAAGGAGAACTCCAGGTTTTTATGCTAAGTGATTGATTGTCATTGTCCTCTCAGTGGGGTGTCATGACTATGTTCCAGATCAGGTAGTTTGGCAAGGAGCTGGCTCTACTCCAGCTGTTCTCAATTCTGAGATTTCCCCAGAGTTGGAGCCTGCTCAACCTTACCAGTTCTTCTGTCTGGTGGCATGGTCCACTTGCCCCATATGTAACTTAAATATTTTCAGTAACACAATAAAACATACTTTCTTAATTAAAAAACAAAAAGAAACATTTCTTTAACCAAACTCCCCTGCTGTCTGTGGGCAGGGCAGGCAACAAAAAAGGCATTGGGAAAGGAAGAGAAGCGTGGATCCTGGAAGGAAACACCCCCATCCGTGGACAGCACTGAAGGAGGTGGAGCCACATGTCACACAGATCAGAGGCCAGAGCAGTCAGAACATGGATGAACTGGTAGCAGCAGAAACCGAGTCTTAAGGACAAAGAGCCTGCACAGTGAGAGGGTGGCTGGCTGTAACTAAAGGAGTTTAGAGTGTGCAGGCTCAGCCACTGATGAATGGGCCTGCCTTGTTAGTGATTAAAAACCCATCTTCAACTGGCTTATGTTAAACCTAGGGTTACTACAGCACTAGGCCCCTGTCCCCTGCTTCCCCCCTCCACCTCTGGCTCCTACTGGGATTCACTGTTTTCCCTTTTTTTGGGAGGAGGGTGGGAGAACAGCTCTGACTCTGTCTCCCTCCTCATATCTTGACCCCCAGTATCAACTGCTGGTCCTTTCAGTTCAATCCAAGAATCAGGTCTCAGGGATGGCTGACAACTGACAGGGCTAGCTTACAGCCCCACCTCACCCCACGTGACAAGAAAGTGACCAGGTCACACAGGTTCTTCGAGGGCAAACCATCACAAGATGCCCTTTTATAGACAGCTAGCTTTGGCAGGGAGGCTGCACAGCAGGCTGAATGGCCAGAAGCCCATAGAGTAGGTGTCAAGGGCTCTAGAGGCTGGCATCCTGTCTAGTACAGTTAACAGTTAATCTCACCTGGACAGTTTACTAGAACCAGTGCTGCTGGGTAAGGCACAGAGTAGGAAAGCTAACATGCCAGCTTGTGTAACCTGAGGAGGAGCCACACATCCCCAGGGGCTCAAGCACTGGCACACTTTGCTAGGTATACAAGAATCAGCTGTGTGGCTCCAGCTTCCTGCAGTGGCCTGGACACTTTACAGCATCACCTGTGACAGCTGACAGGCTCCATGCTCTCCTGGGCCATTGCTGAGCAGCAGTTGGCCATCATCAGGTGGGAGGCAGGGGAATGAAATGGCTCTACCTATGGGCAGGTCCCAAGATGGCTGGAACCTGCCTGCAGGGCTCCCTTCTTACTCAGGAGTGTGGACTCTCAAGTTGGCTTGGAACCACAGTGCCAACAGGCCCTTCAAACCAAAAAAGAGCAAGTGTGAAGATCCACCAGCCCATCACTCATAGCATACAGGATCTGCTCCACACTATGGCCCTGGGTCAGGTACTGGAGACATGGCACTCAGCCACACAGGCTTCTTATTCTCCTGGTGTTGGACACACCATGGAGTAGGGATCAGCAAGACCAAAATACGACAAATCGAACCAAGCATACGAGCAACACACAGAGTGACAGGATGGGCAACAAGAAGGGCTGGGGGACATGTTGGGTGGCTGACATGGAGGGTAAAATGATGAGGGGCAGAACAGGACTTCAGACTGGCATTAGGACCCATTCACAACAGCAAGGACAGCAGCCTGTCCTGGTTGGTTTTTGTTTGGTTGGATTTTTTTGGTGTCAACTTGATACAAGCTAGTCTTCTGGGAAGAACCTCAACTGAGAAAAATGTCTCCATCAGACTGCCCTAGAGGCAAGTCTATGGGGCATGTTTGAGTAATGATTGATATAGAAGGGCCCAGCCCATCGCAAGTGGTCCCATCCCTGGGCTGGCAGTCCTGGGTTGTATAAGAAAGCAGGCTGAGCAAGCCACAGAGAGCAAGCTACTCAGCAACACTCCTCCATGGCCTTTGCTTCAGTTCCTGCCTCCAGTTCCCTCCTACCTTGAGTTCCTGTACTTCGGATGGGCTGAAAGCTGTAATAAGAAGTAAATCTCTCCTTCTCAGATCCCTTTGGTCATGGTATTTACCACCTAATAGGAGTGAAGTAGGACAAGGCCCAAGAGGAACAATCAGGCCCTGGAAAAGAACAGTGCAGCTGGAGCAGTACTGGCTGTCACTGAAGCCAGCTAACCAGTCTCAGATGCCACAAGGTATACAAAGGCCTGCAAGTGGGAAGGTGTGAGCCAGAGAAGCAGAAGGGGCCTGGTTCAGTCAATGATCCCCACCCAGTAGCACCAGAGGGACCAGAGGGCAAGACAGATTGTAAAGGACAGACTATAGTTGATGAACATCAAACTAGGATCTAGAAGGTGAGGGTCTTGGGTGGGGAGTGTCAGTCCTGTGGGATGCTTACACTGACTGGTTGGTACCATGATAAGAGAAAAGGTAGAGGCAGGGAGACAGGTGGCAGGAAGGCTGCTATCTCCAGAGTTCCTTGGTCACCCTCAGGGATGGCCTGAGCTGTACCACTGCAACACAGGATAAGCAGGCAACTAGCCATCCCAAAGCAGAGACTGCAGAGCCACCTTGCCCAGTATAGTCCTGAGGGCAGGCTTGAGGGACTGCCCCTGAGCTTCACTTTGAAGGCTGTGAGGGTGCAGGGGATCCTAAGACCAGGGACTCAACACTCCCAACCCAGAGCGCCCAACTCCAAGCCCTGGCTTTTCTAGACCAGTACTACCTTCCTGCCAGAGTTCAACAGAGGTAAAAAGTTGGGATGAGGCCGGGCAGTGGTGGCGCACACCTTTAATCCCAGCACTTGGGAGGCAGAGGCAGGCGGATTTCTGAGTTCGAGGCCAGCCTGGTCTACAGAGTGAGTTCCAGGACAGCCAGGGCTACACAGAGAAACCCTGTCTCGAAAATCAAAAAAAAAAAAAAAGTTGGGATGACCTGGTGACATCATTGGAACCACCAGCCTAAGCCTCTAGAAGGAACGTTAGCATGTCCCTCCTCATTCGGTATGGGTCCTGATATGTGGGGGTGAACAGAAGCAGCCAGGGAACCACAGAGGAGGAGCTGAGAACGGAAGGAAGGCTGAGGTGAGCAGGTGAGAACCCTTACCATGAGTCCTTAGCTCAACACAATCATCTGAAATCAAACCAAGGTCTCAGCAGGGTATGGCATGTGACTCTACAGGGGGAATGGGGCCAGGAGCTGAGCAGCTGCAGCAGCTGGGAAAAAGAGGTGGGATCTGGGCTGGACAGGGTTTGAGAACGGCCTGCTGTGGACACAGGGACAAAGAGGCTGGACTCGCTCTCAGGCTACTTGCTGAAATAACTGGTGGGCTGATGGGGGACAAAAGGCCCCATAGAAACAGCACAAATCTAGTCCAGCCCAGCCTGCAGGGGTCTACTGCACTTGGGGCCAGAGTAAGGTCCTACTGTAGCTGTGGACACTAAGGCTAATCTCATGGCCAAGACTGCAACAATGCAAAGACACCAGAGCCAAAGAGACACCTGCCCGGGGCTGCCACTCAGGGCCAGTCCACTCAACTCAGCAAGGGGAACCCGCCCCACACAAGCCCTGGATTACAGAGAACAGTGCCATCACGAAGCATTTAATAAAAACATGTTAAGAACAAATATCAACATTGGAGACACGGCAGTTCTAAAGGGGCTGTGAGGATCAGCGCACCAAGAGCCAGAAGGATGCAGGACACAGCTAGTGCTGCCGGGTCCGCAAGGACTTTCTGCTCGACTTGGAGATGCCAGCCTCCCTCTCCTTCTCAGGGTCGTAGACTTCTGTGTATAGAACAGCACAGACACAGTGAGCAGCATGGCGAGTGGACTGATCACATACAACACCAGCTACGTCTACAGCTGTTTCTTCCCATGAGGACATGCCACTGTTAACCCTCCTCCCACAGCACCGTGAGCCAGGCAGCATGGCTCACTGAGGGAGCTGGGGGGTGGCTTTCCCATCCCTGTCCCTGGATGGCTATAAGGACAGCCTTGTTTGGCTCTCACAAGCCTTGGGGTTTCTATTGGATTCTAGAGCCCTGTAGAACAAGGCAGGCAGGCAGTGTTCACCTGTGCTTCAACAGGTCACCAACAGTGACCTTCATGCTCAGAGACCTCCTTAGCCCTCCCTCCAAGGGTGCTCTTGGGGCCCAGACTTAGAACAGAGGTCCCACAGACAGCCCATCACAAGGCCACCCCATCCCATGAGCACTCTGGGTGGGGGGAGACACGTACCTGGTATGTCGTGGGGCCAGTAGTCATTACAGTGGGGGCAGCGTGGTTCAGGGGTGGACTGGAAGTATTTGGCCACGCAAGGCAAATGCATCCTAATTCCACACGTCTCACAGCTTTGACCCTGAAACAAGACAGCCTGATGACCGTGGACCAGTACATCTCTCAACTCACAAACCTTCAGAAAGCTGCAAGAAAATGGCTAGCAGGCTGGAGGGTTTAAACTTCCAGGCCCAAACTTAATGCTGGCAATAAACCCAAGTCCTTACAGTAGGGCTTTCACTACAGAATTTTGAACAAGTAGGCATGGATGGAAGGTGCAGAAAACCTCCCTCCCTGCCAATCCCCTGTAGCCCCAAGCACAGGCTCCCTAACCAGAGAGTCCCTGATAGGAGATAGAGGCATACATCTTTGCAGTAAGCCAAGTGACAACATGTTATCACATGCTTTTAGATCAAGAGAAGCATGTTGTAAGCCAGAGACTCCACCTCCTCTAAACATAGAAATATCATGGACCCCATGGATACGCACATAGATCAGTATGGAGCCTGGTTGCCCAAGATAATCAAAAAGAAGCAAACTCAGGCATCCAGCCTGATTGAATCATAGGAAAGCCTGCAGCTGAAAAGCAGAATGGTGGCACAGAGAAAAACATGTCACAGAGCTACCAACACTTAAGATATCAGCCAGCACCCATTAGCACCCTTGGGATAGAGCTGAACGTCCAGGGAGAGAACTAGGGGTGCATCGAGGGGAGCATATCATGGCCTGTCCTGAAGGTGCTATGTCCTGAGGGATTTAACAATGGAGGTCCAGTGGGCTAAGCAGGGGGCCCACTCCTACTGCTGCCTGAGTACCTGGATGAGGAGGCCGTGGCAGATGTTGCATATCTTCACAGCATCTGGGTAGCTTTCTCGGATGAACTGCTCCATCTCCAAGATAGCCCGGCCATGCAAGGTGAACTCCCCCTCCTTCTGCAGGGACATAACACACTCATGCTAGCTCAGGGCTAACTCTCCCCGTCCCACAGCCCAGAGTGCAGGAGGACTAGGTCTAGATGCTCTAGTCACTGCACACTGTCACCAATCCCATCCAACGAATGTCAGCAAAGTCCCTTTAGCCAAACCTCAAGAAAGAGAAACCAAATATCAAACAGATAATGGAGGCAAAGGTCTTCTTACCCTCTAGATCTCAGAACCTCTCTTGCCTTCACAGATGTGATGGCCCCATCTTCACAGCCGCCCCACAAGCTAGTCACAGTCGGTGTCGTCAGCAAGGGAAGACAGAGGCCAGGGAGGAGAGCAATCTCCCGATGGGTAACCCAAGACAACCCTAGCCGGTGCCCACTTCCCAACCCCTTCCCACCAGTGTTGCCCCATCACTGCCAGCCCTGACTGCCACTTTACAAATGAAACTAGAAGAGGCAGTGTGGAGTCTCAGTGGTCCTGGGCATGTGAAGTGGACAGAGGGAAGCTGACAGGACGGCCACACACAAAGGTGGCTCTGTAGTAGATGGAGGCTGAGGAGACAGCCCGACAGGACAGTCCCCCTCATATTGCTGTCTTCCACACCTAAGTTCCCTCCCTACCCACCACACAGTGGGGAAGGGTGTTTGTGGAAGCTGGGCTTCCTTTCCAAGGCAGTAGTGGAAAGGTGGGAGCAGGGCATTTATGAGGGGGCCTGGTGACCAAAGAAGCAAGTGAAATTATTTCCAAGAGCCAAGAGTGGGCAGTGGGAAAGGAGTTCGGAAATAGAAAGGCCTTTGTACACAAAGCACTAGTATCCTGAGCAGTGGCTATTATTAGGCAGACAGGGACTTGGAGCCTACTCAGGTGTCCTGTGGGTGTTAGCTGTCAAAGATCGCAGGTCCATACTCCACTACTCAGCCAGCTCCCTGGGCCTCCTTCCCCTGCTCTTGAGGCTGCACCCACCAGAGGGAGCCAACCTGGACTATGGGGAGGATGTGGGCCAGGCTCTGATGCCTGACTTAGCACCCTCCAGTCCAGAGCCTCCTGTGGACCAACCAGCTGCATCGTACCTAGAGAAGCCTTAGCAAACAAAGGGAGGCTACAATTCCGAGGCCAAAGATGATGCTAAAACCCAGTTCCTCTGATCAAGGAACTGGATGCCTAGGAAGGCTTGGAAAGGGACCAGCCAGCAACCTGGTCAACAATCCTTCAGTGGGTCCCCCACATAACTCACAGCAGCCCTGCCCAGAAAGTGAGGAGCCCAGAGATGCTCTCCCAACCACGCCCCATACTGCATGAGCCGGTGCCTTCATTCACCAGATACATGGTAAACAAGAACTCAGGGGATGCCCAGTGGCAGGGCTGAGGAGACTGAGGGGCTGATGGGCAGCCAGGTGGAGGGCCTCCATGTTCCCCTCCACAGCAGCTCACACATTTCTTCAGGACTCCCATTAAACCCTCCCATTAAGCAGCCCAGAGCTGTCCTACAGTAGGCACAGCCAGCATGTTCATTCTGAAAGGCACCAGAAGGACAGGGGTCTGGAGGCCATGGGCACCATGGTAGGCCCCAGAAGCTGGAGGTGGGACCCCTCCTCTCTATGCCAGCCTGATAGCAGCAAAGAGCTAGGCAAAGGGAACCCAGTCGCCCACTCAGCAAGCATTTACTGAGCACTACAGTTGTCAGGCACATTCTGAAACAGGACAATAAAGTCAGAACCCCTGCTCTCAAAAAGTCTCTCTCAAAGAGAGTACATCAGAACATTCTACACTGACAAACCCACCCCAGAGAGGCCAAGAAACTGAAGAGTCACTGATGTGCCACAGGCACCTAACCAGGCTTGTTACCTGGGCTGCATGCTAGCAGAGTGTCAACATAGGCAAACCAACCAAGATGTGGTCAACACACACCTACACAGGACAAACAGAATGTCCCCAAGCTAGCCCTCACTCCCCAAGGCCACTCCTACCTCTCTTCCCGGCAGATACCTTGGATTAGAATTCCACCAAGGTTCCCAGAGAGGAAGTAAAGGGTAGCGAATGAGGCCACCAACAGCACTCTCAGGCCACGTACGGACTACCCAAAGAAGAAGCTGGAGACAGTGGAGCTAGAGCAGCATGCTGGAGCTCTCTCTGGTGGGGCAGAGCTGTGATCCATGGGGCCAACCTGAGTTCACGTCTGGGCTTCTGGAAACAGTAGTAACTTTTCTGGGGGGAAACCTGGGGCATGTGCCTCACTCCAGCCAGGCCTCACTACACAGCTTGCTCCTCCCAGACCCACCTGTGTCTGCATGTACTCTGTGTACTTCTAGGGTCAGCGTACTGAGTGGAAGGCCAAGAGCACCGGCCCTCGGCAGCACAATAGTGACAATGCTGTCACAGCACCCTAGAAGCCTCCTACAGCAGGGGGCACTGCACACTCTCACACTTGCCCCTGTGCCACACCAGGCATAGGAATGAAAGAGCAGTTAGCTGTACCAGGAGTCAGACCCAGGAAGGCGTCAGGGCCATGTTCATCCCACCAACTTTATCTCTGTTGCTTTTTCATAGCTGTGACTGAGGTAACTTACAGAAGAAAGCATTTAATTTTTGGCTCCCAGTTCTGAGGGCTAGAGACCATGACCATGGCAGGGAGCATGGAGCAGGCAGGCAGTCAGGCATGGCACTAGAGCAGTCTCCTGACAGCTTACATCTCAATCCATAAGCAGGAGGCAGAGGCACCAGGGTAGATGGGAATATTTTGAAACCTCAAAGCCCATGCCCCAGTGACATATCTCCTCTAACAAGACCACACCTCCTACCCCTTCCCAAACAGTTCCACCAATTAGAGTATTCAAACATGACCCTGTGGGGCTGTTTTCATTCACACCACCACTGTACAATGCCTGTCTGTACCAGAGCTTGGATAAACTGTCCATCGAGTCCAGCCTCTTCCACATGTGGCTGCAGCACCCAAGCTCAACCATGTAAGTATTAGGGAACAGAGGCTCTCCTCTCATAGGTCACGGGAAGCTTACAGTAGAGAAGAGCCCACAGATGGGCCTGGCTCAACTGCGAGAACAGAGATTGTGCACTTCCGAGTGAACAGGTGAAGGCCACCAGGGTACCTCAATCAGCCACTTGCTCTGCACAAACTTCTGCAGCACCTGCTCCGCCTCCTTCTTCCTCATTTTTTTGCCTTTGAGTTGATCAACTAGGTTCAGAATGTTTGTAGAAGAAGCAAAGCCAGTTTCTGAGTCAACAATCAGTTCCAACTGCAAGAGAAAAAGGTACCTTATTCATCTATTTGAATAACAAACACCGTACCTAAGCCTCCAGCCAGCCCTGGCCAGGATGGGCTAAAATGGCCCCAACACAGGCAAGGTGGTACAGACAGCCCTTCAGGAAGAGAATGTATAACAGCAGACATGTCTAATCCAACTCCTGTTACACTCCCCAGAGTAGCGCTCCTGCCCTGCCTCCATCTCCCAGAAGAAGGAGAAAAACCAATGACTGGGCACATGAGGCAGCACCTCTCCTCACTCAGGCAGAGGAGCAGAGCCAGGGTGGGTCAGCAGGAGAAACTGCATGGACTCATACCAGGCACATTCCCTAAGTTTCTGTCTGTGGCAGGACAGGTGCTAGGTATCCATCCTTGTGCACACAGGGTATGGCCCTTGTCCTACCCTTATTCTCCACACCATGCTGACAGCCTAGGAGTACCATGAAACCATAAGACTAGAAAGTCTACCTGTCTTGAAGGGCCCAGTCAAGCTGAAACTGAAGAGGGCGCTCCTTTCCTACCTTTCCAGTAGCTGCTATGTGCTTTCAGGACTCAGAACCAGTCTTAGCCAGGTGTGTGGCAGATGGGCTGAGCAAACTGCTATAAAGCTTGGAAGAACAGGGCCCTAGCACATCAACTGTTCAGTGAGTGCCTCACTAAAGTGCAGGGTTGGGTTTGGAGCATTCTGGGGCAGGGACTGGGGCCCATGCACTCCAACAGGTTCTCAGGTGGTTTGTTTGGCCTGTCACTCCCCATAAGACCCAGGAAGCTATGTAAGAATTGAGCAAATAGGGACACCTCATAAAAATACCAAAGAGCAAGGAATGTCCATTTAGCCTAAAGACAGAGCTTCAGAAAGGTTTACAGAGCAATGCCTGGTTCCAGGAAACTTCCCCAGGAGGGTGGATCTCCCCCCCCCCCTCCTACTGCAACAGGTATCTACTCCTCACCTGGAGGAGGAAGGTCAATAGAAACAAAAGAACAATGGGAAAGATAAAGAGTAACTGGCCCATGTTGTAAACTATAACCAGTCTGCATTGTAGGCTGTAAAACTCTGTTCTGAAAGGGTATAAAAACTTATAGAGCTTTGTTTCCTCTTGGTCGTTCGTGTCCCGGATGCAGGGTGACCCTAGTATACTAGTTTCAATAAAAACCTCATGCAAATTGCAGCGACCTCCCTCCTGATTCTTCACGAGTGGGGCACCCACACGGAATACAACAGCTGGGGAGCATGACCTCCACAATTGCAGTTTCTATTTCCTCCCATTAGAAGCACAGCATACTGTAGCAACGAGTACTGTACTCACAGCCTTTCTAAACAGATCCAGCTCGTTCTCTGCAAAATCTGTGGCCATTTTGGAAACTGAAGTTGTAGCAAGATTCACCTAAAAATAAACCACATAAGGATCAGGCCATGTCTTCACCACAATGTTTATCACTTTCTCATCCCTCTCTCAGAAGAGTGGGTCAGGAATAAGCTACTGCAGAGCCCTCTGTGCCAGTTTCTCAAAATGCCACTAGAGGGCGCTGCCACACATACCAGTGCATAAATGGGTCTCCCATCGTCTTCAGTAACTCCTTTCTTTATCTCGATATACAGAGACTCCAGGACACTGTTGATGTTGTTGATGAAGTCCTCCAGCTTATCTACAGTAGCATTTCCTAGAAATAAGCAGGCAGGGATGGGAGTGGATTCGTCAGAAAAGCACACACAGCCTGTTTCAATCACAGGCACCTGACCACACTGGCAGCCGAGCCAGAAATGTTTTGGCTTTCTTGGGCCAATGCCAACACTGTGGTTTCTTTCTTCCCGGAGTGCTCAAAGATAAGCTGAGACAGAGAGGGTGCAGTGAGGCAGAAAGGCCTCCGAGATTGTTATCTCAGACCACTGAGACCGGGGCCTTCTTTCCTCTGCCCCAAGGCTTCGTGCTGTGCCAGTGGCCCTCCACAGCTCCCTCCTCCACGGAAGCCACCCAGGACACACCTGAAGGCCTTGGGCCAGCCCAGGCCTAAATAATGAGCCACAGCAGGGTAGGAGAGGCTCACTGAGGCACTCACAGCACAAGAGGCCCTGTTCTAAGAGTAGTCCATGCAGCTATTGTCCACGTGTCCTCCCACTGGCCCTTCTCAGGCCCTGGCAGCCCTCTAAGCACAGGCAGAGATGGTGTGAGCTGTGGGAGCCTGGCTCTAGCAGAAGCTCATGCTGTGCCATCAGGGGGCCACAGACTGAGCTCTTTAAGAGACTTGAGTCTGAGGAGGGGAGTAGATCCAGAAGCAATCTTGCAGGGGACTCAGGGGAACAGATACTAATTAGCTAGTGAGAAAGACCAGGAGAGGCTGCAAAGGGAGAGGACACATGTTACAATTCCCAGCTTGGAGATTCAACCCTTCAGAAGGCAACAGAACCTTTTTAACACAGTGAACGCATATGGCCAGCTTCGTGTGCTGGAATTACCTATCTGCAGTGTGATACTTTCAAGACAAGGATATTACTGTTTTCATTTATTAAAATAATTTTAAAAGATTTATACTTTTTAAATTACTTTGAGAAGCCCAGCAGTGGTAGCACATGCCTTTAACCACAGCACTCGGGAGGCAGAGGCAGGCGGATTTCTGAGTTCAACAGCCAGCCTGGTCTACAGAGTGAATTTCAGGACAGCCAGGGCTACACAGAGAAACCCTGTCATGAAAAAAACAAGCAAAAAAAAATTTTTTTTTAAGTAAAAAAACAAAAACCAAAAAACAGAACCACTGAGAAAAAACTGCAGGAAAAACAAAAACAGAAACAGAAAGCATACAACCACCTATGCTGTAAACCATAATAAAAACAATCACACACAGGGCAAAGGCCAGGTTACTTCCCTTGCACAGGCGCCTAAGGGTAGCACTAGAAGGAGGCTCATCTAAAGGGTCATTACAGGGATCTGATCCTTGACTGTTCGATTTCCTACAGAAAGTAGGCATTTCTAACACTGCATAACAAAAACAAAGTCAGCTTAAAAGACAAAAGGTCGTATTGGTAGCAGGAAGACACGCAACATTAAGGGCATGTAGAGACCCAGCCAGGCTCGTGGGTTCACAGTCATAGCAACATATGTGTGCTGCATTGGTTCTTTTTTCCTTTTGTTTATCAACTATTATTAATCAGCTATTAAGTGGAAAGCAATAATGCGGGAGGAAGGAAGCCAGGACAGAGCTGACATTCACACCTCCCACTGCTGCCCCCTGACACCAGAGCCGATGCAAAGGGGTCTTTCCCATGACATTTCCGAGGCATTTAAGATGGCTGGCGCATGGTGAGGATCCCTTCTGATCCCCAGGCACCAACTTTGGAGGACTGACACTGATTCTGGCAAGAGACTCAGGTACTCAAGAGCCACTGTAAAAGAAATAGCATTCCTTCTCAGTGAGAAATCACTCTACACACTTAGAAATGAAGGAAGAGTGTGTCCAGCATTGGCTAATACCCAAGGAATAACTGGCCTTGAACAGATGATTTTGCTAACTTATATATACCCTAGGCTTATGCACTTTACATAAGCTGACCTCTTTAATAAAATCTCTTTTAGGTCCCAGTCCCAAGTCACATTTTGAACAATTCAAACAGAGACAGGTGGAGACTGCAAGTCTGTCTACTTGGGCAGATGGGAGACTTACACAGCAAAGACACTGCCAAAACTATCTCTTATGTATACCAGTGTTGTTCTTTTTGAATAGTTGTTACCCAGGTCCGCTTGCCCACCTGGCAGATTAGTGCTCTTCCTGATCAGAGCACAGGGGACTTAAGAGCAGACAGGACTACAGATGGTTGAGATCCTGCATGGCCTGCTTTGAGCTGCCATTAGGGGCCTGTCTTTGGGATGGGCCTGAAGGTTGGTTCTAAGTCAGTAATGTCTCCTTTGTAATGGGAATGGAACCTAAAGACTGGTCACTCCCACTGTGTAAACATTTACATCCCTGGATCCTAAATTCCCCCTATCGCCAACAGGCTTGTTTAGCAGACCACTTACCTCTGGGATATTTTGGAGGCAGTGTTCCTTTAGCTAAATTCCACTTGTGTGACTTAATTTCTCCAAAGCAAATCTATTAGTGAGTCATTTATAACATCAGTTGTATTACTTTGAGTTTCTTCAGCACCACTACCTCTCACTGGGTAAGTGACAAAATTCTTTGTGAACAAGTTCAGCCCAGTCTCACCTCCCTCTGAGAGGGACATTTCACATTTTCCACCAAAGAGGTACCTCAAGGTGTCATTCAGAAAACTATACTCTGTGGGCAGATCAAAGGCACTCTAACACACTGTACTTTCCAAGTACTCCGGGGGTGGGATGAAATCAACCCTCTTTTTTTTCACACAATCCTCTAGGAAGGCTACATCCATGTGGCTGCCTCCACCAATGACCTCGAGTTGAACAGGTCCCCACACTCTCACTATCTCCAAATTGGCCTTGCTATTTGGTAGCAACAGGGCCAGCAGCAAAGACCCGCTCTCTGAGCTTGTCTTCCCTTTTATCCCTGAATGCCAACACAACTTTTTGCCTCAAACCCTCTCTTAACCACTCTAGATGGCCTGCACAGCTCTCAGTGGTGCCCTCTAATCTCCACAGCCTCCTGGCCAGGCTCATCCCAGACAAGCTAGCCAGAGTTCCCAAGCAGTAACTTCACAGTGGTCACCAATGACCACATCTGGCCACTCACCCAGGAACCCAAGCCTGGCCTCAAATGCCAAGCAGCCCCATGTCCTTCCAGAAACTGCCCAGCCCACTCCATTCTAAGCTAGCCAGTTCTGGGGTCTCTTTTGTGCTACCAAGATTGAGGGTGCTCCCACTCGGTGTTAAGGTTACACAGGGCAGTGCTTCCCACCCTGCATCCCTTGAACGGTGAGTGGCCATTGCTCTGCCTCATTTGCTCCAGGAGGTCTTGCCCAAGAAGCTACAGTTTGCAAACCTGCAGAGCTGCATTTGGCCCCATGTGCCGGCAACCGTGCTCTGTGACTCTAAAGCAGGTATTTCCAGTCATGAAGTCCTACTGTGAAAGACTTAAGAGTTAATTACTATTACTCACCCCAAACCTCTCTTCAGAATCTTGAACCTACTGAGAAAATAGCCCACACTTCAAATCCTGAGGTGCATGCAAGCCCACCAGAGACTGCTTCCCCCAACAGACGCAGCCTGCAGCTGGCAGTGTGAAGTGTGGTCTGCTCGGCCACAAGGTGAGCAGGCTCCATGCTGTCTCCTTACTTGTCATGGAGGTGCCTGCTTTTCTTCTAGGCTGTGATCATGAAACTGTGATTAATGCTCCTTGCAGCCTGCTGGACACTGGTACTGGTGTGGTGCATTTATCATTACAACCGCCCTGCCAGGTGCATTAGTAATGTCCTCTTTCTACACTGCTCGCCTAAAGAGAGTAAACGACTCAGAGTTTCCCTAACTTGGACATAGAGCTGGGCTGCCAAACTCCAGATCCTCAGCCCAGGCACTAAGCCATAACACCCTCAGTAGAGAAAACCTGAGAGCCCTTCCCCATACCACAACCCAGAGTTGTCACAGTACTTCAGTCACAAAAAGGGGGTCTGGCAGGGGGTGGGAGGGGAGCACAGAAACTGTAGCACCCTGGATGAAGTCACTGGAGGGACTTCTGAAGTCAGAGATGATATGCCAGAAGCCAAGTGGCTGACATTGGCATGCATGACATCAGTTCAGTCCTTGTCTAGTCTTATCCCAAGATGGGCTGCAGAAAGGAAAAGATCCATAAAGGCTCAGGAAGACACTCTGCTCCTTTTCCAGAGAACATGCTTGACAGAGAGCCAATCAGAGCCTGGGGCTCAGCTTTTCAGGGCGGTATCCCACTAAACAAAACAGGCCGGTCAGACTCAAGAGTTTAGCCCACTGAGACTGCTTTTCTCTGGCTTAAATGTATTTTCTCCTATTTGTATAATTGAATCGAGTGTGCCTTTGCTAAATCAGAGCCTGCCTGCTTCTATAGGCTATGGGGCTTACAGTTCACTACACACTGGACCCTGACAGCAGATGGTCAGGAAGTCTGCTGCCCTAGCCTCTGGCTAACAAGTATTTTTGTTCTAAACGAGTCACCAAAGATAGATAATGCTATTTTTACACAGAGAAAATAAGAGTACAAATCAGCCCCAGGGGCCCAAATCATTGTGAGCCAATTAGCCCTGTGACAGCAAGAAGGCCACCTGCTGAGTTTACTAGCAAGGTGGGCCCTGCTACAGATCCAAGTGCCAGACAGAGCTGACTCTCAAAGTTCAGACTCCAGCTAGAGCAATAGTTCTCAACCTTCCTAATGCTTCAACTCTCTAATACCAGTGCTTCTCAGCCTTCCTAACAGTGCAACCCTTTAATACAGCTCCTCGTGTTGTGGTGACCCCAACCATAAAAGTATTTCATTGCTAATTTATAATTCTGCTACTGTTATGAATCAAAATGTAAATATCTGATATGCAACTCCTGTAAAAAAGAGGCTGAAACACAGGCTGAGAAAGACTTAACTGGAACAAAGGAAAAGCTGGCAGGAGGGACACAGAGGCACATGGGGGCCCCTGGGGTTCCCCCTTCAGAGTATATCACTCATCAGTCTTGGAAAAAGACCATCTTGACCTTTGGACATGCGGGTGCAAGAGGAGAAAGCAGCTTCTTACAGAAGCACAGAAGACATTTGACAGTTCTCAACACCAGCACGTCAGTTCGCCACAGCACTGCTCAGCAGACCCTCAGGAACCACCACCCAGGATGGACATGTAGTGATGCATCAGAGAGAATCAAAATCACACAGGGGCCATCCTTTTGGTTTAGCATGAATGATAGGGCCCTCCTACACTGGTCTCCACCTTCTCCATGGTTGTTCTTCCATGTATCAGTGTTTCAAAAAAGTCCTTGGGTTCTCAACTACCTAATGACTTCTCTACCTTCAGGAGTCAAATCAAGAGAGAGAAAAGTAGCTGGCCTGGCACATGGTAGATAGACTCTAGGGTACCATAAGAAGATGGACTGGCTTACTTGCACTTTCTGTTGCTGCGATAAAACACCATGGCCAAAGCCACTGCGGTGGGGGTGGGGGTTCAGCTTACACATCCACATCACAGTCCATCACTGAGGAAGTCAGGGCAGGGATTCCAGACAGGAACCTGGAAGCAGGAACTAAAGGAGAGGCCAGGGAGGAGTGCTGTTCACTGGCTTGCTCCTCATGGATTATTCATGGTTGTCCTGACTCAGTCTCTGCATGGGCTTCCAGATCCAGCTTACTAGTTTGGGTTTCAGATGCTTTCTTTGTTCAGAAGCCCATTTTCAAGCATGTGGCAACCACTACTTGACAAACGAAGACATTCTAGTGAGCGGGTCTACTCAGCTGCACCAGAACAAGACAAGATGACGTGCTCACTACAGAGCACCTAACAGTCCTGCCTGTGTGCTGAATGTCACTGAGCACTGCCATACCATGTACACAGTCTATCCATGCAAGGACGCTCCTCTGGCCAGAGGTCTGCTGTGCAGCACTGCTCCACACTGCCATTTTTCCATCCTGGTTGAGTTCTGAATGCAAACGTGAATAGTCACATGCAAACCACTTTCATTGCAGAATTTTACTGTTGACCTTATCAGTGTGGATCCCACTGCAACTGCTCTTGCCGAAAGCAGGTGTCCATCTACCCTCTACAGAAGCAGCAATGGTGACAGCTCTGTGCCACCAGTGCAGCAGGAGAGGCCCAGCTGAAACCAGAGCACCTCACCTTGCTTTATCTGTAATATGGAGTGTCCGCAAAGCCAGCTGACAAGCCAGCGGACAAGGAGATACCACTGTGAGCGCAGCATCCCACCAAAAGAGTGGGCTACAGTAACTGCACACTCAGCGGGTTTTTATTAAAAACAAACATACATACAAAAACCGGGCTTTTCTTTTTAACATGTTAACTGACTTAGACCTATAGGGCACCGCATACCACAGACAGGGCTCTACCGGTTTTCAGACTCTGATTAGCCTGGAACCCTCCTGTGAAGAGACTTCAAAGGATCCACCTGTTCCCTGGCTGTCTGATAAACAGCTGTAGTTTCTGACCTGAGGCAGGATGGTAAACATGCTCCTCCAGACACTGGACAGGCAGGCAGTGGGCGGCCACACACAGAAGCTTAAGTATGAGCCCAGGCAGCCACCCTTAAGCCACAGACCTAGCTCAGGAAACAGCTCCTCAAGCCCCAACTAGACTTGTGGTAAGTCCGATCACAACTCTAACAACCAGCCCAGGAAACAAACCACTTATCCAGAGCTAACAGGGTGGCCAGGACACAGTTAACATCTGAAAGCTTCCCTGCTTCAACTACAGTGTGCATCACTATGGATATGCCTGCTTCCAGCTTCCCCAGGCCAGCAGGCTGCACTGACCCAATAAAGGTCTCCTCACTCCTGCCCCCGAGGAGGAGCAGTCCATGTACAGCATGGATAGCACAGGCTCACAGCCAGCCGCTCTGCAGCCCAGCTGCTTCAGTACTTTACCCTGCATGTCTGAAGCACAGTGCAATCCCTGGGGCTAGATGTGGATGCAGGCGGGACTGTCACAATGACTCTAGGTTCCCATTCTGCACAGGCCACTAGCTCACCTTCACTGGAGCTCCTGCAACTTGCACTCAGGCAGTGGACTGGCCCCCTCCATATGTTGCCTAAGTGGAGCCAGATGCCATGTTCCACCTTCAGGGTGATCTCTATACTCTTAATCAGACCCCTTTTCCCTCTGCAGTTTTCCTGATGAACTCCAGCACAGTGACCCTTCTATGGCTCATGCCCAGAGCTCCACCCCATCTAACACTCCTTCCAGGAGAAGCACACCCAGACTCAGTGAGCTTATAAACTGCTCATCACAGCCAAGGAGGACAGGTGTACAGTAAAGTCACTAAAAATACAAGAATCTTTTACTTGGAGCTGGCGTCTAATTGCTACTAAGACCTCTCTGCTAAGATGTGTTTACACAGTATGGCAGAGTGGAACACAGCTGGAAGGCCAGCACCACTGTGACTCACCATGAGAAAAAGGGAAGAGGTACAAGTATGTCAGCAGCTTGCTCCCGTCAAATCCGGGAAAAGCAGAGAAAGGTTTGCAAACACTGGGAAGACTCCCCGCTCACCAAACTGTTTACACAGCAGACTTCTGGTACTTGTTTGTTAACCTTACTGGAAAGTTTACCAATCTTAATTTTTTTAAGTTGTATTTATTTACTTAGTGTCCAGGGGTCTTTTGTCTACATGTATGTCTGTGAACCACATGTGCTAGAGGTCAGAAAAGGGTACTGGATCTCCTAGACTGCAGTTACTGGTTTGAGCCACAATATGAGCACTGAGAACCGAACACTGATATCCTCTGCAAGAGTAGTCACCACGTATGCTGGGAGTGGTGGCGCACTCCTTTAATCCCAGCACTTGTGAGGTAGAAGCAGGTGGATCTGTTTGAGGCCACCTTGGTCTACAGAGTGAGTTCCAGAACAACCTGGGTTATATAGATCCTATCTTGATGGGGAAAAAAAAAAAAAGAGCAGCCATCCCTGACCTCTTAACTCCTGAGCCATCTCTTTAGCCACCAATTTGTCTGTCTGTCTGTCTGTCTGTTTTTTTCAAGGCAGGGTTTCTCTGTATAGCTCTGGTTGTCATGGAACTCACTCTATAGACCAGGCTGGCCTCAAACTCAGAGATCTGCCTGCCTCTGCCTCTCTCTCTACCTCTCTCTCTGCCTCCCAAGTGCACCACTAAGCCCAACCCTTTTTTTTACATCTAAAATTTTAAATATTTTATCTTCAGAATGAGAACTTTTATACTTTACTAAAAATTAACATAAAACAGCAAAACCAATTACAATATGTCAGTGGAACTAGCATCCCCTAGAGAAAGAATTTAGGGAGAAATGCTAGTGAACTAGGAGCCAGAGAGTCAAATGGACATTTACCTTGTCTCCAAATGGCTCCCATTCAGAGATGCTCAGTTGGTGAATCACTTGCATTGGAAGCAGGAGAACTTGAGTTCAATCCCGGGAACCCAGGGAAAGGTGCATGGGCAGAACAGGCCTCTCAGATGCTACCCTCTACCTCCACAAACACGCCCTCCAGGACAACCCTACACTCACCATACACATACATTAGAAAATGCTTCTAGGGGCTGGAGAAATTCAGTGGTTTAGAGCACTGACTGCTCTTCCAGAGGTCCTGAGTTCAATTCCCAGCAACCACATGGTGGCTCACAACCATCTGTAATGGGATCTGATGCCCTCTTCCAGTGTGTCTGAAGACAGCTACAGTGTACTCATATACATAAAATAAATAAATAAATATTTTTTAAAAAAGAAAAAGAAAAAATGCTTCTAGAGCATCTCCTCATAAGACACACACTGGTCACACACACTGGTCACACACACTGGTCACACACACTGGTCACACACACTGGTCACA
>NW_022196904.1:114488512-114554894 GCF_008632895.1 Mastomys coucha
CACACACACTGGTCACACACACTGGTCACACACACTGGTCACACACACTGGTCACACACACTGGTCACGCACACTGGTCACTCACACACACTGGTCACACACACTGGTCACGCACACTGGTCACTCACACACACTGGTCACTCACACACACTGGTCACGCACACTGGTCACGTACACTGGTCACACACACTGGTCTCACACACACTGGTCACTCACACACACTGGTCACTCACACACACTGGTCACTCACACACACTGGTCACGCACACTGGTCACGCACACTGGTCTCACACACATTGGTCTCACACACACTGGTCACACACACACTGGTCACACACACACTGGTCACTCACATACACTGGTCACGTTAGTGAGGAAAAACCTCCACCTGACTGACACCTCATGTGCCCTCATCTGAATGGAGAGAACCCAACACCAGTTTTACAGGCCTGCACACACTCCTGAACGCGGCCTGGATCTATTCAGGAAGAGGCTTCAGAGAGAGAAGCTGAGGAACTTTCTACAGCTATCTCATGTAGCTACTGTGCACTTCAGCTGTGGCCACTCCAAACTGATATGCTCTGTGTGTAAAACATGCACACTGAATTCCACAGCTACAGCATTTTTAAATATGTAAAGTGTATAAGTAACCTTATATGAGTGTGTGGTGTTGGCCTGGAACCCAATTTGTTAATAGGCTGAATTACATAACTTTATGAGTTGACTTTCTTTTCTTCTATCATGTATCCCAGGCTGGCCTTGAACTGCCTCTGTAGGCAAAGATGAACTTCTGATTTTCCAGCATCCACTTCCTAAATGCTGAGATTACAAGCGTGCACACCACACCCAGCTTATGTAGTACAGGGCTAGAACCCAGGCTTCATGTGTACTAGTTAAGCACTCTATCAACTGAGCCACATGACCTCACTGGGCTGACTTTTCAAATACTATGGTGGTATGAACAGGAATGGCCCCCAACCATTCATGTGCTTGAATGCTTGGCCACAGGGTGTCACTACTAGGAGATATGACCCTGTTGGAGGAAATGTGTCACTGTGGAGACAGGCTTTGAGGTCTTACATACTCAAGCTACACCCAGTGTGAGACACAGTCTCCTGCTGCTTTTGGATCAAGATGTAGAACTCTGAGATCCTTCTCCAGCACCATGTCTCCCTGCATGTTGCTGTGTGTGTTTCCCATGACAATAACTAAATAACTAAACCTCTGAAACTGTAAGCCAGACACAAATTAATTGTTTTCCTTTATAAGAGTTGTCGAGATTATGGTGTCTCTTCATGGCAATAAAACCAAAATAAGACAAATACTAAACTAACCCAACACTCTTCAAATAAGCCCACTTGATCCCACTGTATCATCTTTGGGTTAGTCAGCATACTAGCTTGAGAATGCTCACTGTAAATCATGGTCTATGATCTGTCCTCACAACGCCTTTGCCATGACAGTGATGCGGGCCGGCGGGCCTCATAAACTAAGGGGAAAGGCACTCCCTTCTTATCACAATTAACTCAGTCAGGGCAGAATCGGTATTACAAACGAGAATTTGGACCTTTCTCAGACTTTGGAATACCTGACTCTACATAACATGACATCCTAGGATGAGACCCCAGTCTAAATGTGAAATTCACTCAGGATTCCTAGACACTTAATGACAGGCTAATGATAATCTTATATAACAGCTTAGAGTGTTGTGCATGAAAAACTGAGTGTGGAACCTTCTATCTACTGTGTCAGGCTGGTGCTCCAAAGATTCCAGACTGTGAAGCATTTGGTCTAGGAGTGCTTAATCTGTTTTTTAAATTTTATTTTCCTTCCACATTCGTTTATTTTTGCAGCAGTCAGAGTTAGTTTTCTCCTTCCACTATGTAGGTCCTGGGGACTAAACTCAGGTCGTCAAGCTTGGTGGAAAACACCTTTACCCACTGAGTCACCTCAACAGCCCACTGTCAACTGATATTTTCTACTTAAAATTATGGCAGAAGGTTGTTGAGCTTAGAAGAGGCAACTCTTCCCATCTTCTCAGAAGCCCCCTGACTCTCCGGCCTTCACGTGGTTACTTCTCTGGTAACACAGACTCTCCTGATACACTGGGTACCTCCGAAGTGTTCTAGATGTGCCTCCGGCTCCGCCTGGTCAGTCTTCTGTGGCTGAAACCCTGCACAGCTGAGTAGGACAGCTGAAGTCTCACCCCTATTGCTGCCTATCATACAAGAGACACCAAGAGCCCCTGCCCCTGGTTCCAGGCACAGAACTCAGAAAAGCCCTGGAATTCCCAGGGTGAGGGCACCTTTTGTTCTAATGAGGAAGCTCTCAGTAGTTTCAAGGTAGGAGCTGATCACCAAAAAGTCAGTGTCAGCATCAGAATCCCCCAAACTAGAGACTGACTTAATCATAGACAGCATGCTCTAATTAATCAGGTCTATGTAATGAGACCCTCATAAAATCCCTGAACAGTCCTGGGACCCCAGAAACTTCAAGTTCATGGAGGTTGGTACACTTAGAAGGCTTAAAAGCACTACACCATCTCACCTCCCAAACTCCACCCTCCACATTTTCTCTATCTGCCTATGTGTGAGTTATACAACTGTGGCAGACATGTCCAGCCCACAGCCAACATGCCATATGCATCTCAGGACAGCCACGGATGAGAGCTGCCATCTCATAACGTCAAAAGGTCCGAGACTCACTTCCTAACCAACCAGCAAATGTACACAAAGTACTTTTTTCTAAGTGCTGAGTCAGGCTAGCAAATTAGCTAACAGGAAGATGAGGCCACAGAAACCCTTGATTTACAGTCAAAGGTGCATGTGACCTGAGACTAGAACCTAGCACCTTGAACAGTGTGGGACAGTGTGTGGGACCGTCACCCCTTAGCTTGAGGAATCTGATGCTTCTTTCACAAGGACGGTGTCTAACTTACGTGACCTGCTGGATACCTGTCCCGGAGAATGGACCAGGCAGCATGTCTAGTGTGGGGTGGGAATCCCAGTCAGGCTCTTGAGAGTTCACTGACCTTTGCTGACATTCTGGCCCTCTCTGGACTGTTTGGAGAAGGAAATGTCCCCATTACTTCACCTAGATCCAATGTGGAAACCCTCCGCTTAGCTCCTAACCTCTGTTTTCTAAACTTCCTATGCTCGTGACCAGCAAGGGGCTTCTCCACCAGTCCCTAGCCCAGAGCTGAGCTGGCAGTCTCAGGCAGTAACACTGAACAATGTACGTGCACAGGGATATAAGCCCTGGAGAGAATCCAAGGTCTTTAACAACACACACAAGTCTGCAGATTCTTTCTGAGGAGCCAGATTGCTCTGCACCAGGACTTCAGGTCAAAGTCTAACTCCTCTGGGTCAAGGAGAATGCGGAATAAACATTCCCCCGGGGGCCACAAGGAGAGACCAGGACAAACAATGCTCCTGATGGCAGGGCATGGCCTGTAGATCAGTCGCTACTTTGTATCTCACTTCTCTTACAATGTTTGTCCCACTGTGCAAGGGACTTTCCTGGGCAGTGCTTCAGAATATAAGAGAAATAATACTGGCTCTTGTAAGCATTTTTGATTTTCGTATCATTTAGCTCCATCATCAATTGTTTTAAAATCTCTCTAGTAACAAGAATTCTTGGATGGTAGATGGGGAACCGACAGCCTGGCTAAACCTGCTTACCTCAGCATTCGCAAGCACAAAAAATAGTGCACATGGCCAGGTGTGGTGGTGCAAAATTTAATCCACCACTCTGGAGTTAGAAGCAGGTGAATCTCTGTGAGTTCAAGGCAAGCCTGGTCTACATAGTGAGTTCCAGGACTAGGTAAAGAAACCCAATTTCAAACAACCCAGAAAGAAGAGGGAGGTGTGTGGGGGAAAAGACAGACAGACAGACAGACAGACAGAGTGAAAACAGTCACAGAGGCTGCCCCCAGCCAAGGTGCTACTTTCTGATGTCAGCTGCAGTGACAGTCGCATTAGTACAGGACAGTATGGTGGCATGAAGACAAGAGCACACACTCACTTATCCCTGCTAAGTCTTCTGCTCAATCTTCAAGTCTCCTATTGTGCTTCCGTCACATACCAGACTTCACTGTGGGCATGTATGGACAGGAGGAAGTGCAGTACACTTGGGGTTTAGCACTAGCCCTAATTTCAGGTATGCACGGAGAGTCTCAGAACATATCCCAGCAGACAAGGGGCGACTGCTATAAATCACTTCCTAGACAAATTCTACAGGACTTTCCTAAATTAGGTCATAGCAACTTAGAGGTTAAATGAAGGCAAAACTACTTTCATTCCGAGCACTATGGCATCAATCATATGGCTCCAGCACAGCACCACAAAACTGTGCTGTCAACAAGAAACCAAAAGGAAGATGGAAAATCAAAACCTGCCCTACAACTAAAAGATGGTCTTATATTAAAGAGACGTGTCTTAGTTGGGAAAATGTTAGCTGTGCAAGCCATGAGGACTGGGTTCAAATCCCCAGCAACCATGTAAAGCCAGGTAAGGGAGTACACATCTGTAATCCCAGTGCTCATATCAGGAAATGCGGCAGAGACAGATGAATCCCAGGAACCTTAGGCAGGGGACCCTGACTTAAACAAGGTAGGAGGAGAGGACCAGCATCCAGGTGTCCTCTGACTTTCACACGTGCACCTACATTCATTTGTCCGTTCTCTCTCTCTCTCTCTCTCTCTCTCTCTCTCTCTCTCTCTCTCTCTCTCTCTCTTCTCTCTCTGTCTCTCTCTCTCTCATACACAGAGAGAGAGAGAGAGAGAGAGAGAGGAAAAAGCATAAGAGACGATCTCACAGCGAGGCCATCTCTAGAGGATGCTGGGTGGTAGATATGAAGTTCTGTGGGGCTTGAAGCATGGAGGACAGGGGTGCCACTCCTGCTCAGGAAAGAGTCTCTCCACCAAGTTCCTCTTCCACTGCTGTTCAGGCAAAGACAATTCACAGGCTTCCTAGAGGGCCAAGCAGACACTGATCACAGTTCCCTGCTTCAGATCTTCCCAGAGGCTGCACAGTGCACTGGGCTCTTCTCATCTGGAAGCAGCGCGAGTGAGTACTGCCGAGCTCTGGAGCAGATGACACTTCAGTAGCCACCCTGCTCAAGGCCTCCAGCCTCTGCTTGCGTCTGCGCATTAGCTCCCTCCTGGGATATTCTAGTGTCTCATGCCCTCTGCTTTGGAGAACAGGCTTCATGCTGCCTTCTTACATTCTCTCCCCACTGCATGTCTTGAAAGAACCCCATTTCTATGTTCTGCCTCCCTCCCTCAGTCCACACACTCCCATGTTTATGGGCCCTACCTTACCTCTACAGAGCTCTAACTGAACGCTTTCCTCATGTCCACCCCTCCAAGTCCTCCACATATACCCCTCTCCTCACTCCCTCTGCCTTGGCTCACTTTTTTAAAAGCCACGTTGTTGTTGTTGTTGTTAAAATTAGAAATACAGGAAGGAAAACAAAAGCAAACACTTGCAGTCAAGAATACACTAACACAGCCAGGCAGTGGAAGTAAACCTTTAATCCTGGCACTTGAGAGGTAGAGGCACATACATCTCTAAGTTTGAGGCCAGCCTGGTCTACAGAGCGAGTTCCAGGACAGTCAGGGCTATACAGAGGGAAAAGAAAACAAAACACTAACACTATACTATGTTCACATCCATCTTTCTTCTTTAGAAAGGAACACAGCATAGATGAAGTATCTCTGATTCCCACTGACCATCCTCTTCTACACCCTCTCATACAAACACCAGACCTGTGCACCTCACAACACAACCTTCCAGTCCACTCTGGTACTTTCCTAAGAAAGGAAAATACGTTTGCACTTTCCCAGAACCTAACATAGTGACATCATAAAGTAGCATCAACTCTCCCTCTCATTTACAAACTCTCCCACATGGACACTAAACACAGTCTAAGGAGCTTTCCTTACTGACCCCATGGCGTCTACTGCCCTTCCAATGACTGGAGCCCTCAGTGTGTGCCAAGCCTGTCCCCAAGTACCATCTTACACCTCCCAGTGACCTGCAGAAGAGATGCTCCAAATGCATAAGGCTAGCCCAGGTCACACAGCTGGCCCTCGTACCAGGCTGGCTGTGCCCTGCCATGTGCTAAGTTGCCCTCTTTCTAATAGCAGAGACCTGAGCACTCTTCCTGTGCTAGGCCTAAGTCACTCCTCCACTCTCAGGACCCTGTGAGTTACAGTCACTCTTCCCACCTTGAAGACATGGACACCAGTGATGGAGTGCACCCTGGAGCCTTGCTGTCAACTGTAACTTCACACTTTCAGAACCCAGGCTTCTGCTTCTCAGACTTAATGGCAGAATCATTTTGGGGAGGTAGAGAAAGATGAGATCAGTCTGGAATGGTTGGGTCAGGGCTACCAGATTATTTTTCTCATGTTGTTATCCCAGCATCACTAGTCTCTGATCATCAGCAGCAGGGGCTGCTGGGAGCGGGGACACAGCACTTAGGCTATGGAAGCAGGGACATGGCACTTAGGGTCTGGGAGCGGGAACACAACACTTAGGATCTGGGAGCAGGGACACAGCACTTACGGTCGTGGACTTGGTAGCAATGGTTCTGCAGGCGCCGAACCTCCCACTCCTCCAGCACACCGTGAGTCATCAGCAGCTGGAGGAAGCGCCGATGCACATCCGTCATGGCTCCTGATCTTCTCGAGCTGCCCTGCATGTTGGAGAGAGCTGAAAAGCAAGTGTCGCCGTCACTTCCATGCACACAAGAGCAACAGCGGAGGGTCTGTACTCCATTATGTTCAGAAACACACACTGCTTGTGACTGTCAAAGTTTAGCTTGTGCTGATGACTCCAGACGTAAAAACAACAGGGTAAGCTCAAGTCCGTCACACTGGTTCTGGAGACTCTGGAGCCATAAGCACTGGTTCTCAGCCCTCCTAACTAACTACTTACAGAGTGGTGACCTAGGCCACTGAAGTCTCCCTCTTATTCAATTTCTAGCCTAAAAGGTAGAAACGATGACAGAAATGTTCTCCCCATAACTCCTGTAAATCAGTGAGTTAACACAGGTGACATTCTAATACTGTGTTGAGCAGCAAACCTGTGCCGATCACTACAGTATCATTCTGAATCTGTCCCCTGTACCCTGAGTCTGGACTACTTACCAGCTCAACAGCCCTGGAGAAACTAAGCCAAGGCCTTGTGTTCTTTCTATAAAAGTACGGTACCCACTGCAAGAAGACCTTAACAGACTCTAGCTTCTCCTCTCCCCAGCTGCCAATAAAACATGTATCGGGGGACTATGGGCCATTTCCACAGTCCTCTGCTCTCTTTCAAAAAGCTATCTTTTGGATCCGGCAAGATGGCCTAGCATGTAAGGACAAGTGCCACAAAGGCTTACATCTTGAGTTCAATCTCCAGGACCCACGTGGTGGAAGAGAACCGACTCTTGCAAGTTCTCCTCTAACATCTACACAAATGCTAGGACATGTGTGAGCCACACCCACCCAGAGACACGCGTATATACAAAAATAAATGTAATAAAAAACTTATCTTTCTACAAACCACAAAGATCAGAGCTGATAAACACAAGACACACGGCAGATCAAAACACCTGCCCCTGCCTGGCAGGCGGGGCAGGATAAGCACTACGCACAGGGGTTTGAAGCTGGGTGGATGGTGCAGGCCACACAGCCACTCAACCGAGATCACACTCTGGTCCGTCCCCCCTCTCCAAACACAAGGAGAGATTATAAAAAGGAAAACTCTGCAGAGGATACCCAGAAAAGCATCCGGAGTCTTGGAGGCTAGGCTGACCATGTGACCAGAGGTCCAAGATTGAGCTCTGGAGTGACTGACAGCCCGTTTCCCGTAAATTGGCTTTCTGAAGATGAGAGGAGGAAAGTAGACTTTTGTTTGTTTTTGGGAAAGAGTCACACTATATAGTCCTGGTTGGCTTAAAACTCACCATGAAGACTAGGCTGGCCTCAAACTCATAGAAATAAATACTTCTGTCTCTGCCTACCTCTGTTTCCTGAGCATGCCAAAATTAAAGACATGAACTACCATGCCTGTCTCAGATGTTTCTTTTTTAAATTTTAGTTCTGTCTTCCCAGATTGCCAGCTCAATGAATAAGCATGGCTTAAGGACTCAATTTCTGCCTCTTTGTGACAGACAACATGAATTCTGGCTACACAATTAGATTAATGATAACAATGAAGAAAAATAGCTCAATAACAGAGAGTTTACCTAGAATGCACCAGGCCCTAGGTTCAACCCTGAGGTAAGGGAGGAGAAAAGGAGAGGGGAAGAAAAAAGAAAGAAGAAAACCAATCTATCCTGCAAACTGAGCTAGTGTGGTTTTATTAATGAGTCAAAGTATACTTTATGGTTTTTTTAAAAAAAAATTAGCAGAAATAAAGATCATCACAAAGTGGCAAACGGTCACACAAGCACACACACAAAATCTTCAAATGTTTATGCCTTTACGAGGAGGTCTCACAAACCTTCATGTTAATTTATCAGGGTTGAGGCAGCACACACAAATCCACCATAGGGTGGGAACGCTGAGTGCCTGGGAGCAGTAAGAAAACAGGGAGAGGTGATCTGCAGGACAGTGAACGCTGAAGGGGAGGGTCAGGTCTGTCCTGCTGGCTGCAGAACAGGGCACGCCAAAGCAGCCAGAGCCAGGCCTCAGAGATAATGAAGTTAGATGCCAATACCCAAGAGGTGGCTAAGGAAAGTCCATCTGCTCACAATTTAAGGAATGCAGTTATAAATAATCCCTTCTAGACAGGTCTGGTGATGCAGGGCCTCAGGAACCCAGCCCTTGGGTGAGTGGAAGCTGAGGAGAAGGAAAGAAAGGACGAGATATAAGTCATATCTATTCCAGGATTGGCATCAGTCAATCAATGCAGTGGACGTCAGAAGAAAGGGGAGAGCAGGTATTGAGTCAGTACACATAGAAAACAAGTTGATAAAATGTGCTCACGCTACAAAGTAACAAAGATCTAGAGTAGAAAAGGATGTCCTTAGAAGACACAAAAGCCACAAAGGACAAAGCATAAAAGAATACAGTACTGGCTGACTTCATTATAGAACCTCACCAAAAATACCAAAGGAGGGGAAGGAAGGGGAGGAGGTGACATGCTGGAGGGTGTTTAAAATACACTAACCACAAGAGCCTTCTTCAGAACCCCACTACCTACACTAAGAACCCCTGTGGATCGAGAAGAAGAGAAAAATAAAGAGAGGAGCAGATGAGGAAGCAGCATGAAAGATGCTATATCAACAAAAACACATTAAAAGCTGGTCTACATGTGATCATACAAAAGAATCAAAGACATGCTGACATGATCACAGACAGTAACACACAGCAGCATTCTCAGGACTCAGAAGGCTTTGGCAGGAGAGAGCATGAGTTTGAAGTCAGTCTGGATTCTGCAGAGAGTGAGTTTCAGGCCAGTGTGGGCTATAGAAAGGCTCTTGCTCAGGAGTTAAAGAGCATATGCTGTACTCACTACAGACCAGAGTTCTGTTCCCAACAGCCTCAACAGGCCACTCAACAGAACCATCTGTTAAGTCCAGCTCGGAGGAACCAAGGTCTCTGAGGGCATCATGGACACACCCATACTCAGACACACATATACATGCATAAAATAAATCTGGGAGAGAGAAGACAAAAGGTGGGAAGGAGAGAGGAGTGGAGAGAAGGGGAAGAACCTTCAGCTGGGTAAAAGTGGTGGAATGCCTGGACGGTGACTTCCACCCACTGCTGGGGGAAAACAGACTCCAGCAAACTTGCATGTCCCTAGAAACACATTATGTACATTCCTTATAAAAGTGTCCACACTGGCCCCAGGAGACCTGTCCATACAGGCATCATGGAATGGAAGTCTGGCAATACTATAAATGCCTTATCAACCAAGGACAGCCATATAAAGGGATTCTAATCACACCGTGGAATCCAGGACAGTGAAGAAGAAAACAAGGCTATTCACATGGGTGCTGCTCAGAACACCCTGCATGCAAGCTGGGCATCATGGCTGGCACACGCCTTTCATCCCAGCACTCTGAGGCAGAGAAGGTGGAACTCTAAGTTCAAGGGCAGCCTGGTCTACATTGCCAGTTCCAGGCCAGCTCGGGATACAGAGAAACTGTCACAAAACAAAACAAAACAAAACACCCCACAAACACACAAAACCACACCATATCCAAAAAGCAAGTCACACATTCACACTGGATACCAAAGACTGAAGGAACTGTATACAGTGATCAATGGCAGGGCCATAACAAGTGAGTGAGGCCTACCAACAACAAGGAAAACATAATTCAGAGTAGTGGGAAACTCTGCAGAGGCGATTCAATGAGGGCTGGGGGTGTGAATGGAATAATACATTTCTTAATTTGGTGGTGGTACACGAGGTGTTTATTTTTTATAAGTATGTTACAAAACAAAAATACTTAAAGCCAACTTAAATATTAATGAGAGAAGAGTGGTACAGAAAAAGGTCAAATGGTGTGATGTGAGGAAAGGGGGTCAGAAAATGGGTGTGGAACAGGTCACAGGAGCCATGTTTGTTTGTGGCTATGATGGCAACTATCTTCAACAAGGGACTGTGCAGAGAGGATTAACCATAGACACGTGAAGCCACTCAAAGGACTTCAAAACCCAAGAGTTTACAGAATAAGCAAAGCTTGGGCACAGCATGGGTGGCCTGTGTCAGGCAGAGTCGACACAGCCTGGTTTGACACTCACCAGAACCTAATGAAGAACTGTTTCACAGGAGGGAACTGAGGCTACAAAGGTACACAGGTGAAGGTGATGGTGACATAGATGGTACTACAAAAGCAGTCTCTCTTAAGGTACTTCCAGTTCATTTATTTTTTCTAAAAAACTAGACAAATAATAAAACCATGGTTGCTGGGCAGTGGTGGTGTATGCCTTTAATCCCATCACATGGGAGTAAGAGGCAGGCAGGCACCTGAGTTCGAGGCCAGTCTAATTTAGAGTGAATTCCAGGACAACTAGGGTTACAAAGAGAAACCCTGTCTAGAAAACATAGATGATTAGATAGGTTGTTTACATAGGTAAGTAGATGATAGACAGAGAGAACAAACCATGATCTAGGTTCCTTATCTAGACTTCTCCAGCCTTCCGTTTGAGAACTTGGTCTGGGTTAGAAATGTTATTTGGGGTTATCAGTACGAACTGCAACATAACATGGAGGACAGGAATCCTAGACTTTTCCGAAATCGGACAAACGGATGATTCTGAACACATTTAGCCTTGGGCTTTCAAATGCCTGCTCCACAAACAAAACAAAAGGAGGTTGGGGGTCAGGTAGCAGGCAAGAGGCGAGTGTGGTCGTTTTGAATAGAATGGTACAAGTGGCTATCACCTAACAGTGCCAGTGACGAGTCACACTTTCTCTGCCTGACCCATCAGGAGATCGAGGCAGGAGTTCCAGGTCAGCCTAGGCTACATGGTGAGAGCATATCTCAAAAACACAATTTTTTAAAATTTAAAAATAAGCAACTTGTTATGGAGCTGTTCCAACCCATGCCTTTTGCGGGCCTCAATACCTCCTCAGAGCCAAGGCCCGCGCCGACCTCACGGCCGACCGCGTCTCACACAAACGCCCGCTCTGGTCCCCGTAGCACCCCAAAGCCTTCATACGTACCGCAAACCAGCGAGGTCACGCCGGAAGTCACTCTGGGAGCCCGCCTCCGGGGCGGAGAGATCGTCTGTATAGAGCTCCTATTGGTGGTCTACGCGCATTCTCCCGCTCACCAAGGGAGTACTTCCGTTTCCCCCGCCCGCGCTGTTGCTATGGAGCCTCGGCACCTGTGGGCAGCGTTCCGAGCTAAACGGTTTCCCGCGCGGTTTTCGTACTTCCCGGAACGGCTTCCGCCGCCCTCGCCTCTCGCTGGAGGAAAACCCACGACGGGACAATCCAAGGCCTGTGTCGTAGTAAAATTAATGCTGGCTTTTGTTTTTCTGTAGCCTGAGGTAGAAACTTGGCTCTGCCGCTACTGGTTGAGCGTTGACCATTCACGGAGCTACTAAGTGGAGTTAAAACAGTCGGTTCTGGGCTTGGCTAGCGCAATCTGTAAAGGCTTGCTGGCCAGGCAAAGAGAGACCTTGCATCAGAAAACAAAGTGGACACATCTAACGTTGACCTCTGGCACACACACACACACACACCAGTCTTGAATACGAGATTTAAAAGAACTAATTGTTGGTATACAGATGATCCCACGGGCCTGCTCTCAGGGTCCTAGCTGTTGCTTAATCCTCACCCAGGTGGGTGCTGCAGATAAAAGGCCTCCTGCCCAGCCATCCTAGAGCTTTCGCTGTTCTCTATAGCTCAGCCTTCGTTTCTCTTTTGCTAGGTTCTTTTTCTCCCTGTCTCACGGCGACTTCTTTGGCCTGGTTCTCTGAGACCGTTGAACCTGCCCGAGAGTTGTTCCCAATAAACCTGCTTTTATATTTTTAATTTAGCTTGATCTGGCTTATTCCATCAGCGGAGAAATTTACTACTTGGGGCAGAAACTTTTTACTAATGTGCAGGGAGAGCTAGGACAGCCAGTGAGAAGTGTGGCATGGTACCGCTGGCTAAGCCTTAGCCACTCTCACCTAAGAATTGTGAGACGTGATGAAATTGCCAAAAGGAGTAACTTCAAAGAAATCACTTCAGCTGACTGCTGAAGGCATTTCCTTTCCGTGCATTCCAGACGCATGTCTCAGAGCTGGAAATGCAGCCTTGCCCAGGAAAAGTGACTAATTAGACAACTGTACAAAGTGCACAGTCCAGTCTCTGAAAACACACATGGCCTCTCACTACCCCTGGAGTCTTGAACAGCTTCTTATCCTCTGGAGAGGTCTTCAACTGAGTAGGGAGACTAACAGTCCAGAAGTCATTAAAAGCTTGGTCTCTGGAAGTGGAAGACCAAGATCAAATCCTGATTCTTGAACCCAAAAATCTCTGAGCTCTAGGACAAAGCACTCGGTCAACCCCTAGCCTTAGCCTGCCCATCTATAAAGAACCATAGTATTAGACTGAGAATAGGGTTGTGAAGATGAACTGTGAACCAATGGGGGCAGGGTGAATAATAAATTCTTGGTAACTGAACTATCAATGACAAAGAACTTTATATAAACTTTCTGAAACAGCCCAGATGGGAAGCTCGCATGGTTGGTTTGCCCTAAAGTCTTTAAAAACCTCTCAAAACATTGTCAGTATTCAAAGTCAAGGGGATGTCTTAGTGGGTAAAGACACTTGTCATGCAAGCCTCAAGTGAGAGATGCAGTCATTTCTTTTCTTACAGACAGGTTTAGAAGCCACTTTCCCTAATGCTCTCAGCTCCTGAAAAGTCCTTTTGTTACTTGTTTGTCCAATATGCTGGTTGAACCAGGTGTAATCTGCTACCTGGATTCCCTGAACTGCTTAAACCTATAAGATAGTCTACATTCCCCCTCAACTTCTGCCCCTTCTCAGGCTACTTTCTAGCTTAGCCAATCAGGAATAGATTGTGGGGTTGAACCTTAGCCATTAAGGAAGAATCTTGAATTGAAGATGAGACAGAGGACATTTTGGCTATGTGTCATCTGCTACTCAAGCATGGCACACCATTTTAACAGGAAAGCACTGCCTTGCTGGGTAACTTTGTCCTGTGGTGTATTTCTTTTGTGACACCAAAATACTAGACCCACATGGGAGAAAAACTGACTCCCAAAAGTTGCTCTAATCTACACATGCACATACACACATACACACACACACACACACACACACAAATGTAATCAAAGTAAGGCATCCCACAGAAGACTGGTATATCCAGTCCATATGAAACCACGGGCCAGCATTTTGCCTTGGCAGAGTCTGTTTGGAGCTGGGGAGAGCCTCATCTTCGTTGTCATGACAATGTGTTTTCTTCTTGCTGCAAGGCAGGAAGAGCTGGGGAGCAATGATAGAACCCAGGAACAGCAGCAATCCCAGGGTCCAAGGCCAAGGAAGGAGGAGGAAGGAAGTGGAGGCTCCAAAGAGAGCAATGTGCAGGGCAGCCCAAAACCAGAGTGACTTAGGCTATGCTCAGGAGTGCCAAAGTAGTCGGAGGAGTTCCAGAAAGATGGTCCATAGGTTTGCAATTTAGATAACAGCCATTTCCATTGGGGCGGCCAGGAATCCAGAACAGACGTCAAAAGGAGTGAAGCATCGAAGCAGAGGCAGCTGAGCATTCTCTTAGGAAGTGTGGTGTAGAAAGGGGAGTCTTGAAAACTCAGTAGCCAGCTAGAATAAAGGCGTTGGTGCCTCAGTGTCTTCTATTTTTTTCCTCTGCCATGATGTTTTCTATTTTCTCTATAAAGGAGTCTCAGGCTGCTTAGTGATGGTGAGGACATGCCGGGGAGGAGAGTGAGAGGATGGAGCCAGAAGGTTTGGAACACACATCAAGATGAGTGCAGAAGAGGAATGAGGTCTGACACCATGACGGCAGAAGTGATGATAGCTATCCGAGCCCAGAGGCAAAGCTAATCTGGATTCATCTTAAAGTGCCCTTTGGTGGGCCTGTGCAGCTCACTCATAAAGCACCTGTAGGTCGCTGCTTTGAAGGGATGCTCTGTGGTTATGACAGAAAGCAGAGGATAGTGGACGTTTCTGTTCAACCCAGGCCACAGGAAAGTTCTGGCAATCGAGAATGAAGAGGCTAAGTCAGTCGGAGGGCTCAATGAGGTAAACTGGTTCAGTGGGCCTGAGAACGCAGTGTTGAAATCCAGTCAACTTGCTGGCAGCAGTCCTTCCCCTAGCACTGGCATCTTCTGAGTCACGGCCTTTTGAGCGTAACAGACCTCCAACTGCCAGGATTTCTCACCTGGGGACGTGAGTTTACAGCAAAGAGAGCATGGGAGTTGGAATCAGAAAGCAAAGCTGCAGGCTTGTGCTGTGAAACCACCCCCATCCTCAGAAAAACAGCACTGCTGCTTGTGCTAAGTGGGCTCTTGTCTCCTCTCTCCAGAGCCCCTTTGTGCTGTCTGTCTGTCTGTCCATGCCATTAATAACCCTTCTAATAAACTCCATACTCTCAACAGTTCATCTCGGTGTCCCTCTTCAGCCCACATTCAAGAACAGGAACAAATATGAGAAATGACTAGGATCCACCAGGAAGAACAAGTTCCCCACAGGACACATGTCACCCCAGTAGTGAAGATATTAAGTCTCTTTTTGGCTCTGTGTTTACCACTTTGATATGCCAAGCAATGACATCTCAGCTCAAATGCTCCCAAGGAAAGTCAGAGAACTTCACTCACATGCTCACATTAAAAAAAAAAAAAAAGTGCTGGTAAGACACCAGAGGAGATTAAGGTAGAAGGAGAAGCCAGGCGGTGGTGGTGCACGCCTTTAATCCCAGCACTTTGGAGGCACAGGCAGGCAGATTTCTGAGTTCAAGGCCAGCCTGGTCTACAGAGTGAGTTCCAGGACAGCCAAGCCTATACAGAGAAACCCTGTCTTGAAAAACCAAAAAAAAAGGGCTAGAGAGATGGCTCAGTGGTTAAGAACCTTGACTGCTCTTCCAAAGGTCCTGAGTTCAAATCCCAGCAACCACATGGTGGCTCATAACTATCCATAATGAGAACTGATACCCTCTTCTGGTGTGTCTGAAGACAGCTACAGTGTACTTACATATAATAATAAATAAATCTTTAAAAAAAAAAAAAGGTAGAAGGAAAGAAGAGGTTGAGGTAGGTGGTCAAGGAGGCCTGGGCTGAAGAAGAAGCTTCAGGTCAGGGTGACACTGAGCAAATGGGTCATTTGCCAAAAGACAATAGAAGGGGTCAGAGAGGAAATGATTTTAACTTTGTAGTGTGGAGAAAGGGCTTTGATGGCATCTGTTCTTTTCAGATATTCTTGGAACAGGTACGGAAGCTGACTCTGTGCTGGGCCTCAAAGCTTTGACAGCTTCCAGAGAATCTTCAGATCACACTCAATGAGCCACAGCATAGTGAGACTGGAAGTCAGCAATAGGCCAGGCCAGAAGCCCTTGCGCAAACTGCACCCGAAGTCAGTTAGGGCACCTGCTTCCGAGGAAGGGGCCCGGAAGTCAGACGAGTTTTTTTCTTTTTTTCTCTTTTACTGTACGAACCTATTTGCAAAAAAATAAAATTAAAAATTGTAAGTGTACATTTGAGTTTTCTTTCTGAAGCTAAGTGACGCGTGAGGCAATGTGCACGCAGCTGCTTGCTGTGTTCATCTCTATGGCCTTTCTGAAAAAGTGTTTTTGTCATGCATTTTTAAAAAAACAGAAAAATGGCCTATCTGGAAACTGGAAAATACATGCAGGTTAACAAGAAAAGTCGTATGGAAATTAAAGAGCACTCGGTAGTGAGTGTGTGAAGCTGGCAAAGCAGTCTGCAGACCCAAGACACAAAAATTAGAAGGGAATGAGGGTCAGAGCTGGGGTAGGAGGGCAGCCTGGGACCCAGCAGACCAGGAAGTCAAGCCAATGAATTATCATGGGTAAGTTACCCAGTTAAGCGGCAGGAAAATGTCAGCTAAACAGAGAAAGCAGAAGGAAGGGCATAATAATAGAAAAGCAGAAATGGGTACAAAATGAAACTATAGAAACCAAAAGCTGGTGCTCTGTTACAGACCCGTGAAATAAACTTCCAAGGTTGATCAAGAAAAATGGCACAAACAATATTATAAATGGCAAAGCAGACACAGCAGATACAGTGTCATTCGGAAGAAGCATAAGAAGCTGTTGGGCAATTTGGTAGGGAGAAGGGCAGACTTCCAGTGCCTAGCTGAGACTGGCCCAGGACTTGCCACAATCACTTCAGGCTGCTGGGGATCTTTCTGCCCTCCACATCCAGGGTTTGGGATACAGGTTTTCACCACCAAACCTGACTCAGTATAAACAACTTGTGGTGAAAGTTTTTGGAAAGTTAGGTTAAGTTAAAGAGATACTTTCTTGATAAGAATGTAAATTCTGAAACTTGGCTAAAGAAGAAAGGTAGAGCAGTAATTATCAATGAAATTGAAGTAATAAGAATGGATTTGTTCCAGCTCCCAGAATGCACAGGCCCAGGCCAAGGTCCAAGAACTCAGCCACAAGGAAAGAGCAGAGGAGAATTGAAGGGGGCAGGGAGAAGAGGAGATGGTAGGGAAAGGGAGAGGACATGGGAGGGAAAGAAGTAGGGATCATATTAAGCAAGTTCACAGAAATATGAAGACAGAGAAGCTACCTAATACATTCTGTGAGGATAATGATCTCGGCATCAAAAGAACAAGAACAAAATTCGAGAAAAAAAACAAGTATAACTACTTGTGAAAAAATTTGTTTTTAATTTTTTTGTTTATGTGTGTCTGAGTATATGTGTCCTGGAACTGGAGTTATAGTTGCTTGTAAACACCCAAGGTGGATTCTGGGTACCAAACGTAGGTTCTTCTGCAAGAGCTGAAGCATGTGCTCCTAACCACTGAGCATCTCTCCAGCTACAGCACAGCTCTATCACCAACACAGATACAAAAGATCACTTTACTGGCTGTGATGGCTACTCCTGTTGTCAACTGGACTGTATCTGGAATTAACTAAACTCCTAGTCTCTGAATATACTTATGATGGACTTTTCTTAATTAAATCATTTGAAGTAGGAAAGCCTGCCTTTAATCCAGATTTTTTTGAGTTGGGAAGATCCAACTTTAACCTGGACCACATCTTCTGTGGCAGTCTATATAAAGGACATGGAAGAAAGAATTTGCTCTTTGCCTGCTTGCCTTTGATCTCAATTTACTGGCATTAGAGCCTACTTATTTGGGATTCCAATATATACTGAAGACCAACTGAGACATCCAGCATCATGGACTGAACAACTATTAGATTTTCTATAGGGAGACACCCATCATTAGACTAGCTGGACCCACAGCCTATGAGGAACTTTAATAAATATCCTATATATGAATATTCCCATATACGTATATATCCCATATATATGAATATTCACATGTGTTCATTCTATCAGTTCTGTTCCTTTAGAGAACCCTGACCTTTTGTTTTGATGTAACAAAAGATATGGAGAGGTCTGGAGAAATGGCTCCATGGTTGAGAGCACTGGCTGTTCTTCCAGAAGTCCTGAATTCAATTACCAGCACGCCCATAGTGGCTCATAACTGTAGTCCTATGGGATCTGATGCCCTCTTCTGATATGCAAATGTATATGCAGACAAAATACCATACACATAAAATACATAAATAAATCTTTTTTTTTAAAAAAAAAAAAGGTATAGGGAAAGGGAAATATTCAACCTTACTACTCATTGAAGATAAAAAAGAAAAAGAAAAAAATATAAAATGTCACCCATAAAAGTGGTGAACTGTTGCCAAGAGTTAGGAAGAGACCAGTACTTATGGTCATGTGCTGGGGTAGAAGCATCCTAGCTAGTGTGGAGGACAGTTGGTATCTCTGATGTTGCAAGACCTCATCCAGGAATTCAACTTGTCTGAACTCAGCTGGAGAATCCCACTCGTGTGCCAAAAAGGTTGACGCAACAGAGGAAAGATGGGAACAGTCTACACTCCCACTGTCAAGGAAATGAAAACATGAAATATACCTGTGGCCTTCCTTAAAAGGAATGAGCTAACCCATACTCATAAGGTCCTATATATGCAATTCCTAAAAGCATAGAATGAAGAAGGAAGAGAGAAGAAGGAGTGGTGAGACCTGATTTTCATCCCTGGGACCCATATGGTAGAAGAAGAGAATTGACTCCTACTACAAACTATCCTCTGAGCTTTGCACACACATGTAGTCACTCACAAGCACACACACACACACACACACACAGAGAGAGAGAGAAATGTAAAACCTCAAGAGAAAAGAATGTAAGCATCAGGGTTACCATCTATGCAAGATTAGTGAGATGTAAGAAAAAAAAAATGAGAGGTGTGTGTGGCATCTCTCCAGTCCAGAGCTCTAGTTCCTAAAGATTTTAGATTATTTGTTGCTGTTGGTTTTTATTTTGCTTGGTTTGGTTTGGTTTGGTTTGGTTTGGTTTGGTTTGGTTTGGTTTGGTTTGGTTTGGTTTGGTTTTGAGACAGACTCTCTTTGTTTAGTCCTGCTGTCCTGGAACTTGCTCTGTAGACCAGATTGGTCTCAAACTCAGAGATCAACCTGCCTATGCTCCCAAGTACTAGTATTAAAGGCATGTGTCCCCAGATCTTCCTAGGCCTTGAACTTTGCTTTAGACTTCTGAGTAGCTGGGATTACAGGCACAAGCCCCCAGTCCCAGCACTAATCTCTGCCCCCTTTTAAATATGCTGCATTATGGTGTTTTCTTTGGCACCAAATACTTGCTGACATCATGCTCCTTAGGCAACCTAGTATTCCCAGAATTAGCATGTGCTGCCATCGCTCTCTTTAAGCATTTTGCTGACAAGTGGATGGTCCCCACACAGTGAAGACTAAGATGCACTGTCTGCACATTAACTGCTGAGGACATCCCTGCTTGCTCAGATTCCCAGAAGTAGAATTACAGGATTGAAGAATGCACATATATCTGGGCCCTTGGCAAACAAAGATGAATCATTTACACTCCCTCTAATGCCTGTCACTCCAGGTCTGACTCTTGGCTGACTTTAGACCAGAAACTTAGGAAAAGTTGGGGGTGGGGGGCATCACCCCCTTCTAAGATGGTCAGCTGACTGCTCCAGATGATTCTTTGGCTGTAGCATTGTGCATAACTGAAGTCTGGTTGGTACCTAATATAGAAGGGCCTGAGTAGTCAGTGGTGGAGCTCCCTCCAGTAGGTCTGCTATAGTGACTTCTTCCCTTTCTGTCCAATGGTGTTGGTTTATAGCCTTGGAAACAAATAACCATAGCCAGGTGTAATGGGATTGTCAGAAAGAAAAAAAAAATCAGGACTACAGAGTGCACTCTAGGCCAGCCCAGGCGACTTAATGAGACTCTACCTCAAAATAAAAAATTATCTGGCAAGATGGCCCAGCAGGTAAAGGTGATTCCAAGAAGCCAAACAATCTGAATTCAATTTCTAGAACCCATATGGTAGAAGGAGAGAGCCAACTCCTGCAAATTGTCCTCTGACATCCATATCTGAGCCACTGGCACATGCCCATACCCACACATACGCATACAATAAATTAATGGAGTAGCCCTCTGGAGCAGCTGGGGCTGTAGCTACTTACACCCTTTTAAAGCCATAAATAGCCTGTATGGTCAAACAGAAAGGCTGCCCAGGTGTAAGAACGAGCCCCACCTATTTGCTCTTCTCACCCTCAGTCTGGCCTGCCCTGGCATTCTTGACTATTTGACTGCTTTCTGAAAGGTAGTGAAATTACCAAAGAAATTATCTCCAGATGAGATGCTAAGTGACAATGATTTTCCAACACCTCAGCCAACACGGGTGAAAAGCTGAATTCAGAGCAAGCTAATCAAAGCCTCAGATCATCCCCCAAGGAGGCTGTAACATGGCTCCTCCTGCCTCCAGTCGGCCATCTACGTATAGTCAGAGGGACTACCTGGGAGCTGGGGGACTACCTAGCCAGGAGGCTGGAGTCTCCACCCTATATTACAATATCTGCAAAGAGACACACCAAGACAGGCACGATCCACCCGTACCCTGTGCTAGCGCCTTCACACTGTGCCTTACACTCTCTCCTTGTACTTATTCTCTCATGGGGAATGATCTTCACACTCATTGCTTTTAGAATGAACAGAAGTGTGGCTCCTCGCCACACTCCTCAGTCTGCATCAGCCTCCAGGAACCCTTTTGTCTGACTTGAAGTTGATTCACTCCTCTGGGAACAGCAGACAATTCATTCCAAATTTCCAAATAACTCCTGTTCTTTTTCTCTCCAGTAACATGTTGGAAACCAGCCAGGGATGGGGTGGGACAGGCATGGGGGCTGAATGCATAGTGTTTGTCAGAGTTTAGGAGTAGGTGAGCAACATTGTTTTAGTATTTCAAGTCTTTACTCTTTCAGACCTAACAGCATTTGCTGAGTTGTGACAGGGCAAGCGAGTACAGAGATTTCAAGTTTAACTAGAATTTGATCTCCTCAATGGAGAATCCCATAGAAAATTACCCAATCTTATTCTAGGAAGTCAAGGTCAAGTTGCCCCAGCTAACTTACCTTAGCTTCTGTTAAACTGCTCGAGTGTGCAGAAACCCCTCCAGCCAACCAGTTCTCTCAGCTTCTGTCAGATTGCTTGCTTATGAGAAGCCCCTACAGCAGCTGCTAGGGCTTGGGTTTCTGTCTTTAAAACCCCTGTGCTCTGGACACTCTGAGCTACACTTAGGACCCAAATTCTTGAGTGTAATCCCAGCTGGCTGGGATAAAGACTTCCCATTTGCTTGCAATCGCTGAAAGGGAGAAAACAATGTAAACTGCTTCTGAGTGGTCATCTCTGGTGGGCTGCCCATAACAAAGGTATAAATTGCAGTATGGTTGAGAGCCTAAAGACACACACCTTTATCATTGTAAAACAGGAGTCCACTGCTGTGTGACTCAAGTTGCGATAACATGCTTCTAACACATATTGCACATGTGGCTGGCGTTCGTCTTCCCCAAGATGGAAGTCTAGCCGTGTTTTAAATTCTCTTTTACTTAGAACTCACTTGCAAATGGATGAGGAAACCACAGCTGAAAAGAAAGTATCAAATTGACTCACCAAAGTTTTCATTTTCATTCACTTTTGGCACTCCTCCTAGAATTCAATCAAGAACTTTACAAGCAGCCAGTCACTGGAGTGTTGGAAGCCAGACTCTAGCTAGACTTTTACATACTCGACAAGCACCTTACAGCAAGCACACGCTCATTCCTGCAGAGAGCTTTAATAGTCTTCAAGAGGGTCAACAGAAAAAGGAGCTTGCTGCCAAGCTTGATGACCGGAGTTCAAGTCCCAGGACCCCATATGGTAGAAGGAGAGAACCAGCTCCTGCTGATGCCTCAGGCTGTTCTCCGACCTCCACATCTGGGCTGTGAATGTGCCCACCCAACCCGCTGTACACACACACATGTACACACAATAATTTAATGTAATAAAAAGACTACAAAGTAGTCTTTTTAGTCAAGTTTCTTGCAGTTGCTGAGAGAGAGATTAGTAAGTAAAACCTAGAAAGAAATTGCTGAATGTGGATAGAGTACTTAGTAAGCCACGGAGTGCAAGGATACTATCATTTAGGCAAGAAGAGCTTATTGGAAGGGTATTGGCACTCCTTTAGTCAGGATAGGCTAGTCTAGGGTATACAACTGTTGTTCTAGGTTATGCTGCAGATGCCCAATGGCCCTTGGCTTGTGTTAGTTTTCTGTCACTATTACAAGTGCTTGCAACAATAAGATTAGAGTGTTGTGGATTGCCTTGGTGCTGTTTGTATTTTGATGCTAATTCTGTTTCCTCAAGAGGGGTTGCCCCAAGAAGAGTGGATCACATACTCAGGTGATTCTATGTGAACCTTCTCCCCACATTAACTGGTCAATAAAGCAGAAGCTAATCGTTGGGCCAAGGTGGGATTTCCAGGTCCCAGAAGGAAGAAGAAGAGAGAGAGGGAGAGGGATTTGGACCAGGCTGTGGAGTGGATAGAAAGCAGCAGACTTGTAACTCTCAGGGAGTGATAGTTTGCAGCCTCCACAGGCAGGCAGGCCAGGGCTAAAGAGGATGGGGCAACATATCCTTCACCCAGTCATCGAGTTATCTGGCTAGTTTTAAAATATAAAGGCTGCCTGGTATTTTCCATCCATGGTGACTCAGATGGGCCAGAGAAAGGCACTGACTGGGTGGTTGTTAGGGGCTTGACGAAGCTAGCCATGGGAACTGGGTGAGACAGCTGTTGCCAGCACCTGGCAAGGAGCAAACGTGCATTTTAAGATTACACACTACATTAGAGAATGTGTTTTGGTAACACTTTGGAGGTCTTGGTTCATGATTTCTTGGCTCCATTGCTTTGAGGTCTTTGGCAAGGCACCCTGGCACCTTAGGGAAGAAATGTGTCATTTCAAGCCCAGAAAGACAGATAGGTTAAGGGTTCGTAGTCACCCTTTAAGAGCATGCCCCAACAGCCTAAAGGCCCCAGACCCTGTCTATGAAAAGCTCCTCCACTTCCCCAAAGCAAAAAGCTAGAGAGCAAGCTGTAATCTATGAGTTTTGGGAGTGTTTCAGACTCAACCAGTAGTAGGTGACTGCCCTGCTCAGAGACTCACTCAGAGACTCAGATAATTATTTATCCCACATTGGCAGCTAGGTCACCTAAGATACAAGTCTTATGTGACTGGGAGTAGATAGACCCAAGTTTGACATAGACTTTAAATACATGTATGTTTATATATATTACATATATATTTATGTTTGCATACACATATACATACACATACATATGCATATACAAATTTATGTATAACTCTAGTTTGTTCTTTTTGCTTTTAGTTTATGTGTGTGGATGTTTTACCTGTATGTATGTCTGTCTGTGAACCATCTGTGTGCCTGGTACCCTCCAAGGCCAGAAAAGGGCTTCAGATCCCTTGGGACTGAACTGCCTTGTGGATACTGTTGAATCAAACCCATATCTTCTCAGAGAGCAGCCAGCACTCTTAAATGCTAAGCCATCTCTCCAGTTTTCCCTTCTCAAACAACAACAACAAAAAAGGTGTGACCATTAATCTTCATTGACAACTTGGTTGGATTTAGAAGGACCCAGGGACCAGCAAGATGTCGAGTAGGCAAAGGCACTTGCCAACAAGACTGATCTTCTGTGTTCTATGCCCAAGCCCCACATGGGGAAGAGAACCCACTCCTGCAGGTTGTCTCCTGACCTCCACTGGCATGCCTGCTGCACACTGTGTCAATAAATAATAAATACGAAAAGAATTTATAGTCACTTGGGAGACAGGCCTCTGAGTGTATCTGTCAGGTATTCCCAGAGAGGGAAGGGCTACCTGAGTGTAGGCGGCACCATCCCACAGGGCAAGAGAAAATCAGTGGATGTGGCCATTCCCACCCCTCCCCTTCCATCCCACTCTGACATTCACTGCACTGATCTCTCCAGACCACAATGGCAGTGTCAGGAACCTTCTAAAACCTAAGCCAAAAGAAATCCTTCCTTCCCGTCCAGTAGTTTGTCACAGCAAGAAACAAAAATACCACAAGGCTTTTACAAGAAGAGGTAGCAATCAAGATCAGCCTTGAAGAATGGGGTTGAGTCATTGAGAAGGGGGGCTAGCCGAGGCCAAGAGGGCAGAGTGGGCTTTTGCAGGGAAGCAGAAGGGACTCTGGCTGCTTTTCCACTCCAACCCCCCTGCTCCACTAATGTTCTGAGTGATGGTGACATGCAGGTGACAGGAGAGGGGGTTTGAGGGAGGCATGAGGAGGTGGGGGCTGGGTGGCATGTTGATGAATTTAGAGCTCCAGCTATACCCCCACTGGGCCTTTCCTGGCAGTTACACTTCCTCTCAGGCTGGCTGGGAAAATCTGTGTGTCTTTTATCAGTGGCTCAAGGCTGCTGCTGGCAGAACAGGAACAGCTTTAGCTAGGTCATCTTAGGGCCATTTACTGTTGGGCAGCGTTGTTTCTTTTGAACCCTATAACAGTTACTGTTCTCATTGCTATGACAACAAACCATCTGACAAAATGTTGTCAGGTGACAGCAGCAACTTAAGGATAAGGGCTTTGTTTGGCTCACAGTTTGAAGGTTTAATGGATCCTGACTAAAGGAGTATACGGTGGCTGTTCACATGGTATCTACAATTAGGAAGTTCAGAGCGAGAGTACAGAGAGAGAGAGAGAGAGAGAGAGAGAGAGAGAGAGAGAGAGAGAGAGAGAGAGAGAGAGAGAATACGCTGGTGTTAAGCTTGCTTTTCTCTTTTTTTTATTCAGCCCGGGACCTCCACACATGCAATGGTGCTGTTCACATATAAGGTGGTTTTCTGGCCTTAATTAACCCAATCTAGAAACTTTCTCACAGACACGCTCAGAGGTTAATATCCTATGTGATTCTAGGTTCCATCAAATTGACAATAGTAACCATCGCATGTGCTGTGAGTTAATCTGTTCAGAGGACCTGTATTGGCTTCTGGATGGGGTGGAGGAGAGGGCGAAGGGTGGTGCCCAGGAACAGGTGTGTGGGAAGCAACTCCATCGGGTGACTTTGGAGGATGCAGGCATGTGCTACAAGTATCCTCATAGCTATGTAGTCCTTTGCAAGGAAGAGAGGCTGTGCAGATGACTAGCAGAGGGACCTCTGGTTGCTCAGTGGAGAAAGCTGGTGAGAAGTAGGGAATGCCGGAGAAAGGACCAGTGCAAGTGGGACTGTACAGGTAAAAGAGCCAAACCTTCTAGAACCTTCAGTGGGCAGTCTTTCTCTTCATCAACCTATTTTCAAATTCATTCATTCTGTTTGTTTGTGTCCCCTCCCCATCTTCTCTTTTGGTTTTGTGAGATAGGATCTTGCTCAGTAGCCTCAGTTGGCCTTGAACTTATCAAGTAACCTAGACTGGTCTCAAATGCATGGTGCTCCTGTCTCAGTCTGCAGAATGCTGGGATTGCAGGCAACCCAACCACAATAGGTTCATTCGCTCTCATTAACAAGAGAATCTGAGTTAATTTGTTAATACACAGGCAAATAATCAATTACATAACTTTGAAGTTTAGGATGAAGCCTTGTGAAAATGAGCTTGATACACAAAAAAGCTGATACAGAATGCTCTTATTGCCTGTGTGAGCTGCTCATCATGATGGGGTATACAAGAAACTACATTTTGGGATTTATTTTTCAAGTGGAAGAAGGAAAAGGATTTCAACAAAATTAAAAATGAACACAGATCCTGAGAAAGGCATCATAAACACAGAGGGCATGTGCTTGTGTGCAAAACTTTATTTCCCACAATGGACAGAACACAGCCTGGCGTGGGCTTGTGTGCACGATACAGTCTACACTCCCCTTGTGGGTCACTAGTCTATAACAGGCATTTCACAGTCCATATGTCCCGACATTCCATTGACCTAGAAATAACCCAAGATTTCATATTTGCTCTTTAAAATCTCCAGGAAAACAACACCTAAAAATAACACTGACCATTTTCTCAGCCATTCCAAAAGTGGGCTCTGTAAAGAACGCAAACAAATCCTGTACATATAGTCTCCCTCAGTTCGCCATGTTAGATGTCATTGATGTGTTTTCTTTGTCTTTGCTTGTTTTTTTTTTGTTGTTGTTGTTTTGTTTTCATGAGAAGGTTTCTCTGTGTAACAGCCCTAGCTATCCTGGAACTTCCTTTGTAGACCAGGCTAGCTTCCTTTGTAAACCTGCTTCTGCCTCCCTTGCATTGAGATTAAAGTCATGAGCCACCACACCCAGCAGAAATCATTGATTTCAATGGCAGGAGTGATCTTGGGTTTAGGGCAGAGCATGCCCTGGGCATGAAGAGTCATTCCCTTTTCCTGTTTTCTTTCTCCAGAGACAAGGCAGTAGGGCATGTTTCACACGCTTCCCATTCTTGCAAGCTTAGTGTTTTGTTTTTTATATAAAGTCCGTTTATTGTTTGACAACTTTATATGTGTACATCATGTGTTTTGATCAAATCTGTAGGAAGCCGGCCTGCAGCGTTCCTACTTCCGTGGGGTTCCACGAACCGGGAATTTGGGGACCTGCAAAATAAATGGGCAGAGAAAGAGAGGCGACACCAGGAGAGGGTTCTCATCAAGGCGTAACTTTACTTCAGTGAAAAGGGAGCATATATACTAGATGCAGTACAGGTATGCAATTAGCGATTAGGTGAGAACAGACATTCGGCAGAATCAAAGCTAAGACGCTAATACAAAGGATTCCAGGACAGGAACGGAGATCAAAGTTCACGGCTTCCTAGGGAGCCGGGTATCTGGTTCTGATTCATTTCCATAGGCTCCAAACCCCTAGTGAGTTGAGTCGAGTTGTCGTATCTGGCGTCGGTTGGAATTCTTCCGTGAACACAGCAGGGCTACCACACAAATCTACTTCCCATTTTCTCCCTTCCAGTTCCTCCCCTATGCCCCTCTACCACATTCTCATCCAGTTTCATATGCTCTTATCTAAAAACTCACTAAGTCCACTTAGTGCTGCCTCTACGTACAGATGTGTAGAACAATCTGCCAGAGCACAGGCAGCCTCTCAGAGGCAGCATCCTTGAAGAGAAGAGATCCTGCCTCTCCTAGAAGCCCACACTTGGCACTGCCTCCTCAACTAGGGGTGGACTCCATGAGCCCCTCCCCCACCCATGCCAGAACCTTGACTGGCTTGATCTTGTGCAGGTCTTATGTTGTCACAAGTGCTGTGAGTTCATTTGAGGTCCTCCTTATCAAATGTCTGTGCTCACAGGAAGAGTCTTGTCTTGTGCCTATGAGTTGAGTTGTGCTTATACTGCAGGCAGATCTTACATCGAGATCCATGATCCATCTGGAGTTGAGGTTTTGCAAAGTGAGAGGTAAGCATCAGTTTTATTCTTCCGTATATAGCTATCCAGTTTGATCAGCACCATTTCTTGAAGATGCTGTCCCTTTATCCAATGTGTATTTTGGGTCTCTTTGTCAAAAATCATTTGGGTCCTCAATTCTATTTTATTGATCAGTTTCTCTATTTTGTGTCAGTATCAAGTTATGGTTTTGTTTTGTTTTGTTTTTTTAACTATCCCTCTGTAGTATAACTTGAAATCAAGAAAGAAAATGGTTCCTCCAGTACTTTGGCTGTTGTTTTATTTTTACTTTTTAATTTATGTGCATAATTTAATTTATTAAAAAATTAAAAATTAAAAGCTGGGCAGTGGTGGCGCACGCCTTTAATCCCAGAACTTGGGAGGCAGAGACAGGTGGATTTCTGAGTTCGACGCCAGCCTGGTCTACAGAGTGAGTTCCAGGACAGCCAGGGCTATACAGAGAAACCGTGTCTCAAAAAAAACAAAAATAAAAAATAAAAAAATAAAAAATTAGATTTATTTTAATTTTTAAAATTTGTTTCTTTATTTAAAATAATTTAATTTACATAATTAAAATTAAAGATAATAAATTATTAAATTTAAGTTTTTCCTGGATATTTTCTTTATTTACATATCAAATGTTTTCTCCTTTCCAGGTCTCCCCTTCAGGAACTCCCATCCCACTCCCCTTCCCCCTGCCTCTTAGAGGGTGCACCCACACCTACTCACTCCCATCCTCCTCCCTTGGCATTCCCCTACACTGGGGCATTGAACACCCTCAGGCCCGAGGGCCTCTCCTTCCATTGATGTCCAATAAAGCCATCTTCTGTCACACATGTGGCCAGTGCCATGGGTCCCTCCATATGTATTCTTTGGTTGGTGGTCCAGTCCCAGGGAACTCCAGGGGTTCTGGCCTATTGATACTGTTGCTCCCTCCATGGGGCTGCAAACCTCCTCAGTTCTTTCAGTCCCTTCTCCATCTCCTCCATCAGAGGCCCCGAGCTCAGTCCAATGGTTGGCTGTGAGCTTCTTCCTCTGTATTTGTCAGGCTCTGGCAGAGCCTCTCAGGAGACAGCCACATCAGGCTTCTATCAGCAAGCACTTCCCGGCATCCACAATAACGTCAGGGTTTGGTGGCTGTATATGGGATGGATCCCCAGGTGGGGCAGTCTCTGGATGGCCTTTCCTTCAGTCTCTGCTCCACACTTTGTTTCCATACTTCTTCCTGTGAGTACTTTGTTCAACCTTCTGAAAAGCACTGAAGCATCCACATTTTGGTCTTCCTTCTTCTTAGGCTTCATATGGTCTGTGAATTGAATCTTGGGTATTCCGAACTTTTGGGCTAACATCCAGTTATCAGTGAGTACATGCCATGTTTGTTCCTTTGTGACTGAGTCACCTCACTCAGGATGATATTCTCAAGTTCCATCCATTTGCCTGCGGATTTCATGAAGTCATTGTTTTTAATGGCTGAGTAGTACTCCATGGTGTAAATGTACCACATTTTCTATATCCATTCCTCTGTTGAGGGACATCTGGATTGTTTCCAGCTTCTGGCTATTATAAATAAGGCTACTATGAACATAGTGGAGTATGTGTCCTTATTACATGTTGGAGCATCTTCTGGGTATATGCCCAGGAATGGTATAACTGGGTTCTCAGGTAGTACTATGTCCAATTTTCTGAGAAACCACCAGACTAATTTCCAGAGTGCTTGTACCAGCTTGCAATCCCACCAGCAATTGAGGAGTGTTCTTCTTTCTCCATCTAACTTAAAATCAAGAAAGAAAATGATTCCTCCAGTAGTTGTGCTATTGTTTTACTTTTACTTTTTAATTTATGTGCATAATTTCATTTATTAAAATAAAAATTTAGATTTATTTTAAATTTAAAAAATTTTTAATTTCTTTTAGCTAAATTAGTTTGCATAATTAAAATTAAAGATTAATGAATGTTTTGGTTCCTGGGTCTTTTGTGTTTCCATATGAATTTGTAGGAATTTTTTTTGGGGGGGTGGCTTTTTTCTTTCTTTTCAGTTTCTGTGAAGAGTTGCATTGGTATTTTGATGGGGATTGCATTGAATCTGTAGATTGCTTCTGGCAAAATGTCCATTTTCACAATCTTAATCCTACTAGTCCATGAACAGAGATTATCTTTCCATCTTCTGGTGTCTTCATTGTCCTTTCTTCAGTGTCTTAAAGTTTTTGTTGTGCATTTTTCATTTCCTTGATACCTCCTATCTTTATTTGGGCTTCTATTTGCTGTGATAAAACACCATGACCAAAAGCAACTTGGGGAGGAAAGCGTTTATTTAGCTTTCATTTCCACATCATAGTTCATCATTGAAGGAAGTCAGGACAGGAACTCAAATGCTCGTGGAGTCAGGAGCAGATGCAGAGGCCATGGACGGGTGTTGCTTACTAGCTTGCTCCCATGGCTTGTTCTGCCTGTTTTCTTGTAGACTCTAGGATCACTAGCCCTGGGATGGAACCACCCACAATGGGCTGGGCCCTCCCACATCAATCACTAATTAAGAAAATACCTTACAGCTGAATCTTACAGACACATTTTCTCAATTGAGGTTCTCTCCTCTCAGATGACTCTAGCTTGTGTCAAGTTGACATAAAACTAACCAAGATGCTTCCCATTTCTTATTGGCCAGAACTGAGCTGCTTCAGCAGTTCATGCTGTAGACGAGCCAGGAAAGTGACAGTTGATTTTAGGAATTCAATCAATTAAATTAAGAAATACACCACATGTGGACAGATGTGCTGTGTGTGTGTTGAGAAATTGTTTAAGTCTGAGTGTCTGAGTCTCCATGGGCTCGTAGGAGAAGACCTCTCTCAGTGTGTGTGGGCAGCATCCAGTATCCTGGGGGCTAATGGGCCTCCACACTCTGTCTCCCTGACCTCGGATGGTGTGCGCAGCATCCATCAGGCCTTCAGAACAGGACAGAATATTCTCAAGAGGGAGACTTGCAGACATGGGCTGAGCCAATGTGTCAGCAGCCTTCACACCACTGTGATCAAATACCTAGTCAGACATGGTAGAAGGGACGATTTGTCTGGTTTGCAGATTCAGGCTTTTCTGCCCATGGTCTCTGAGCTGTGGCAAGACAGCATCACTCTGAGAAACATACACAACATAGCATTGCTCCCCTTATGGAAGTGACAGAGAGACAGAGAGGAGGGTCCAGGAACAAGACATGCCTTTCAAACGGACACCCAAGGGCCCTTCCTCCAGCCAGATCAGTTAGGAACTGATCAATGGGTCAACAATCCATTGATTGTGTCAAGATCCACTTACTGAATTTTTAAATTACTATAAACTTTTAAATTAAAATATGATCTCATCAGTTCCCTCCTTCCATTTCCTGTAATACCTATGTCCCCTCCCTCTAACTCTTCACTCCCTCTCAAACTGGTAGAGCCTCTTTTCCTTTTATTATGACTGTTACATGTATACATGCATATATATATATATGTATATACATACATATATATATATATATATATATATATATATATACACACACACACACATACACACACACAACTTGCTTGGCCCGTTCAGTGTACCTTGTGTACATGATTTCAGGGCTGACCGCTTGGTATTGGATAACCAATCAGGTGACTCATCCACGGAAGAGGGTAATTCTCCCCCTTTCCCACTCAGTTGCCTCTAGTTCTTTGTTTAGGAGTGGGACCCCATGAGACTGTCCCTTGCCGTGTGAGCATGTTGTTTTATTTAGGGCTTCCATTCCTGTGAAGTGACACCAAGACCAAGGCAAGTTTTATAAAGGACAACATTTAATTGGGGCTGGCTTACAGTTTCAGAGGTTCAATCCATTGCCATCAAGGCTGGAGCACGGCAGCATCCAGGCAGGCAAAGTGCTAGAGGAAGGAGCTTAAGAGTTCTCCATCTTGTTCCAAAGCCAAATAGGAGAAGACTAGCATCCTCAGGCAGCTAGGAGGAAGCACGCAAAGCCCACCCCCACAGTGACACACTTCTCCAACAAGGCCACACCTACTCCAACAAGGCCACACCTTCTAATAGTGCCACCAGCTGGGCCAAGCATAATCAAACCACCACACACATGCCTCTAAGGGATCCACTCTCAGAAGCCCATCAGAGGACAGGCAAACCCTTAATGTAAGCCTTGGGAGATGCCTGAGATTCCAAACACAGTACCAGTCAGTCAGCAAGCTGAGGTCTCCAGCCTGCAGAGGGCTGCTGCATGAAATGTCCTATCTGTCGTCATCATAGGAGCCAGCCTTGCAGCAATCCACACTCACCGTTTCTAGACAGGCATAGATGCACTATTGGTGCCGCCTCTCTGGGGAACCCTAATGAACAGAGCCAGAACCCACTAGGAACGGTGAACTACCAGGCCGAGTCACTCTCTGCACAGGCATCAAATAGCAAAGGAGAAGCGGGGGGTGGGGTGGGGGGGGGAGGTGGTATTGTCAGGATCCATAAAAAGTATGTCTCAAGCAATGGAAAGTGGCTGGGAGATGTCACTTCAGTCCTGGTGACACAGGTGGGAAAGCCTGGCTGGGACAGAGCAGCAGAAAGGGAAACAGGACACTTGAAAGTGAAAATGAAGGCGGTGTGAAGGAGACAGGCCACACAGGTCATGGTGGTCACCAGAGAACAGGAAGAGAGAGAAGGCCAAGGTGACAAACCACATGGGCTTGCTACATTGGATACTGCCACCAGTCAGGAGGCTGAGCACACAGGAGAAGTGAACCTGGGCACAGATAGTGACCGTGGCCAAGAGACAGCTGAAGGGAAATGTCCACAAGGCTGGGGTCATAAAACTCCGGAATACGGGAACAAGGCAAAGCTAAAGCTAGAGTCAAATGCCCTCACAGAGCACTCCTCAGGTCCTTAAAATGCATTTTAACACCACTTAGTCCATCGGTGGAATCACAAAACATCTGGGCTGGCTACCTTATAAAGAAAATTGGGGTGTTCGTGCTTTGGAGGCTGCAAGCCCAGAGCAAGAGAGCTCTATCAGCTCAGCATCTGATGAGAGTCCTCTCTGACACACCACCATGTGGTGGGTGGCCACACGTGGGAACATGTGCAGGAGAGGGGAAGTCATGTGGCAAGATAGGAATCTAGAGCGACACAGAGGCCAGGCTCCCCACTTCCATCTCCCCTTCTCCTCGTCCCCCCTCCTCTCCCCACCTCTCTTTCAGTTAAGGCTTTAAGCGGGCTACACAAGCACTCTACCACTGAAATACATTTCCAGCCCTTACACTTTTTGCAAATCATTTATTGTAAAGATTTGTTTTTTTATGTGTGTGAGTGTGTGTCTCTGTGTGTGTCTCTGTCTCTGTGTGTGTGAAAGAGAGAGAGAGAGAGAGAGAGAGAGAGAGAGAAAGAGAGAGAGAGAGAGAGAGAGAGAGAGAGAAGTACCAGGGAAAGACAGAACATAGTACTGGATCCCTGAAGCTGGAGTTCCAGGAGGTTGGTTCTGGGCCACCTGATATGGGTGCTGTGAACCAAACTGGGGTCCTCTGTGAGAGCAGCAGCCTATGGAGCCATCCCTCCAGCACCCCCATCTCTAAAATAAATTGTTCTTGTAGCCAGAGAATTGCAAAAGAGCTAATGACCTAAAGCCCTCTTAAGGGCCTTCCATCTCTCACATCACCCCACTAGGAACCAGATTTCCAACATGAGAAGCTTTGGGGGGAACACCGTGTCCATGGTTGCCCACACAAATGAGGATGGCTGATAGGAGGTGGAGACGGCTACAGACAGGAGCTCACTGGATGTGATTTGACTCCATCTCTTTTCTCTTCCTTTGTACTAAAAAAAAATATTACATTGTGTGTGTGTGTGTGTGTGTGTGTGTGTGTTTGCGCGCACGCACGCGTGCTCGCAGATATGTATCTAAGAACAACTTGCAATCAATCAGATGGATCAAACTTAGGTCATCTGGCTTGGCAACAGGAGCCTTTTACCCACTTTAACACCTCCACAGCCCTGTATCTTTTTTTTTTTTTTTTTTTAAGATTTAGTTATTTATTTATGTATAAAAGCACATTGTTGCTGTCTTCAGACACACCAGAAGAGGGCATTGGAACCCATTTCAGATGGTTGTGAGCCACCATGTGGTTGCTGGGAATTGAACTCAAGACATCTGAGAGAGCAGTCAGTGCTCTTAACCATTGAGCCATCTCTCCAGTCCCAGCCCAGCCCTGTATTTTATGTGTGTATGTGTGCTACACCCCAGTCCTGTGCCTTACTCTTACATCTGTCTGCTCTTTCCTGAGTGGTGTGCCTGGAAGCAGAGGACACTCTCTGAAGGGTCTTGGCTCTTAACTGTCTTTTAACAGTGACTACCTGTAAATGTCCACAGTAACACATTCACTAGAACCAGAATACCCAACTTAAAAGTCACCTTCATAATGAAGACATTTCAGACCTGATCTGGCAAAGTCTTATAGAGTAAGAGGTCTTAGGTTGGGGGTGAAACCTTCAGCATGTGGCCTTTACCCTTAGCTCTGTCCTCATGGTTACAGGATAGAGGCCATAGCTCCAAGCTTCCTTCCTCTGTCCATGACAGTATCTAAAGTCTCTCTCCTTCTCCCTTGCCTTCCTCCCTTTTTCCCCTTTAATTGTAGAGGAAATCCTTTGCAGATACTTTCAACATACTCCTAGTAAAGTTCTGTTGCCTCAGGTTGAACTATAAACCCATGTCCTAGCTGCAAGAGAGGATGGGGTGAACCTCTGGCATGCTTGGTTGCTGTGGTAGAAGAATGGAGCTGGAATGACTGTTTGATAGGTGATCAACTATCTTAGTTAGGGTTTTACTGCTGTGAACACACACCACAACCAAGGCAACTCTTATAAGGACAACATGTCATTGGGGCTGACTTACAGGTTCAGAGGTTCAGTCCATTATCATCAAGGAGGGAACATGGCAGCATCCAGGCAGGCATGATATAGGAGGAGCTGAGAGTTCTACATCTTCATCTAAAGGCCACTAAGAGGACTGGCTTCCAGGAAGCTAGGATGAAGGGTCTTAAAGCCCACGCCCAGAGTGACACACTTCTTCCAACAAGGCCACTCCTTCAAATAGTGCCACTCCTTGGCCAAATATATTCAAACCACCACATGCACCATCACAATAATCAGCATGAAAGCCACTGCTACTGTCAGCCATTGCCGCACCATTTTGTAGAAGCTCCTCCATGTTGCTTAAACAATGCCAATCTTAGACATGTATGTAATGTGTTTTTTTCTAGATTGTTGCCTGCTCCCCTCTATCTATCCAGTGACAGCCAGCAGAGAGAGGTGTTTATCATTTGCCTGATATTCTTTAAACTCATTGCTCACCTTATCTCTCTAGCTACCCCTAAGCTATTACCAACTGTAGGCCAAATAAGGAAATCTGTCAGCCCTCTCCCTCTTCTGCCTTTTAACTATTTCTGTATGTGAACAGACATACATTCCTGTATGTGAATGTCCTCCAAGGGGACATTCTTTACAAAACAAGACTTGCCTTGTCATAAGACACTTGTCACCTTGAGTCTTCCTTGATGGCCTGGCAGTTACTACACTTTGGACACAGTGCTGTATAATCAACAGGCCATGGCTTGGTTCAGGCCAGCAATGCTGAGTCAACATAAGATCCATGTTACTGGGTCTCGGGAAATGGCACAGTGGCTAAATGCACATACTGCTCGTCCCAAGTACCCTGCACTGAGGTTGAGCTGCTCACAATAACCAGACTCCAGCTGAGGGTTTCACTCCTCACATGAACCCCCACACTCTATATGCATAATTAAAAATAAAATCTTTTTTTCAAAGTCAGTGCTATCTCTCCCTTGTATGCATAACAGTACAAATTATGTGTCCCTTTATTAGCAGGAAAACAGGCTTAGAGAACCACTGAAACTTCCTGGCCCTGTTAGAAAGCCCAGACTCAGTGTTTGGATGCTAGGATTAGTGAGACCATCCATGACCTCAAAAAGCCACAGTTCAGAAGAAGGCCCCAAAGGGAAAATAAATTCTTATAAACAGTGAGCTAAGATAATAAGCAAGAGTCAGGGTGTGGCTCCTCCTACAAGCCAGGTCAACAAGAGGGACGGGATACTGACAAGTGCTCAGAAGAGCCCAATGGAAACAGGGGCACTGGCTTTGGGGAGCTCCCACCAAACAAAGAACCAAAGAATCAGAAGACTGTCCCCATCCCCTGTCCCCAGACCCCTCACCCCCAACCTCTCAAACCCCTACCTCCCAACCACCAACCCCACAGTGGGCATGTCACACTGCCTAGATGGCCCTTCTCCCACCTCAGTGTAATCTGGAAGCAGAGACTGTGTTCAGCCAACCACCACAAAATGTTTGTCAGACTCTACAGCTTTAAGCCTTGGCACCAGACTTTATTTTATTTGGAACAATAAATTCTATGGTATTTCATACATTTTGAGAAAAGCCCCATCCACCAGGTTCCTGCAGGCCCAGCTCTGTGGAAATGAAGAAAAGAGAGCTGCTGCCTGTGCCTAGGAGGGAATCCAGGAATCCAGGGATCGATGTGAGAGAGGTCAGTCAGAGCTAGTTTCTCAGGGCTGAATAGGAATTCCCCAGGGGCTCAAGCAGAGGGAAAAGACATAGGTATGAAAGAATGGATTTTGTCTTGACCTTCAAACCCTGCAGCAGGGCAGTACAACTCTTAGGAAAGGCAGAGCAGCTCAAAGCTAGATTGTTTTGGCTTTCATGAAGCCTGGCTCTCCCCATCCCCTGGCTGCTGGCTTCCCAACCCCATCTCTCTTCCTCTCCCGAAACATTACTACTGCATTATAAGACAGCAGTGGACCCTGCAACTTCAACACACAGTAGGTGGGCCAGGAATAAGCTATCCAGACCCAACTGTGCAGAAAACCTGCCCTGCTCGCATTAGCACTTAAACCTGGGAAGTATTCCCTTACTGTGAGAGTCCTTCCCACTGGAGTCAAGAGTAGACTGGCCTGATCTAGGCCAGATGGTGCATTGATGTGTCAGGCTTCCAGAGTGTGGCTGCTCTCTACCTACCTCCACCCAAATCCCTGGTACAGAATTTAGGTTCTTTCCTGAGACTCTCCTCTCCCAGGAGTCTGGCTTCCCTGGGGACAGGGGCAGCCTTTTCCTCTAAGAAGAGTAGGAAGGAGACAAGTCCTACTCACTCTACTCAATGCCCCAGGACCTTCACCTACCAGTCTTGGGCCCAACACTGGAATTAGATTACCATCTCTACCTTCTGACCCTGGAACCACAGACACTCTGGCTACAGTCTGTTCTAATAAACTGAAAGTCATGGCTAAGATAAATTCAATATAGAGCACTGGGATGTCACATGCCTATAACCCCAGCCCTCAAAGGCGGGGGCAGGAGGATCACTGTGATGATAATCATTATCAACTTAGCTTGCTTTAGGATCAACATGGCTGAGTCTGTTTTCACACAGCTTAACTGAGCAGAGATGACCCACCCTAAACGTGGACAGAACCTTCTCCATTGGGCTCCAATCTCAGGCTGGAAAAGGAGGAGCAAGCAAGCCGAGCACCAGCATTCACCTCGCTCTGCTTCCTGACTGCCCACAGGTGGTGAGCAGTCGTGTTTCTGCCGCCACGACTCTTCTGCCATGACGGACTGTGAGCACAGATAAACCTTTCCTTCTTCAAGTTGCTTCTGTCAAGTATTTTGTCACAGTGATGAGGAAAGCGAGTAACATAACAACCTCAAATCAAGGCGAGCTTGGGATTCATAGCAAGATCTATCTCAAAAAATAAAACAAGGGGTCAGGGGAAGGCTCAGGGGGTAATGCACACGGGCACCACACAGTATGAGGGCTTAAGGTTGAATGCCCAGAACCAGTGGTGGCAGCATCTATTATCCCAGGGTTCCTAGGGTGAGGTGGGAAGCTCTAAGGTAGCCTGGTATACACAGCATCAAACAACAAAAGAAAGATTCTGCTTCAAAGAAAACAGAAGGCAAAGACAGATGGCTGAGGTTGTTCTCTGACTATAACACACATGTATCTACATCCTATGCTTACACACACATAGAGATTTTTAAAAGTATCAACATATTGGGTGATATCTTAGTCTGGCCCTCATGACTAGACACTCAGCCTGCAGTGCTATGTGCGGTTCAGTATCCATCACAGCCAATGCAGAAGAGTTTACTGACCCCAAAGCATCTTCCCACGCCCTTTGCACTTGACCTTTCTTTCCACCCCTGGCAACCACGACTCTGTTTTCCATCCCTATACTCTCTCACATAAATAGAACCATATGTAGGTTTGCATTTGGAGCCTGGCTCCTTTCCTGATGCATAACTCTCAAAGCATCTGCAATCCATCATGGTGCTCTGTGTACCACAGACCTGTCTCATGGCTGAGCCCTTCCCTTGTACAGGCAGATCCACATGTTAACCCAAGAATAGCTAAGGGGAGGCCCAGCAGTTCTGTTTCTTGGCACTTGTGAATAAAGGCACCCACACATTTGAACACACTTTTAAATAAAATACAAACAGGAGATTTTATTACTCTAGGCGTAGGGGGCGTGTGCTTTACCAGATGTTTAACTGAGAAGCTAAACATTCTGTATTCCCACCAGTAACACATAGAAACTTTAAGTTATTACACTATTGTAAAAAAATTTGGATCACATTTATTGTAAATGTTTCTATGTATGTGTGTGAATGCCACATGTGTAGACATCAGAGGACAATTTGCTACTGTTGTTTGGAAGTATGTAATTTGCTTTTGTTTTTACAGGGGGTTACAATTAAGAGACTGCCTTGAGTCTCAGAAGAGATTTTGAGATTTGGACTTAAAAATAGTGTGGAGATTGTGAAAGACAAAGGGAACCTTTGAAGCTGGACTACAATTCTGGTCAAAATATTATCCCCAATTCTGATTCTTTAACTTGACCCCTATTGATTGAGGTATAAATTTACTTTAATTGATGATTGTGCCTACTTGAAGGACACGTTTTTTTCTGTTGAACAATTACCCTCCATTTAGATAAGAATACCTTATGTCTGTGCTTTTAGATGTATTTTATATGTGTGAACATATATAAACATACACATTTTAAGGATTTTTTTTTGCACTGTGACCTCTTTAAAAACAAATGAATAAGTGGGCTTTTCAAGATCTTAGGTTAGCCAGGCATATATTAAACAAACGAAAAACTAGTATCCACCTCTTAAAATACTCTGTCCTATCTTCTAATTAAACCACTGCCACCATTGTACCTTCAGTTGGGCCAGGCTAAAACGATCATACTTATTAAATGTTAACATTCTTTCACAAAAAGAGTAGATTAATGGACCATCCCAATTTTATATAGACAAAAAAGGGTGGTTCTATCTATATTCATACAGAGTAAAGACTTTTCAATGTGACTGCTTCTGGATCACCCACACTTCCATTGGTAAACACTTACCAAATCCTCTTTTTTTTTAACTTTGTGTTGGTTCTTTTTGAGTTTCACATCATGCACCCCAGTTCTGCTCATCTCCCCTTCCCCTCATGTCCACTCTTCACCCTTGTAACCTCCGCCCCCAAATAAAACACACCTGAAACAAACAAAGAACAAAGCTTAGAGAACATCTCATCATGGAAGCTGCAGTGTGTCACAGTGTGACTCACAGTATATCCCTCTGTCCACACCTCTTCACTTGCAAATGAGCATTGCAATGAGCTAGTGGTCTGGTTCAAGATCTCCGGCTTCTGGCTTTTATGACATCATCAATATTGGATCCTCATCAAGAGGAATCCTGATGTTGTTGCTCTGTATCATGGAGATTCTGCAGCCTTGGGACAGCAGGACTGGCCCTTTTGTGCATCCTGATCATTTGCAGATGATACAGATTTGGGGAGTGGACCTAATCAAAGCCCTGGATCTGGGCCTGCATGGTAGCTGAGCTGGTCAGATCACCAGCTCTCCCTTACCCACCACTAAGGAGAACTCTTTAGTACTGCTCTAGCTAAGCCACCCAAGTTCACCATCAGCAGGAAGCAGTGTCAGCTCTCCAACTCTCAAGTCCTCAGAGCCAACTCACCCACACCTATCATCTAGAACCAGCTCCTCTGTGCTGCCCAGTCAAGGTACAGGGGCCACTCTCCCAAGTGCTACAGCCTATGAGGGGCTGGGCTAGCTCTCCTGCTCTTATACCCTTGGGGGTGGCTTGCCTGTGCTTTCAACATCAGGACCAGCTCCACTGTGTTGTCTAGGCAAGGTACAAGGCTCACTCTCCAGAGTTCTATAACCAGTGAGGGGGTAAGGCTAGCTCTTCTGCTCTCATGACTCCAGGGTCACTCTCCTGGCTATTGCATGTGGCAAAAGGGGTGATGGGGAGGGCATCACCTTGAACCCATGCCACCTCACACCAGATAGTGGCAGGGCCAGCTCTTGCCCTGGGGGAGGGCGGGCTCACTGCACCCCATCTACCAGTGTCAGCTCTACTTTGCTGTCCAGATGAGGTGCAGGGCCCACTCACCTGCTCTCATGACCCCAGGGCCAGTTCTCCTGACTGATGGCTGAAGGTGGTAAGGTATATAAGAGGGGGGCATCTCCCCCACACCTGCACCACCTCAGGTAGATGAGTGGAGTGTGGTGGGGCCAGCTCTCCTGTGCTCTCTCACCCTGGGGGCTGGCTCACCTGTGCTACCCAGACAAGGTACAGGGCCCACTCTTCCTAGTGCTAGAGCTGGTAATGGACAGGGCCACCTCGACTGCCCATGAGTCAATTCTCCTAACTGCTTCAGGTGGCGAAGAATGAGAAGAAGGAGGGCCTGTACACACACACACACACACACACACACACACACACACACACACACACACACCGTTCCTCATGGCGGAGGATTGTCAAGGCCAACTCTCACATGTTCTTGACCATGGAACCAGTTCACCTGCACCCCATCCCCAGCAGGGCCAGCTCTTCTGTGCTGCCCAGATAAAGTGCAGGGCCCATTCGCCTGAGTGCTGTAGTTGGGGAGCAGCAGGACCAGCCCACCAGCTCTCATAACCTCAGGGCCAGTTCACCCAAGTGTACCAATTCTTTGTAAGTAAACCCAATAAACTCCCTGGTTCTCCAGGGGGAACTTTGATGAAATTAAACTCTGGTTTGTCCTTGGGACCTTATGAGGAAGGGAATAGATATTGCTTAGTCTCCCTGCCCCTAGGTGGGAAATTCTCACAACAGATAGAACATTCATTTGTTAATTCTATTGGATCACATGGTGTTAAGAAATAAAAGGGGGCTGGAGAGATGGCTCAGCAGTTAAAAGCACTGACTGATCTTCCAAAGGTCCTGAGTTCAAATCCCAGCAACCACATGGTGGCTCAGGACCATCTGTAATGAAATCTGATGCCTTCTTCTGGTGTATCTGAAGACAGCTACAGTGTACTTACATATAATAAATAAATAAATCTTTGGGACAGAAAATGTAAAAGAATGTAAAGATGAAAACTATATTAAGAAGGAAAGATTTATACATACCATGCTGGAAAAGTTTTATACCAACTTGACACAGGCTAAAGTCATCTGGAACTTCAATTAAGAAAATGCCTCCTTGGGCTGAAGAGATGGCTCAGCTGTTAAAGGCTAGGCTCACAACCAAAAATATAAGAAAATGCCTCCATAAGGTCAGGTTGTAAGCAAGCCTATAAGGTATTTCCTTAATTAGTAATTGATGGGGAAGGGCATAGTTCATTGTGGATAGTGCTTTCCCTAGGCTGGTGGTCTTGGATCCTCTAAGAAAGCAGGCCAAGCAAGCCATGAGGAGCAAGCCAGTAAGCAGCATCCTCCATGCATCAGCTCCTGCCTCCAGGTTTCTACCCTTTGTGAGTTCCTGTCTTGGCTTCCTTCAGTGGTGGACTCCAATGCAGAGTGTACGCCAAATAAACCTTTTCCTCCCCAACTTGCTCTTTGGTCATGGTGCTTCGTCAAAGCAATAGAAACCCTAACTAAATCACATACAAAGATTAAGATGGCTGCATGTTTCCAGAATGGGGAAGAAAACAAAAAGATGTGTAGGTTATGAAGTTCTGAGTAGGTTAATTAAGATAGAGGATGAGCTTAGATATGACATATGTGGTATCAAAGTATCTAAGGTCAAAAATAAAAAAAAATATTACAACTAGCTAAAATGTATGTTTAATCAATGTTACTTAAAAGTATCTGATTTAAAATATTATACAATAGTTAAAAGTACAGACTGATATAAAGGACATTCTGGATGCCCAATAACTGTATTTGGAGGCTGTCTTAGTTACTATTCTATTGCTGTGAAGAGACATTATGATCAAGGCAACTATTATAAAAGAAAGCATTTAATTGGGGGTTGTTTACAGCTTTTGAGGTTAGTTCATTATCATCAAGAAGGAAAGAGGGCAGGCGTGGCACTGGGGCTATAGTTGAAAGCTTGCATCCTGATCTGTAGGCACTAGGCAGAGAGAGATACATGAGCCTGACATGGGCTTTTACACCGCAAAGCCCACCCCCAGTGACACACCTCCTCCAACAAGACCACACCTCCTAATTTTTTCCAAATAGTTCCAGTAACTGAGGACCAAGCATTCAATCTTATGAGCCTATGGCAGCCATTCTCATTCAAAGCACACAGTATGCTAATGTAGTCAGAGGAATGAAAAGAGAGAATATTTTCTCCCTTACCTCTCAAGGTCAGCTAGGTCCCAGGGGACTGTGGAGCATCTCTTCAAATGTTCTAAACCATTTGGAGTCATCTGCTCTCTTCTTCAAGGAGATCTCATCTGGTACATTTTAACCAGTGTCAAGTCTACAAGGGGAAGGGGCAACACAGAGGAGACGTTAGAAATTTTGTCCACACTCCCAAGTAAAACAGTGGTCAAACCTTTGGCTCTCCTCTTAAAGACAACTAGTTGTTTTTTTTTAAAAAAAAAAAAAAAGACTTGAGGAGTTCCTACCACATCCAAGAGATCCTTCAGGACTAGATCATCAACTGTCTTTAACAAAAAGAAAAGAAAAAGATTGATTTTGGCTACGTAGGTGGTCTTAAACATCCAGCAGGAAATATAAATAAGATGAAAATGATCAATATGTTTCTTTGACAGTTGAATAAACTTCAGTCTTGAGACATTATACTTAGCCATATGAAGTGTTATTTGAATAATCGTTTCTCACTAATGATTTGGGTTTTTTTCTGATACACACATCACACACACATACATACACACACACACACACGTCTTATGTTCTGGATCTTAGCTATCTCAAGTTTTATGGTCCCTTAGATGGACCCTCTGAGTCACTTGTAACCACTGCCCTTTCTACGTCACCCCTACTAGCAGTTTTAAACAGTTGAGAGAGAACTGTACCCCCAAGTTCCTAACAGCAGTTCAGGTGACCTCTGAAATGAACTAATAAGTCATCCCACTTGTCCCTCTTCTTACCACTCTGGTTAATTTTTTTTTTCAGGACTTACAACTGAAAAGGCTGGGTGGAGGGCTTCTTGGTCTCCATTAGCCTCTCTGTCTAGCCAGCTCTCAGAAAACCCTAGAGAAATTTTAGAACAACTTAACATCCTTCAGGACCAAAGAACTCCATTCTTTGGCAGCTACAGTACTCCAAATTAAATAGGGCAGGCACCCTCCTCCCCAAATCTCAGGGTCAGAATGACCTAAAAGCCTCAGGATGAGATATCATCTGCAGGCAGCTAGGAGCGGGAAAGCTCCTGATAAGGTTGGCTTAGCAACATCAGTGTTTACAACGTGGAGGCTACAGAGGGACAGATGTTCCCATGGAGTATTCTACCCCCAGTTCCCTTTTCTGCCCTATAGCTGGCTCCCACTCCCCACCCCTGACCCCACGCCTATGCAGTCTTCCTGTCTGAGGAGAGACTGCTGACCTGAGTGGTTCTAAGAAAGGACAGACTGCTTCTGTAGAGGTTGGTCTCTCTGTCTTGTATTTTCACATCACCTCAATCAATCCCACTCTACAATCTTTAATAAGCATACAGGCCAGGTCCCAGAGAAACCAGGGACTTGGCTGAGGTGCCTATTGACTTACTGAAGCCAACGCTGACACCAGATCCCTCTCAGCACCACCTGTTACAGAGTCTAGCCAACACTTCTCACTCCACCCCCTATCCTAAACCTCTCCAGGCCCAAGCTTCACTTCCTATCCTCCCACCCCCACCTCTATCCCCAACCCCAAGCCCCAGTTTCTGATTTCTATGTAACCCAGTTATTTTGTCTATGGTTATATAGGTTATATCTTGGTTCTCTTTCTCCTCCTGGTTTTTTGATTTGGTTTGGTTTGATCCCCCTTTCCTCTTTCTTTCTTGTTCCCCACCTCCACCTCCCCTCCCTGGGTCCAGTATTTACTTCTGGCTATGTTCAGTCTAGACTCTTCCAGATGCCTCTGGCTACACTCTCTCTCATATTTACAATAAAACCTTTCTCATCAAAATGAATCATGCCCTTGTTTTCATCCTATATATGTGTATTACAGCATAAATAAAAAAAATTCTAATTTTTAACTGTGTTTTTGTTATGTTTTTAGTTTCAGTTTTTTGAGACAGGGTTTCTCTATGTAGTCCTGGATATCCTGGAACTCGTGTAGACCAGGCTGTCCTCAAACTCAGAGATCTACCTGCCTCTGCCTCTGAGCCTGGGATCAAAGGTGTATGCCACCACTGCCCAGCTTAATAGTTTTATATTGTCTATTTTGAAGAAATCATATGAATTTTATGTTACTCACTATTTAGATGAAATAAAAATGTATATAAGTACATATATTTAGAATCTATTTTACAAGACAACCCTTATCATTATGTTTTATAACTCAATAAAATCTTATGACTCTAATAAATGTTTTATATAAACAATTAGCATTTTAAGGTTTATGAAACATTTAATATACCCAAATATATCATTTTAATGGATTTTAAGATGTTTAGAGAACCCAAATTATAAAGTAGTATGTATTTATCAGGCCTTGATATATGATCACAATATTTAAATTTGTGTATCTGCACATGTATTTTAATTGGGTAAGGCAAGAAAAAAATTCTTAGTACATAACAAAAATTAATTTTAAAAAAGAGAAAACGGAAATGGCCATAGCTTATTAAAACAAACAAACAAACCAGTTTGTATCTTTTTCACATAAATAATATAACAGCCAAAACCAATTGTAAATCATTGTCATAGTCATACATAACACAATTGAGAAGATTAGGAGCACCCAGTTTAGGAAAAAGTAGTACAAAGTTTATTTCTTTAAGATGTGAGAAAGACTGGGTGGTAGTGGCAGCACGTGGGAGGCAGAGGCAGAGGCAGGCAAATCTCTGTGAGTTCGAGGCTAGCCTGGTCTACAGATCGAGTTCCAGGACATCCAGGGCTACACAGAGAAACCCTGTCTGAAACTCCACCCCCCAAAATGTGAGAAAGGCTTAGTAACACAAAAGATCAAAAAGTGAGGTATGTCTTACAGACTTATATGATACAAAACACCCAAATAGTTGGTTTTTAGGAGGTAAGGAATTGGCTGAGGAGGTAGAGATGTTATCAAACTTTTAAGTCACAATTTGTGTCCTAAATCAGGTTGGGCTAAAAGAGCCAAATTAAAGGTAGAAAGTAGAAAAGGGCAATTTATTTAGTGTGGCCCCTTTAGGGAGAGGGACAAAGAGGCCCAGGAAACTGGTTCTGAAGTGAGGTCAAAGTTCAAATAATGTCCAAGGATATACAAATTTAAGCAATCCCTGCCACACCAGTTAGGTCTCAAATCTGAGACAAATGGCTAACTGAGGTGTCCACTAACATATCAAAACACACTGGCCTCTGAGTTCTCCTAGCCTTTCTCAGTTTCTACCTGTTACAGGGCCCTCCAGCCTGTCATACCTGGCCCCTACCCTTAAGTCTCAAGCCCAGGTATTGCCTGGGCTACCCTTTCCCCATCTCCTCTGGCCCCTATGTAACTTAGCCATTTTGGCAATGCCAGTCTATTGGTCCAGGCTACACATCTTGGTCAGTGACTTCTCTCTTCTTCTTCCCCTCTGCCCCTATCTCCCCTCACATGGCCCAGCTCAGGGTCATGTTCACTCTGGACTCTAACAGACATCCCTGCCTCTGGCTGTCTGCCCTTCCTTTTTCCATTCAGCCCCCACCATTGGCCTATCAGTATCTGGTGTTCAGTATCAACTTGTAAGGTGGTTGACAAGTTGTTGAACTGTGTGAGACCTCTTTCAGGGAGACAAGGTTCCCTCTGTCTGGTGCCTATTTCTTCTCTCAGCAGGAGACTCTTGAGAAAGTCTCATAATTGGGGGGTCCAATATATCAATTGTCTGATAGTCTGATTGAGAGACACAAGAGTCTCTTTAGAATATCTTTATTTCTGCCAGACCAGTTATATAGAAAAGCCATATGTTAGTGTGCGTGATCCAGGGTGTAGGAAATGTTGATTTCTGATGTCAGTGGCACTCAAACATTTAGTAGGTTTCTGGTTTAAAAAGCAGAGGCAAAGGGAAATAGAACCCATGTTTAATGGGATGGGTTAGCTAAATGACAGACAGGGAAACTCACCAAGGTGCTTGAAGATGGATCTCAGGATAAATCCCCAGGAACCTTGGGGGCGGGGCGAGGGGCACATAGATGTAGCTGCTTTTGGTAATCTTCAACAGTTAGGACAATTCCCCTAAGCTTTGGGAACTAAACTGAGCATTAAGGCTAGAGGGGATTTTAGGACTGGTTTGTGTAACACAGAACTTTAAAAAGTATAAAAAGCTGATCAAGAAAAACAATAAGATGGGTAGGAGATGAGAAAGTGAGACAGAGGAAGAGCAGATCAGGAGCTATTTCAGAATGTATCTTTAGGGTTTTATTATTGTTGTTCCTTATCTTGTTCTTTTATTATTTTAAACTTTTTATTGATTCTTTGTGAATTTCCCATCATGCATCCTGACCCCACTCATCTCCCAGTCCCTTTGTATCCCCACCCTCTGCCCTTGCAACCTCCCACCCCCACCCCCACCCTCACCAAGGGGAAAAAAAAATCTCATTGTGGAAGCTGTAGTGTGTCACAGTGTGTCCCACAATATGCTCTTTTGTCCACACATTTTTACTTGCAAATGTTTATTGTAATAAGTCATTGGTCTGGTTCGAGGCATCTGGCTTCTGCTACATTATCAATACTGGATCCTCACAGGAATTCCTTTAGGATATGCTGTTGTTGCCCTGTGTCATGGAGATCCTGCAGCTTTGGATCTGCCTCTTCTAACTCTCTGGCTTTCATGACCTTGAGGCCAACCCTCTGGCCTGCCCTGGGTGGTAAAGGATAGGGGAGGGCATTACTTCCTTGCTCATGCTACTGTATGGCAGAGAAATGTTAGGGTCAGCTCTTCTACACTTATGCCCTCAGGGCTGGCTCACCTACTCCCACGCTATCAGGGCCAGTTCTACTGTGCTGCCCAGATGAGGTGCAGGGCCCACTCTCCCAAGTGCTGCAGCTGGTAAAGGGCAGGGGCAGGTCTCCTGATCTCACGACCTTGAGGCCAGACCTCCTGCCTGCTGTGGGTGGTGAGGTGTGAGTGGTGAGAGAGGACACCTTTCCCTTACACACACTACCACAGGCAGAAGAGGGGCAGGGCCAGCTTTCTTGTGCTCGCCACACCCTTCTACCATGCTGCCAGGTGAGGGCTGTGGCCAGCACAGTGCCTCAGGGGGCAGTCCAGATCAGGGACATCTGCATGGCCTTTGGTGGTAACCGGGGCCTGGGACGTCAATACAGAGCCAGGCTTCAGTAGGACCACAGACTCAGACCTGGTCCCTGGCAGCAGCATGGTCCTAGATGTCACTCACTATGGCCTCAAGTCACTAAGAGCAGCATGTCGTCCAGTGGCAGCATAGCCCATAGACATCCACATGGACTCCGGGGGCAGCCCAGATCACAGATGTCTGCATGGCCATAGACTTCAACACAGACCGCAGACATGGCCCTGGGCTGCACCCTGAGCTGGGATCTCAATGTGTCCTCAAGTGGTAGTGCAGGCTCGTCATAGCCACTTGCTCCTCACCACCTTTCTTCAGAGTGTATGACGAATCCATCAGCTTCGCTTCCTCTTCCATCTCTCCACTGAGTACTTTGTCATTCCCATCCCTCCATCACACATTTGTCAATTATAGTGGCTGCTCCAGTGAGCACTTGGGTGTATTTCTTCTGGCTACCCCTGGGCCAACCTGGGGGAGGGCGGGTCTTGAGTGTCTTCTGGAAAACCCAGCCTGCTGTCCCCTATTTTTAGTTTTGATATAAATCCTAAACAACCTTTTAAACTATTTTTTAATCTTAGCATCTAATCTAACTTGCATGTGATTTTTAAAAAGCTCTTCAAACATCACCAATTACCAATCTATCAGTTTTTATAAATCATTTTACATTTTAATTAAAGCAGGCTGCCTATCTGTAATTTAAAAAAATTACAGAAGAAAAGAAGAAAATTAAAAAGAAAAAGAAAAGAAAAAAAGAAAAGAAAAATTATTGCCTAGAACTTTGTTAAGCCCACAAGATAAACCTGCTTGGAGGTAGTTAGGGTTCAGGTTATCATAGATATGCCCACTTTTTCAAATACTGGCAAGTTAGTAATCATCACACAAAGAGCCAACCAGAATATCAGATGGCAGCTTATCACCAAACATTCTTTCCTTCTTGGAGAACTTGGTGTGTGTGTGTGTGTGTGTGTGTGTGTGTGTGTGTATGTGTGTGTGTGTGCGTGTCTGTGTGTATGTGTGTGTATGTGTGTGTGTGTGTGTATGTGTGTGTGTGTGTATGTGTGTGTGTGTGTGCGTGTCTGTGTGTATGTGTGTGTATGTGTGTGTGTGTGTGTGTGTGTGTGTGTGTGTGTGTGTGTGTGTGTGTGTGTGTCTGTGTGTGTGTGTGTATGTGTGTGTGTGTATGTGTGTGTGTGTATGTGTGTGTGTGTGTGTGTGTCTGTATGTGTGTGTGTGTCTGTGTGTGTGTGTTTGTATGTGTGTGTGTGTGTGTGTGTGTGCGCGTGTTGGCTTACAGACAATTTGCTAGGCTCCACCCAACAATGACCTAGCAACAGCTTACAGTCATCACCTGCTGCCAGGTGCCAGCCAGGTGTGGCAGCCTATAAAGATGGCCTGCTACCCCACCCTCTCTCTCTCCATCTTCTCTTTCTCTCTTTCTATTCCCATGTGTTCCCAGTAGGCTTTATTTCCTCTCTTCCTCCTGTCCTCTCATTCTCTCTTTCTGTCCTTCTCTCTCCCCCTTTCTCTGCCCTCATAGCTCTGTTCCCTGCTTTCTCAGGTCCCCGTTCCCTCCCCCACCATAATAAATCTTCTTTATACTAGGCCTGTCCTGTGGCGTGATTCCTCAGGGGACACCTCGGCATGGGTCCACCAGGTATCCCATTGCGGCTGCCTCAATTATAATGTGTTTTAAAACAACAATGCATACATGCATTCACACGCATGTGTATGCCACAGCATATGTGTGACAATCAGGACTTGGTTCAATTCTTTTCACTACATAGTGTCAGGGGATGGGACTCAGGTCATCAGAGTTGGTGGCAAGCAACTTTACTTACTGAGCCCTTAGCCCATTTTCTGCTGCCATGTTGTTAGAATCATCAGACAAGTTTATTCTTTTGAGTACCGAGTTTATAGTAAATCACACTTCTCTCTCTCTCTCTCTCCCTCTCTCTCTCTCTCTCTCTTTCTCTCTCTCTCTCAAGTCTGTAGCTCTAGCTGTCCTGTTAGCCTTGAACTCAGAGATTCACTTGCCTCTGCCCCTCCCACCACCATATGACTAAAAGCACACCACACCATGCCCCAGCTAAACACACACACACATCTTAAGCAGCCATTCTGATGCAGGCTCCAGCTCCTACATAACCCCAAGTTCTCTCACATGTGTTTATTGTTTACATATTTATTTTTGAAAAAAAAATGCTTGTACCTGAGAAATCACTGCTTGAGTCAAGGCACAAAGCATTTCCATCTCCTAAGAGTTTCTCTTTATCCTTTTCCAGTGAAGCCTGGCCCACTTTGTCAATACCCAGGTGGCCCCATCTAATCTCAACACTGTAGATGAGTTTACCCAATATGGACTTTTTCATAAATGAAAACAGATGATATGCACTATTTTTATGACCAGCTTATTTCATTCCTCACAAAGCAGAAAATGGATAGACAACTGTGAAGTTTTGCTCTGACAACCTTCATTTCAGATCATAAATATTCAGAATAAACCATTAGAGAGATAAAGTATGTGGTGTGTGTGTGTGTGTGAGAGAGAGAGAGAGAGAGAGGGGGGGAATGGGGGAAGGTTGGAGGAGGGAAATTGATTGACTGAATGACCTGGGTCGAAAGAGAAAACATTTCCCATGCAGCCAAGGCTGACCTCAAACATCTTAGATAGCCAAGAACAACCTTGAACTTCTGATTACCTCTGGAGTGATATACACATGAATTCATACATGCTAGGCAAATACTTTACCAATTGAACTATATCCTAGCCCTGAAAATGTGTCTCTTACTGTGGATTATAAACAAAATGACTTAAAAGTTTTTCAGCCAGGACTGCAGCTCCATAGTAAATCATGTGACAAGCATGTACCAAGCATATTCCAGGCATGAATTTAATTCATTGCTGTAGGCTTACATTTTTCAACATCTACTTTAAATAAGTGTACTTAAATGCTTTACCCTCCCTTCTAGCTCACCACCCACCAGAGGTAGTAGAAAGGAAAGGATAATAGGGCGAAGGAGGATGTGGACCTGTTTAGAAATAGTTCTTTGGGGAGAATTCAATCTGCTTTGTCAGGATATCAGCAGTTCAAGTCACATGAATCAGCAGCTGTAGCTTGATGCACTCAAAAACACCATTCACAAATCAGCAATGACAGTTCAATCCAGAAAAAACTCCAAGGCTCTGCCAATCAACAGAAGCAGCAAGAAGCCACGAGAACACCACCAGAAGTTCTTTGGTGTGTTCCTTTCTACAAAGTTATGACAAACAATGATCAGCAAAGAAGGCAAGGCAAGCCAATACCACAAAGTGTTGTTAGTGAAGGCCAGAGTCAGCAAAGCTCAACTAAGACCAGCGGAGTGGCAAGGTGAACCAATACCACAGATCGCTATCCACTGTCTGTCAAGTTATATTTATGCCTTTTCCAAACATCACATGCTCTCTCAAGCATATGCCCTAGCAAAACATCACATGTCCTTTTTCCAGGCTGCCTCCAGAAAAACACCATGTGTCTGTTCTCAGAAAAACATCCTCCCACATATCAGCAAAAAAACATTCTCTCGTAAGACAGTTTCCAGAAAAACATCACATGACACAACTGAGTCTCCAAAGAAACCAGAAATTTCCACTTCACTTTTCACCACAACACAAAGAACAGTGAGTCTTTCCCATCTTTCTCTTTTTATTTTGGATTCCTTGGGAGATTGAAGGTCCTTACATCCACAGGAAACCAGGATATTAAGTATACAGAATTGTCCTTTCAAAGGAAAGGATATAAAACCTGTTTTACCACTCAGAAAGCTGAGAGGTGGTGGTGATTAATAGTCTGGAAATCTTCATTATCTTTTGGGCAGGCCATATCAAGCTCCCACAACCAGAACTGCATATGACTAATAGCCCAAATGACCTTTATATAGCTGGTCTTTACTGCTTTGTCAGTTCTTTTTTTTCTTCCACCTTCTTCCACCTTTTTAACCCCCTAGCCCTAGATAGAGAGAAAAAAGAATAGGGAAGAAAGGAGAGAGGGGCATCAGGAAGCAGGGCAACATTATCATTAGACTATTTCCTGCTGATTAGGGTCATAGAGTTCCTTGGATCAAGTTTGATCTTTGCTATTAGGATCTCTAGTTTCTTCTTCTTGTTGTTGTTTTGTGAACAGCTAACCTTAAGAAACCTCAACCAACAATCAATCAATAACCCATCCACAGCCCTTCCTCTCAGGGCCCTAACATTTAGATACCTCCTGAAAAGTTCCTAGAACTCCAAACATCACACAATTGCAGAAACTATCTGCAGCTGGCAAAATCACACCCCTGCTAGAGCACGGGGGAAATTATAGTCAACTGCTGTAGACACTCTGAAGCAGCCTCATATCCCATACCTGGGATTAAAAGGAAAATATATTCTTATACTATTTCTGTGTTTTTAAAGAAACCAAAATTCCAAAATTGTCACTACATTTTCCTCTTCTGTTTTAATCCATTAGTTATGCTGTGTATAGTGGGAAATTATACACAGAAGAAATTACCTTGGATATCTCTCTTGGACCTACACTTATTAATCCAATGGCAACTGTTGACACATTGTCTGCACATGTCTAGGCCTTCTTTCTGATTTGTATTTAGGAAAATCATTGCCCTTAAAGATGCCTTGTTCATAATATTGCTGCAAATGACCACATTTCCCACAATTAAAGCACTGAGCAATTTGCAATCTGAGACCTTTAACAGTCTGATCATAGTTTCTTTGCAAATGACTATATTTCCCAAAATTGAAGAACTGGGCATTTTGCAATAGGAGACTTCTAGCTTGACCTATGATATTACGTCACATAGATATTAAGTACACATTAGAACTAGTATCAGTCATATCCTTTATCTACTTGTCCATAGGCACTGCTCCAGCCTTTTGTGGTCTAATAACTTTTTTACATTATGTATTCAAATTTTCATATGCCACAGTCTCTATCAACACCTATCTCATGTCAGGTTCTGATATGACTTTTTCACAACTGAGACTAATCTTTGTTTATGAAGGCTTCTCCAGAACCTTGTATAATCTTTGAAAATGAGGTGGACCTTCTCCTGGACTCCACAGCTTTGTCCCAGGCTCTCAAAGCTACTAACAACATTGTTCTATAACAGTGTCATCAAACTAAATTTGTTTTGTATATCAGAGTAGCACCCTTAGTCCAGCAACTGACCTTTTACTATATTCACCCCACTTGCTCTATTTTGCTGTTTAACATTCCCTTCTAGTCTTGGGGAATAATTCTATTTTAAGTAGCCCAGTTATTTAGAATTTGTTTCACATAAAGCAAGTGCATCTTCTATGAAATCATGGCCTCTTTATTTTTTTTTATTTTATTTTTTATTTATTTTTATTTTTTTTTTCCAGACAGGGTTTCTCTGTGTACCCCTGGCTGTCCTGAAGCTCACTCTGTAGACCAGGCTGGCCTCGAACTCAGAAATCCACTTGCCTCTGCCTCCCAGGTGCTGGGATTAAAGGAATGTGCCACCACCGCCTGGCCATGGCCTCTTTAAAAATGTGTTAGATCTATCGTTTCTATAGGATGCTGTGGTGGTTTGAATATGCTTGGCTAATGGGAAGTGGCACCATTCGGAGGTGTGACTTTGTTAGAAGAAGCTTGTCACTGTGGAGGTTGGGGTTTGAGGTCTCATATATATGCTCAAGTCTGGCCTGATTATTGAGAGGCCCTCCTGGCTGCCTGTGGAAGACAGTCCCTGTCTGCTGCCTGTAGATCAAGATATAGAACTCCCAGGTCCTCCAAGACCTTGTCTGCCTGCATGCTGCCATGCTTCAAACCATGATGGTAATGGACTGAACCTCTGAACTTAAAAGCCAGTCCCTCCACCTCTTACAACAAAACCAACAGGAAGTGACAATTACTTTTTCTTAATATCTTAATGTGAAAATTAATATTACCAACATATCCTAATTTATTGAAATCCAATAATATGAGGAATTAGAAATTTGTTGATTGTCATCCAATGGTCTCTCTGATTTGGTAATTGGAGAAATAGGTCCAACATTGTACAATCTATATATACTTTCAGCTTGTTTGTTTGTGACAGTGTCTGGCTGTGTACAACATAAGGGTCTTGAAATCTTGCTTCTCCTATCTCAGCCTCTCTATTAGTAGTATTGTTTATTTCATGTTTTTATACTATACTATGGTTTTCAGAACAGCTTATATATTTCAAAAGTATTTATATACCCAAAAGAAACATAGACGATTAACTTGGGAGGTGGCTTGTAAGAGAACAACAAAGAGTGAGACTGAATGCTTTGCTTGACGTTTGTAACTCTTGTATCAAGTTTGAAGAAGAGGACTTTACAAGTTACTCTTTCTCTGAGATGAATGCTCTTCCAAATTATCACAGCTAATGAACTAAATTCTTACCCTCACCTAATGTCTGTGCCACCCTCCAAGCAGAACCATTGTTCATTGAAACAGTTGGTGAATGACTTTATGGATAGACCATCTTAATACACACACCATTTCTTAAATGAATGTAACCTGTTCTCTGTGGGCTAAGAATAAAGTCACTCACTCAAGTCAAATAAAAAAAACACACACACCAGTATTATACTATATGTGGAAAACCTGCAACACTCATTGTAAAATCAGGAAAACAAGAATGCCCATACTCTCTGCTCTTATTCAGTATGATGCTAATGTATTGGCTAGAGCAATAAGTCAAAAGAAATAAAACAGATACAAAGAAGAAGAAAAAAAGCCAGTCCCAATTACATATTGCTCTTTGTAAGAGCTGCCTTGGTCATACTGTCTGTCCACAGCAATGAAACCCTCACTAACACAGACACCATTCTATCTTGTCATAACCTCGTTCCCCACTGTTAGCAGGCATATGCTGTATGACTGACTACTAGGAAAGCTGATGGTGATGATCCCAGGCCACCCCTTCTCCTGCTCTGGTGGCTTAGTTCGTCTGAGATGAACCCTTTCTCTCAAGATGGGCTGTTTTGTCAGATTGTCCTTCCCTCTTTTCAGCTTTTCTTTGACCTGACTGCCCTCCGCCACAGTTTCTTTCTCTCTGTCCTCCTGCAGGGAGCTCCCGCTCTCTTGCTCAGTCATCAGGACTGAGCCTTCTTGTTCTCTCTTTTCCAGTGCTCCTTGTCTCCCCAGTGCTTCCACTGCTGCAGTTTTTGCAAAGCCAACTCTGAAACTCTTTCAGAAACGAGAGAGCAGAGAGAACCCTTTTGGTTTCCTAGTTCAGCCATTTTATGTTGCTCAGGCCTCTTTATGTCCACCTGCAGTTTGTCCAACTGCTCAGCCACTCTCTCAGCCTTTTTTGAAACAGAATATAAGAAGAAGAAAAATTAAAAACAGAAAAGTCCCTCTGGGAGACTAGTAGGGGATAACTCAGTGGTAGAAGTAGCAATAAATTTTTTGCAGGTATCTTCAAAAACTATATCCACCCATTTGTCTCCTGCTAGTTTCTCTACAGCATTTGAAATAAATTTTCCCATTCTGCCTAGCCCCACATTTGGGTACCACTTATAGCTGATCTTTGCTACTCTGTGGGGTTTTTTTTTCTTCTACCTTTCTCCACCCCTTTTCTTCTACCCTTTCAACCCCTTAACACTAAATAAGAGAGAAAAAAGGATAGGGAGGAAAGAAAAAAAATTCCTGAATAAAGTCAGAGGTCTGAAAGTGGAGCAATATTATCATTAGGCTACTTCCTGCTCATTAGGGGCACCAAGTTCCTTGAGGCAAGTTTGATCTTCACCATCAGGATCTCTAATTTCTTGTTGTTTCTTCCTTGAGAACAACTAAGTACTTAAGAAACCTCAACCAACAGCCCAGTCTAACCCTGGCTCTCGGGGCCCTAGCATTTATATACTCTCTGAAAGTCCACAGAATTCCAAATGTCACACAATCACAGAAACTATCTGCAGCTGGCAAAAAAATCACACCTCTGCTAGAGCACGGCAAGTGACAGCTGCTGTGGACAGTCTGAGGCAGCCTCACATCCCACACTTGGGGTTAAAATGAAAACATATCTTATACTATTTCTGTGTTTTCTAAAAGAAACCAGAATTCCAAAATTGTCACTAACCCTTTATGCTATCTATATGACTGAGACTACACAAGATCCTTGCCTCGGCCCTTAGCTAATACAGGTAGCCTGTCTCTAAAACCCAGCTTCTTGGAAGAAACGACTTATGTTTTGAGTTGAATTTTGATATAATTATGTCTCCTTGTGCACCAGGAACTGAATTACAGCAAGAAACTTTTCCCCAAATTATACTGTGTTTAAATACACTGGCAATAACCCATATGAAGACTCCTGAAGTTTGATCCAGCCTACCTAAGTCAGGCTGAATCTAGTTTTTATTCTCACCTCCTCAAGGATCAGTTCCCTGCCTGTCAAGACACCTGCAGGGAAACCTGCTGAATCCAGCCTAAATATATACGTACGTACATACATACATACATACATACATACATACATACATAAGTGGGGTGGAAATAGGAAGTGGAGAAGGAACAGGAAAAGGAGGCGCTAGAGGAGGAACTTAGAGAATTAAAGTTCCCATGGACTTTTCAGCTCCTCCCACCTGTCCTGCTGCTTGTGTCTGCCTCAGCTCATATTGGCCACCTTCTGTTCCTTCTCCTGGGCTACTCTTTTCATTTCTATCCTGGCCATGAAGCTAAAGAACTGCTCATCCATCAGACACCCTCTTGATTAGTTCTCCCTCTAGAATACTCCCACTCTCCCAGCCTTCTCTCTCTCTCTCTCTCTCTCTCTCTCTCTCTCTCTCTCTCTCTCTCTCTCTCTCTCAGTTTTTCGAGACAGAGTTTCTCTGTATAGCCCTGGCTGTCCTGGAACTCACTCTGTAGACCAGGCTGTCCTCAAACTCAGAAATCCACCTGTCTCTGCCTCCCAAGTGCTGGGATTAAAGGCGTGCATCACCACCGCCTGGCTCCAGCCTTCTCTCTTTAAGCCAGTACTACATATCCCCAAGTTCCTTGGTTACTCTCTTCTCCATCTATCTATCTCTATTGCTCTCTGCTTCATAACTAAGTCTCAAGACATAAGCTCTCAGCTACTGCTGCAGCACCATGTCTGCCTGCCTGCCTGCTGCCTGCTGCCATGCTTCCCACCTTGACGGTCATGGATTCACCCTCTGGAACCATAAGCCTCCAATAAACCCTTCTTTACAGTGCCCTGGTCATGGTGCCTTCACAACAATAGAAAAGTAACTGAGACAGTTCTCTCCATCTGCCTTTATATGAGTCCCTGGATTAAGCCCAGGGGATCAGGCTTGCACGGTAAGCACCTTACCCCCTCAGCCATGTCACTAGCCCCAAGGCAACTGGGTTTAAAGAGCAAGTGCCAGATTCAGAGAAGGAAGGAAGTGTTTCCACACCCTCATTTCAGCAACTTCTATCCTCAGCGTTTTTCCAGGACAGACAAGTGTGCTCTGACACGTACCACAGTGTGGTTTAGAATGAGGGAAAGACGGCAAACAACCTAAGTCTCTAACAGTAAGAGGCTGGTTAGATACCCACTCTGTTAGTCAGCTTCCCACTGGTGTAACAGCAGTCGAGCTAGTCAGCGCGGGAGGGGTTGTGCTCTCCTGACTCACGGTTTAACTTTAGTCCGTAGGTACATTGGCCCTGGGCCTTCAGAGCATCGATGGAATCAGAGAGCCGACTTTTACTGATATGCAAAGGAGAGGAAAGAAGAGACTGGAGACCAATAATATCCTCCAAGATAAGACTCCTGTTTTTGTTTTTGTTTGTGTAAGTTTGTAGAGCTGTACCCAAATACACAAGTGGAAACTTTCCAAAGAGGAAACTTTACACTCTACAAAAAGAAAAGATTGATTTGGCTCATGGTTTCAGAGGCAGGACATCATAGTAGGTAGTCTTGTGGCACAGGCTGTCCATCTACTTCAGGACTCAGCAGAGAGGCAGGACTCACCAGCTTTTCTGCCCATCTCCCAAAATAGCACCACTGGTGGAGGACCATACACTTAACCTGGGAGCCGGTGAAGTATACCTCATACACGCGCCAAAACCAACCCTTCCTCCACTGAACACTCTTAGGATATTTTCTCACAGCAACAAGAAAAACAGACAGCTCTGGCATCTCCCAAAACACTGCAGAGCAGATATCTAACATGGGCCTTTGGCTCCAATCTAGATCCAAATGCCAGCCGCAGTAGGTGCCGTCCGTGGTAGGGTAGCAAACCTTCTCCTCAAATGCTGGTGAGAACAGCACTGAAGGTTCCTGGGCTGAGCTTTCCAACACAGTCTCTGTTACCTCTACTCAAACCCTCTAAGGTTGTGCTAAGGCAACTGCAGGTGATGTGTGCGTGAATGGGTGTGGCTACTTACCAATAAAACCATTCAAACTTCTCATTTAAAAATGCGCAGTAGAGCAGATTGGCCAATAGACAACAGTTTATTGCCCTCTGAGCTCTACTCACAAACAAGGAAAATAACCAGATGTTGGTGAACATTTCAATGGCATGAGGTGATATGTTTATGTAAGCATTGTGTGTGGCTTATTTATTTGCAAATGTGCATGCAGAGAGGTCTTTATCAAAACAGCTGCAGTGGTGGCTTCTGAGATATCACATGACTTCCAGTTACATTTCTACACAACTTCAACTTTCTAATTGAAATTGTGCTAATGTCATGCCTTGGAAAACTCAATGGCAGTCAGCATGGCCCTGGGTCCCATAGTAACAGATGTCAAGTGGCTGCTGTCTGGGCTGGGCTGGGCTCTTGCCTGGTCTGGCTATTTCAGATTGGCTTTAGTTGGGACCACTATGGCAACCTTGCTCTCCGTGTCCCTTTTCCTCATGGGAAAGCCCAGCCCTGGGACATTCTCCTTGCAAAGCAGAAGTACAAGGAGTGAAACTGAGCAGGCTCTTGGCCACTTGCCAGCTGCTAACATCCATTGGCCCAAACAAGCCCTAGAGTGAGGGAGGGGGGAGAGAAAAAGAGAGAGAGAGGGAGGGATGGAGGGAGGAAAGAGGGAGGGAGAGACAGAGAGAGGGGAGAGAGGGAGGGAGGGAGAGACAGAGGGGGAAAGGGAGAGGGGAGGGAGGGAGAGAGGGAGAGAGAGACCGAGAGATAGAGGGAGGGAAGGAGAGACAGAGACAGAGGGAGAGAGGGAGGGAGAGAGGGAGGGAGAGACAGAGAGAGAAAGAGAGAGGGGGGGAGGGAGAGGGAGAGAGAGAACACTCAATGGTGAGGAACATTGGTGGAATATGGCGGAAGAACTGCAGCCAGCAGTGCAGACATGCACGCTTTCATAGTCAGCAAAAGCATGGCTGTGAAGCAGGATAGACGCCCAATCCCCCACCTGTCTCCACTACCAAGGTACAAGTGACAAACACCTACAGAAAGTATAGTGACTTTACCTCAGCATCCCAACAATCCTCAGAGGACTTTGTTGGCTCCAGTTGGGCCACATAGCCATCAGTTCACCAAAGGCTGGAAGCTTTTAGTATATTGATTGGCTGCCCTAAGAGTCATCTTCTGTTCTGATTAGCTACTATGGCACCACCCCTTGTCCTGATAGTCTACTTTGGCATCACCTTCTGTTCTGATTGGCCACCGTGGCATTGCTTGCCCAGTCTGCTGCCCCAGGGGGGAGATGGGGGTGGGGGGTGGAGGTGGCGGGGGGGACGTCTCAATTCTATCTGTATGGATGAGAACTGAGGAGACCACTTACTGCAGGCATATTAAGAATATGTCGCATGGCAGATATCTGACTTAGGTTAGACATTCCCCCGCTGCTGCCCTGAGATATACACTAACTACCGTGAAAGTGGTCCACCTGGGGCAGGGATGAGGTGGGGGCAGGGGGTGATCACAGCGGACCCTAGGGAGGTAGTAGGAAGAAGAGAGGTGAGGAAGCTGGTTCAATGAGCATGATGAGCAGGCTGATATTAGGGGAAGAAGTAACACTGCCTGGGCATTGCCCTGAGCCTGCATCTGCAGGAGCACACACACACACACACCTGAGGCACTCATCTGCCATTTCCTTCCATGGCCATTGCGGCCTGCCTTGGTTCAAGTTGAACAGGTTTCTATGATAATAACACATGCTTTCAGCAAGAAACTGGTAATGGCCCGTACTGGGGACACAGATGAACCAACGTATATGACACTGGTTTATTTCATCCTGTGAGTTAGTTTTTCCTAACCCTATGAGAAACATTCAAGAGAAACAGCTCTCAAGCTGAGGGTGATACCGTACCCTAGGCTAGGAGCCTGGACTGTATAAAGAAAAGGAGGAATAAGCCATTTTGGCTTACTGTCTAAGAGAGCTCAGTTCACCCCCACGGTAGACGGGTTATGCTGAAGCATGGCGGTTCTCATCATGGCAGTCAGGAAGCAGAGAGAGTAACTGTGCCATCCAGTGGGACCTCGCAGCCCACAGGCAGGGCAGGTGTCCGTTTAGTTAGTCCTTCATGGAAATGCCTCACAGACACATCCAGATATGTATTTTCCTAATTTTACAGGCAGCTCTTGATCCAATCAAACCAATAACCAAGAAGCAGAGCAGCCTGCATACTGCCTTCCAGGCAAGGAAGCCAGAAGTGGGGCCTCTAGACAGAAATCCCAAAGAGGAAGTGTGGCCCAGTGGTTCTGGCACACGGTGGGGGAGGGGTGCAAGGGTTGAACTCTGTATTGCCAGTTCTGGCCAGAAGAGTTTAGACACTGGGCCCCATGGCAATCCACAGGCTCTGAGGAGAGTAACTGAGTTCCAGTGAGCAGTTTGAGTGTATGATGGTGGACATGTAAGAAGGTTCCAAGAACTGAGGGTGACAGGAATGAGAATATGCAGGAACATTCCTGAGAAGAATGTCCATATACTCCAAGACAAGAAGATGGGAGAAGATATAGCATGAGAGAACAGAGACTGAAGACACGTGTGCCACTAAAGAGACAGTGGAGGACATCATCAAAGATAACCAAGACAGATGCTGGTTACAGGCTGTGAGGACTAAGAGCAGCCTGGAGCTGGGCAGCCCCTCCATGTGGGAGACCCTCCATGTATGTCCCTTTTCAGAAAACCTGGTACCGTTTTCCCATCCTCTCGAAAGACAGCAAGACAGAAGGTGGGGTGGGGAGCTGCCCTGATCACAGCTCAGCTTTAGGGTCTTCATACGTCCCTTCCTGGGACCAACCCATCTCAGCTCTGTGTGAAGACGGAAAATCCAACCAAGTGGCCTACGGAAATAACCTAAAAGTCCAAGTGAAGGTGTGGGCTGCAGATCTGGCTGCATCCCCAGAAGTGTATTTATCATTTATTCCATGTGGAGCTGCAGTCTGGCAGGGCTCAATTGGGACAGCTGTCTCTTCTCTTCTAGGTGTCAGTTAAAACAAGAGCCGCATCCCTTTTGCTCGTCAGCAACTAGGCCAGACTTCAGTGGGCTCCATTAACTCCATTTCACTTGATGTCAGCAGAGATGACTCAGGGGGCAGTGGGAGTCATTTGAAGACTTGCCCAAGTCTCAGTACTATCCGGGCAGTTCCGTCCTTCAGTCCCTACTGTTCATGGGCTCTCTAATGTACAGTGTCATGTAGTGGCTTTAGGGTGGACTGACAGTTCACATGTCACTCAAGGGTCTTAAGACCTAAGGAGAGCTGAGTATGGTGAAAGAACCTGGGACCCAGAGGAAGAAGAGGCAAGAGGTGTGCAAATCCAAGACCAGACGTGACGATAACATGAGGGGAGCCACAAATCGTGTGTGTGTGTGTGTGTGTGTGTGTGTGTGTGTGTGTGTGTGTGTGTGTAGGGAGGGAGGGCATCCTGAAGAGGCTAATTCTTATGGTCAGCTCAGGTTTAGAAGGCACAGCATCACTTTCTAGCATATTCTATCCATTGAAGAGAGTCAATGAGTCTACCAATGGTGAAGGGGGGTGGGGAATTAGACTCTTTATAAGAGAGGCCATGAAGGATGGGAAATGTTTTAACAGTGAAATATATGAACTGTGGCTCTTATTGACAGTTGGAAACATGAATGGACAGTAGAGGATTGGATTAGAGGGAGAATGATGTGGATGGTGATTGTGCTCTAAGCATCTCCTTCTGAAAGTTAGGAATGCAGCTAGCAGGCGGAGGGCTTCTCTAATAAGCACAATACCCTTGATTTGATTCCTCGAACTCCATAAATTAAAGGTGGTACTACATGGCTGTAATCCCAGAATGCCTATAATCCCAGCACTCAGTGGCTGGGATAGAAGGGCCAGAAGGAAGATCATCTTTGTCTGCTGCAGTAGTTACTTTTCTTTTCTTTTTGGGGGGAGGGGAGTGGGCAGAGCACGTTTAAGAGAGGGTTTCTTTGTATATCCCTGACTGTCTTAGAACTCACTCTGTAGACCAGGCTGCCCTTGAACTCAGAGATCCACCTACCTCTGCCTCTTGAGTCCTGGGTGCCACCACTGCCTGGCCAATTACTTTTCTTGATGCTGCCACAAAGTATCTGACAACCATCTTAAGGAAGGAACAGTTTATGTCTACTTAAAGTTCCAGGGGACTTGTGCCTACCAGGAGGCTCGGCAGGTAAAGGCACTTGCCATCAAACCTGAAATCTGAGATCGATCCCTAGGACTCCCACGGAGAAGGAGAGAACCCTCTGTTGAAAGTTGTTCTCTGACCTTCACACAAGTGCTGTGGTACATACACACGCATGCATATATACTAAACAAACAAAACAGCAAACAAACAAACAATAATAAAAAGGTCCCGGGTACAATGCACCGCAGTAGGAACTTGAGGGAGCCAGCCCACAGGAAGCAGAGAGCACCAAGTGCTGGCTGTCACCTTGGCTTCTGCTTTTTATGAAGCTTGGAACTTCATGCCAGAGAACGCTGTCCACAGTGAGGATGGACACTTCTGTTAACTAGCCAAGAGAACCCTTCACAGACACAAGAGATTTGTCCCTATCCAGAGATTGTTTGTAGGAAAATAAATATAAGAATAAATTTAAAAGAAACCAGGAGTACCTACATTTATTTCTAACAAAGTAGACTTCAGATAGGAATATTAATACAGATTTAAAAAGAATATAGATACATATTTTAAAGGAACATAATAATAATGAGTCAATTCTATACAAAAATATAAATGAAAATCCTTGCATTTACTTGCATTAAAAAAATATTCTGGGGTGGTGAGATGGCTCAGCAGGTAAGAGGACCAACTGCTCTTCCAAAGGTCCTGAGTTCAAATCCCAGCAACCACACGGTGGCTTACCACCACCCATAATAAGATCTGGTGCGACAGCTACAGTGTACCTATTTATAATAATAAATAAAATCTTTAAAAAAATATTCCACTGTGACAATCTTTTTTAGCTGATTTATTTACAGTAGTCACATTGAAAATGGCTATTGAAAAAAATTTCATGGTATTCATGTCTATAATCTCACTAGTAGAAAAGTTAAGACAGGAGGATTGCCATGATTCAAGCCCAATATAAAGTACATAGGATGCACCAGCCCAGGCTGACTACAGTATGAGATCCTGACTCTAAGAGACCAAAACAAAACCTTACAACAACAATAATAATAAATGTGTATGTGATTGAGTTAGTGTGTATACTCCCTCCAACAGAGTCAACATGTGTGAGGCACAAACTGATGGGAGTTTAAGGATAAAGAGGAATCTTCAATGATTCATTGGAGCCTGACACCTCCAACAGTGACTGACAGTACAGCAGGAACAAAATCAGCAAGGCTGTATTACATTGTAACATTGTATTCAACAGTACTGTCAATCACTGTCTTAGGGTTTACTGCTATGAACAGACACCATGACCAAGGCAACTCTTATGAAGGACAACATTTAATTGGTGCTGACTTACAGGATCAGAGGTTCAGTCCATTATCATCAAGGCGGGGGCAGGGGGCAGGGCAGCATCCATAGGCTGGAGGAACTGAAAATTCTACATCTTGATCCAAAGGCAGACAGGTGAAGTCTCCCATGTGGTTAAGAGGAGAGTCTCAAAGACCACCTTCACAGTGACACACTTCCTCCAACAAAGTGACACCTACTCTCCAACAAGGCCACGCCTCCTAATAGTGCCACTTCCTGGGCCAAGCATATTTAAACTTCCACAATCACCCACATCCAATGGCCTTATAAATGTTCTGTAAAGAACACCTCAGCCAACACCCATGGAGCATTCACCAGGACAGACAGCAGTCCATGCAGTGGAACAAACCAATACATTCACAAGATTGTAAGTCATTTGAAGGGTATTCCTAGGACATGATGATATTAAACAAGAAGTCAACTGCAGAAAGATAGCTGAAAAATCCAAACTATTTGGAAATTAAAGATGGTATTTTATTTTTATTTTGGGGTTTTCAAGACAGGGTTTCTCTGTGTAGCCCTGGAACTCACTCTGTAGAACAGGCTGGCTTCAAACTCAGAGATAGGCCTGCTTCTGCCTTCTGAGTGCTGGAATCAAAGGTATGTGCTACTATGCCCTGTTAAAGATGATATTTTTTAATAACACATGGGGTGGAGGAGAAATCACAAGATAATTAAAAAACCTTTTATGGAAGGGAATTTACTCTACATGAAAAGCTGGCCACAGACTCATGACTTTCTTGCTTTCGCCACCCAAAATCCTAGGATTTGCATGTGTATGTACCGTCTTAATCGTTTTTCAGGCTGGGAAAGTATCTTGGTGGGTAAAGGGAGACCCTGAGCTTGGCTCCCCAGCACCTATGTAAAAGTTGGCTCCTCTAACCCCAGCACTGGGGGAGCAGGGACAGGTGGATCCCAGGGGCTCCCTGGCCAGCCAAGCTAGTGAAACAGTGAGCTTGAGGTTCAGCTTGAAATCCTGTTTCAAAATTAAAGTGGAGAGTGATAGAGAACATCGCAACTGCCTCTGCATACTGTTGAGAGAGGACATATGTGCAAAACACACACACACACACATACACACACAGAGAGTCATACACACAGAGACCCAGACGTACACAGACCCAGACACACACAATTTTTCTTTACTAAATGAAAATTTAAATGTAGTATACCAAACTTAAGAGCCACAGCAAGTGCAGTGCTAAAAGGAAATGTAAAGTTGTGAGGGGTACATATTCAGAAGAAAGTTCTAAAACGAATGACTGAAGTTTCCTTTGGGAGCCAGGAAAAGGAAATCAGTAGATACCTCTAACACAGAGACAAAAGGAAGTAAAGGAAATACACCTGGCAATGAAATTAGAAATGGAAAGGAAAAAAGCTGGGAATAAGACGATGGAAGGAAAAGGTATTTCTTTGAAAAGATCAATGAAATTGGGCAATGTGGACCTTAGTTAAGAGAAAGAAAGATGTGAGGTTTATTATGTGGAGGAGGGAGGCTGGAGAGACACCTCAGTGATTTAGAACACTGGCTGTTCTTGCAGAGGACCTAGGTTTAAGTCTCAGCACCCCTACGGTAGCTCCTGACCTCTGTCATTCCAGTTCTGGGAGATCTAATCCTCTCTTCTGGACTTCTTAGGCACTGCACATACATGGTACCTAGACACACATGCCGGCAAACACTCACACAGATGACACACATCTAAAAAATAATAACATCAGAAAGGAAAATGGGCTCATTACCACTAAGTCTATGGGCAGAAAGGGAATAATAAATGAATACTATAAGCAATTCACCACATTTTTATCGTATGTGCATAGGTGTTTTGTGTGCATGTATTATCTGTGTACCATGTGCATGCACTGTCCTTGAAATCCCAAATGGATCCCCAGAACTGGAGTTATAGGTAACTGTGAGCTGCCTTGAGGATTCTGGGACTCAAATGAGGGCTCTCTAAAAGGGCAGCCAGTGTTCTTAACCTCTGAGACATTTCTCCAGCCCTCTTACCTCAAATTTGATAGAAAATAATAAAACATAAAAATATTTGAAACAGTACTTTTCTCAGACCAGGCCCAAGCCAACATGATCCACTGGGCTCCTAGCTCATCGCCTGGAAGAGACCACTCTCAGGGCTGGAGAGATGGCTCAGCAGTTAAGAACACTGACTTCCAAAGGTCCTGAGTTCAAATCCCAGCAACCACATGGTGGCTCACAACCACCTGTAATGAGATCTGATGCCCTCTTCTGGTGTGTCTGAAGACAGTGTACTTAGCTATAACAATAAATACATTTAAAAAAAAAAAGAGAGAGAGAGAGACCACTCTCCCAGGAATAAAGACCATTCTTCAGAATGATGACTGAGACCCTGTGAACCACTTATTGTATGTCTGCTCCCAGGGAACTGTCATTAGCAATAAGCATTACCTCTTCATCCATGACTTGGGGGAGTGTAGGGTCAGCTATATGGACCTAGTGGGGGGGTTACATGATATATAACATATAGACTTGCTTCTACACCCTGAAGCAAATCCTGTGTCATTAGCAGTAGGGCCAGGAAAAGGCCCAGCAAGAGGCAGACATGCATTTCCTCTTCCAGAATTCAAACATCCTTTGCCTTGTGGCTTACTGTCTGAAAAAAAAAAACCGAGGTGCTAAGCATGAAGCCTGGCTGTGGCTGCCCTTCTTTTATTTTTTCATTAGATGTTTTCTTTATTTACATGTCATATGATTTCTCCTTTCCCAGTTTCCCCTCCTCCCCCCCAAAAAAACAAAAAACAGCAAGAACAAACACCCCTGTTCCCTCCCCCTCCCCCTGCTCGCCACCCCACCCTCTCCTGCTTACTGGCCCTGGCATTCCCCTACACTGGGGCACAGAACCTTCACAGGGCCAAGGGCCTCCCCTCCCGTTGATGACCGACTTGGCCATCCTCTACCATACACATCCTGCCAGAGCCATGTGTACTCCTTGGTTGGTGGTTTAGTCCCTGGGAGCTCTGAGGGTACTAGTTAGTTCATTTGTTGTTCATCCTAAGGGTCTGCAAACCCTTCAGCTCCTTCGGTCCTTCCTTTAACACCTTCATTGGGGACCCTGTACTCAGTTCAATGGATGGCTGTGAGCCTCTACTTCTGTATTAGTCAGGTACTGTCAGAGCCTCTCAGGAGACAGACAGCTATATCAGGGTGGAGTGCCCTTCCTTCAGTCTCTGCTCCATAGTTAGTCTGCAATTCCTTCCATGGGTATTTTGTTCCCCCTTTTAAGAAGGAATGAAGTGTCCACACTTTGGTC
>NW_022196904.1:114555292-114573830 GCF_008632895.1 Mastomys coucha
CCTCTCCAGCATCTGCTGTCACCTGAGTTTTTTATCCTAGCCATTCTGACTGGTGTGAGGTGGAATCCAGGGTTGCTTTGAATTGCATTTCCCTGATGACCAAGGATGCTGAACATTTCTTTAGGTGCTTCTCACCCATTCGGTATTCATCAGTTGAGAATTCTTTGTTTAGTTCTGTACCCCATTTTTAATAGGGTTATTTGGTTCTCTGGAGTCTAACTTCTTGAGTTCTTTGTATACATTGGATATTAGCCCTCTATCAGATTGGTAAAGATCTCTAGGATTGGTAAAGTTCTTCTGCCCTTTTTTAAAAGAGGTACGCTGGGAGATAGATGGCTCAGGGGGTAAAGATGTTTGCTTCCAAGCCTGATGACTAGAGTTCAGTCCCTGGGAGGAGACAGAAGGGGGTTCTGATTCCAAAAATGCATGCACAAAACAAATAAACATAATTTTAAAAATTGTTAAAGGTATAGATGGTTGCAATGGTGAATTCTAATAAACGTTTAAGGAAACATGATGCTGGGTTTCTATGACACTTTCCAGAAATAGTAGCAGAAAGAGTTTTTTCTAGGTGATTCTGTGTGGCTGGTGTTGCTTTCACAGAACCCAAAACAACATTACAAGATACAGACACTGCAGATCAGTATGTTTCATGAACTTAGACACAAAAGCCCTCAGCAAAATGATCAAGTCAGATCGAATTACAGATGGAAAGAAACATAAGCTGCCATCAGGCAGGATTTATCCCAGAGGACTCCACAGTCCACAGAAGGGAATTAATGCCACTTGTCACATCCACAGACTGATGAAGAAAATATCTTACTGTACCCACTGGGTCAGAAAGACAATTTTACAAAACTCCAATGTTCATGATAAGAAAAAGAAAGATAAATAAAATCTCTCAGAAAACTAGGAATTGGGTGTGGGGAAAAGGAAGGAGGAGGAGGAAGAGGAGGAAAAGAAGAAGGAGGAGAAGGAGGAGGGAGAGGAAAAGGAGGATGAGGAGGAGGAGAAGGAGGAGGAGGAGGAAAACGACGATGATGGGAAGACAGGAACAGAGTGATCTTTCTTCAACTTGGCAAGGAACATCTGCAGAAGCCCTGCAACCAGCATGTTACTCACCAGTGAGATGTTAGATGCCCCTCCACACCCAGATTAGAAACAAGGCAATAGAGTCCCCTCTTCCACCTCACCCTCACACCAGAAATCTCACCTAAAGCAAAGCTACAAAGGAGGCCCGGGCGTTGTGGTGGTGGCACAGGCCTTTAATCCCAGCCATCGAGGATATATAGGCAGACCTCTGTGAGTATGAGCCCAGCCCATTCTAGATAAAGAATTTCTGTCCTCCCAGAAGAGTCTGTTTAAAGCAAGCAAACAACAACAAAAACAAAACAAAAAGAAACAAAGGAAAGAAGAGAGACAGCTTGAAAAGGAAGAAATAAATATTATTTATATTTTTAAAAATCTGGGGACTTGAGAAATGTCTCAGAGGTTAAGAGTACTGGCTGCTCTTCCAGAGAGTCTGGGGTCAATCAATTCCCAGCACCTACATGATGGCTCACAACCAGCTCTGACTCCAGCTCCAAGGGCTCTGATACCCTCTTCTGGCCTGTGTGGACACTGCACTTCTGTGGTGGACATACTTTTGTACATGTAGGCAAAACATTTAAACACACAAAAATAAATAAATCTTTTTTTTAATCCTAAAACTCAACAAAAACAACAAACTCCGAGAAGTGGTGGCTCTTTGAGGTAAAGATGCAAGATTCAAGAACAGCACAGCAAGACCTTGTCTCGAAGAATTAAGTAGTGGGGAGGTGCTACTGCAGGCTGCAATGTAGAAAGAAAGAGCATAGAATATAGGAAAAGAGTGGATAAAATCCAAAACTCAACCGCAGCAAACGCCAGAGCAGATAAAGCATAATCAAACAGATATATTGTCTAATTGCTTAATACATAAATAAATAAATAAGTAAATAAATAAATAAATAAATAAATCCATGTTTGTAGCCACATCCCAGGGCTGCTCTTAGCCTAAGTCAGAGAAGTTTCTTCTTGAAGCAGCTAACACAGACTCATAATGGGTCCAAGTGTAAGAGCATAAATGACTGTCAGGGCTCATCCCTAAGCAGGTCATCTCTGTCCCCAACCCCGAGCCTGGCAAAACACTGTGGAAAAAGGGCTGGAAAGACCATAAGAGCAGGAAGTTAGAGAGGGGTGCCGTGAAACTCTGTGTTCTGGACAGGACCTGGCCACTGCACTCATGAAATTACAACAGCCACGGTTGACCTTCCCAGGGATGGACCTCTCATACATTCCACAACAGAGGGGAGCAGAAGCCTGGGAGATCTGAGGGACCATCCGCAGTTAAAGACCACCAGAGAAGAGGATTTATTTTGTCCAATGATATAGCTATTGGTTAGCTGTCCATGTTCTGGTAAAAAAAAACAACAATAACAACAACAACAAAACTCCCCTTCCATGATCAGGTAAGAACCCTCAGTAAACTCAGTGGGCCACAGAAAAAGACATCAAAGTAGGAGGGGAGCCAGGCTATAACAAAGAAAGGGTTCTGTGGAGGGGATACTCAGAAAGGCTCTTGGAGAATGTGCATGCATAAGGTCATCAAATAATACATCTTATTACATCTATTTATTCATTTACTCTCAGGGAAAGGGTGCCTGCCATAGCAGGTGTGGAGATCAGAGGACATCCTAAAGGAGCTGGGTCTCTCCTCCTCCAGGAAATCGAACTTGGGTCATCAAGCTTGGCAATAAGTGTTTTTTTGTTTGTTTGTTTGTTTTACCAGATGAACCATCTTACCAGTCCTGCGCTCTGAGTTTTGATACATGCGTGATATATGAGCCTGTCTGGAGTGAACCAACTTCACAAAGTAATTCTCTGACTTTTGCATGCATGCCACAAACACATGCACCTCCCTGCCCCCGACATTAACCAATAAAACGAAGGTTAAAAAAATTAAACTAACACTATACAAGAGAAGACAGAACATTAGTGTCCAGCCTGGACACCGATGGTAACACATTGATGTTATGAAAAGCTCCACTCTATGCCGAATGCTGATGTTGAAACTTTGGGAGACAATGTGTGAAATCTCTATGTGAGTCAGTCAGTTTTCAATATTACCATGACAAAAGTCCTGGCGGAACTTAAGCAAAGGCTCCAGTTCACAGTTCCAGATGTTTCTATCCAAGCTTGCCCTTGCCATCGCCCTTGGGCCTGTCTAGCTGAGCTGGTGAGATTCAGGCTCAGTTTGCATACAATGGTGAAAGGGCAAAGTGGAGGAAAGCTGCCTGTCTTGAGGCAGCCAGGAAGCAGAAAGAAAATGAGGAACGAGCCAGGGAGAAATCTATTCTTCCAAGGCATAACCCTGGCGACTCACTTCCTTTTCGAGTTCACTACCTCCCAATAGCGAAATCAGACAATGGTGGGCCAGTCTAGGGATTAGGCCTTAGGATCTGGTCACCTCTCAGTGACTGTGTCCATGGGCCGGAGACCAAGCTGCAGCACATGAACCATTGGAGGACACTTCGCATGTGAAGTGTTCTAGGCCCTGCTCTAGCCCTGGCCCTTACCTTGTTGTTTGTGTTTGGTTTTGAGAGAGAGTCTCAAGTAGCACATTTGGACTTCAAACTTACTGTGGATGACCTTGAACTTCATCTGCCTCCATTTTCCCTCCATCTTGATTCTGTACTGGGTTTACATGCATGTGCCACCACACTGAGATCATATAGTGCTGGAGAATAGAGTCAGGGTCTCGCACATGCTAGTCAGAAACTCTACCAACTGAACCATTTCCCCTCCCTCATCTTGGTTGTTAAGACAGGGACCTAGGCCTCACTGATTGGTCTGGATTAGGTAGCTGGCAGGTCCCAGGAATCTCTGTCTCCTTAGTACTGGGGTTACAAGTGCATGCCACTATGCCTGGCTTGTGTGGTGTGTGTGTGTGTGTGTGTGTGTGTGTGTGTGTGTGTGTGTGTGTGGTATATGAGCATGTGTATGTATGCACTGGGTGCCCTGCTGTACCACTCTGCACCTTATTATTCCCTTGGGAAAGAGTATGTCACTGAACTTAGGCTAGGCTGGCAGCCAGAAAGCCCCTAGAATCCTGTGTCCTTTTCCCACAGTGTAGGATTACAGGCAAACCCAGCTTTTCACTCGGATGCTGGAGCTCCGTGTTGGTGTAAGAAGGACTCTTATCGCCGGGCGGTGGTGGCACACGCCTTTAATTCCAGCACTTGGGAGGCAGAGGCAGGTGGATTTCTGAGTTCAAGGCCAGCCTGGTCTACAGAGCGAGTTCCAGGACAGCCAAAGCTACACAGAGAAACCATGTCTCGAAAAAATAAAAATAAAAAAAATAAAAAAATAAATAAATAAATAAGAAGGACTCTTATCTACTGTGTAGTTTTTCAAGCTCCACTCTCAATTTTTTAACATGGGGACTGGGGTTCAAACTCAGATCTACTAAGGGAATCAAACAGAGCTCTCTCCCCAGCACTGTCTGATTATTCTACCACACTACATCTGTTCCAAAAATAGTCTACTGTTAAAAACTGAGGTAAGCTCAAAGGCAGCTCTATCTGCTGCGCTGTGCTGTGATCTGAGCTTGTAAGGAGGCATGCTTGAGAAGCCCTTAATCTGGGTTATCTGGGGCCCTTGGGCCAGACAGAGTGGTCACTCAGGAAGGCTGAGACTGTGGAGGGAACACAAGCTTCCTGCTATAGTCTGCCTTCTTGGCCAGCTTCCTTGCCTCTGTTCTGACATCAGCTTAGATACATAGGAAGGCTTTTTTTTGCAAGAGGAATGCTAAGAATTCCCATCATTGTGCCCCCCAACATTTCCAAATGCCTTCCTTGACCGAATGTGTGCTGGCTTTCTTACTGGCCTCCTGGTCTATCAGCACTGTCTAGATTCTGATTTCACAACCAGGCACACAGGCTCTGGCCCAGCTGCTTTCTCGGCCTAGTTCTGCTGAGCTTCTCTGAGCACCTGAGCCAAGCAGGGCTGGTTCCAAGCACCATCGCAGGCCAGCCTATTTCTGTCCCATACAGATGTATCTCATATAGTCCCCTCTTCCCTGGGCAAGGGTCATATAATCCAGTCACTATAAAGCAGAGTTGACATGCAGACAAGTGACCAGCCAGGAGGGATCAAAAGGTGGCTTGCAGACTCAGAAGAAAGCAAGATGTGGTGGCTCATATCTGCAATCCTACTTGGGAGGCTGAGACAGGATTACTGTGAGTTCAAGTTCAGTCTGTGCTACAATATGACAGCCAAAGCTGTATATAGCAAGATCCTGTCTCAAGAAGCAAAAAACTAAGCCAAACCAAATCATAATCCCCAAAACAGGATGGCAAGCCCATGGGATGACTTGGCTAACAAAGGCCGGTCACAGTTGCACCGTTGTGGGAGAGAGGAAAACTTTGTGATGTCTTTTCACTTTTGCGTGGTTTCTAAGGATAGACTTTATGCTCTCAGGCTTGCAGGCCATCTCATCAACCCTTAAGCAAGTTTCTTAACAGATCCATGCCTCAGCTTCTTCATCTGAAAAGGGATGGTTGCACATGACTTCCTCTTGGTAGCAGCAGCATGGAGTGCCAACCTGGCAGGAGGCACTCGCTCTTAATTGATAAGCTGTTTTGCTTTCTAATTTCTCTGGCACAAGCGCTGGGTAAACATTTGAAAAATAAGCAACAGTCGGAAACACAAGCCAAGCTGGTCTCTAGGGAAAGGGCAAAGATTCGAATCCCGAAGTCTTGGGACTCAGAAGCCTGAGCCCTGGACGGCTGCGGACTCGTGGGGCGGGGCATGCAAATAAGCCGGCAATCAGGCAAGGCCAGGAGGACCTCGGGTGAAAATGAGCAGGCGGGGGGCGGGGCATGTAAATGACCGTGCAGAGGGCGGGGCGTTGCACGTAAATGAGGGGCACCAGGCTGCGTAGGAAGCGGGCGAGGTCCTTCGCGCAGGAAAGCCCCGCGCGGCGCGTGGAGTCTGAACGCGCAGGTAGGAACGGGCGGTGGGGAAGGCTGGGGACCAGCCACTGGTGGCTACAGAACCTATCTGGGCTGGAACCAGAGTCCACGGATCCTCGGGTGGGCGTGGGTGGCTCCTCTCTTGGCCAGGGTCGGCTGCTGTCGGGCGCTGGTCGAGCAAGTGGACAGCTCACGCTCTAGAACTCAGGGAGCCTCGCCGGTCCGGTCCCCACAAAGACGCTCTAATGATCTTCTGGAAGCCGAGACTACCAGGCTCCTCCCAGGTTCCGGTTCAGTAACCCAGGAACCTGAGTATTTATTGTGGCAAACTGGACGTTGTATAAACCAGCTTAGTCTGTGATTCAGTCTGCCCCCAAGCCAGCGCTCCTGGGCCCTCCCCTTCTACACCCCTTTGGGAGGTGTGAGGCTCACTGTGCCCTTCCCCTACAGGTGGTCTTTTGAGAGTCTGGGGGGATTTGCTGGAACATTTGTCCCATCCTAAAGTCTTACGGGGAAACTGAGACTTGAGGATATGTTTGGCCAGAAGAGAGTAATGAGATTCCATAGTCCTGGTAAGGCCTCTAGGAATCAGCGAGGGGTGGCATGACCGCTTACAAGGACATTGAGGCAAAGACGGGAGGTGACCACTCTGTGTTTGTTCTCCAGCTCATTTGTGCTCTGCTTGCTGTTTTCGGCTGTGCTCTCTGACTGAGGGACAAACACACAAGACAGGGAGTATAATGGACAAGGAAGACACCCCTTCCTGAGTCAGTTTGGGGTGTGAGAGAGCACTTTGGCAGGTCGAGAATCAGAGACAAGAGAAGGCATGCTGAGCTGTGGGTACAGCATGGGCAAAGGCTAGAAGGTGGGACGGCTCAGTGTGCCACCTAGCTAACGTAGACGGGCTAGATATGTGGAGTGTGCCACCTAACTAACGTAGACAGGCTAGATATGTGGAAAAGTAGACAGTGCTGTAGGAGTCCCCGTGTTCCCTGCTGTGGGAGGCTCAGGAAAGTCACAGGAAGGATTCCTAGTCCTGGCCCTGCTCCTGGATCTTCAGGGTAGGGATGGGGAAACCCAAGTGAGTTGCCCAGTTACGCACTGGTAGTTGGGCAAGGTTGTGACCATCTGAGGGTTCCATCTGAAGGTTTACAGTATCTGGACTGTGCAATATCTTATACAGTGCCATCCCAGACTGAGGAAGGTCAGGTGGCCAGGGAGGCTGTCCCTGAGGCAGGCAGAATATGAAAGAAGAGAATGCTTGGGCTCATCTACACCACACCCTACATTTCTGCCTTTCGGGGCTGGGGCTGAGACCTAGCTGGGTGCACATTCACACTTGGCATGTGTAAAAAGAAGCTTGTCATGGTCCCCATGACACAGGAGGTCCACATGGCAAGTGAGGCTTGGAAGCTGAATGCCAGAGCTCCTGACCCGGCAAAGGCTTGTTTTATTCCTTGTGTGTTCTAAGCTCAGTCTCTGTCATAAAGTTCTGGGAACACTCAATCCTTGTGGTGAGGGTCCACGGAGCCATGTATGCCCTATTCAAAACTAGACCTAGGGGCAACAGGCAAGAAGGATTGTTAAGTGAACAAATCTTTATTGTTACCCCCAAGAATTCATTTGGCAAAATGAGAATACTGACAACCAGGGATGTGTGCAGTGACCTTGCTGGGGGGTCCCTCATCAGAGACTGACAGAGGCAGGGGCTGCGCTGTGAGTGTGCCTGCCATGACAGGAAACTGTTGAGCATACCTCAGGTTGAGCCTCTGAGACTAGCCTAGCTGTGTCTGGCTGGATTCCCAGCTTCATGAGGCTTGCCTGGGTGGGCACAGACTCACGGTGACCTGAGTTCAGACACCCAGCATGGATCAGAGTCCGTTGTTCTGGTTCTCAGAGCCAGAGACAGGGAGTGGGGCTAGAACTGAAGACGGGGGACCAGGTTCAGATCTGTGGGGTCTCAAGAAAATCACTCCACATGCCCATACCTCCCATTTGTCAGAGGTATCTGGGATGAATATGTTCATGAAATGGCTTTTCTAAAACCATTGCTCATGGAAGGGCAAGGCCGTTGATGGTCTCCTCCCACTCAGGATGGCATTGCTTTTCCAAGCAGCCCCTAGCGCTTCTTGCTCTGAGGGATGAGGAGTGCCAGGTGCTGTATCAGGCCAAAGATGAGGTGTTTGACAGAGTCCATGCAGTTCAGACTCCCTGAGAGGAACAGACTCTCACACCAAAGTCACAGCCACACTACACTGTCCAGCAGGGTAGCCAAGGGTCGTCTGTAGACCACCCTTGCAGCTGCCTGAGGGGCGATGCCAACCCTGTTGGGTCATAAGTGGCATCCCATACAGTGAGGTAAAATAGTGTGTCTGAGCTCCTGGGGTTTCACAGGGGCAGGCAGGGGAGGAACAAAGGTCAGTAGGAGCCTCTTGGGGTGATGACACAGGGCTTCCTCCAGCCTGCATGCTGAGGTGCAGTGCGGTCTCTTAAGCACAGTCTTTCTAAGAAGCGCTGATGTCAAGCAGTTCCAGGTGCTGCCACCACTGACTCACGCTGCCTCTGGGGCCCACAGATGCCGAAGCTTAAAGTGGGGGCCCCAGCTGAGGGACTTCAGTTTTATGAGGTTTGTGGGAAGGTGGGGGGGGCCCTCTGGGACTGAGGATCTCCAGCCCCCAGAAGTAGTTATAGAATGAAGGACAAAAACTCATGTGTGTTGGGTGCCAACCAATAGGCCAGGGTCAAAACCCTGAGTGACCCAACAGTAAAGGCCCCCAGGAAGCTGACAGTCCTGAGGAGAAGGCGACTCCAAGGAGGTCTCTTTGGAGTCGAGACCCCCAAGTAGAGAGGGCAGGGGCAAAGGGAATAGACTCTTTTGTTTTACCCACAGCAAAGAAGCAGTGGGATTGGTTGGGACTGAGGGAGCAGGGAGTGGCAGGAGTAGAAGTTGGGGGGAGGGTGTTGGAAGGGGCCTGACACCTATATTATCTTAGTTTGTTTAAGCCCTGGGAGGTGAGAGCTGTAAGACACTCAAGTTTTCTGGATGAAGTGACAGAGAAGTCCAGTCCACTTATTTAGGGTCACATGTCAAGCCTCCCATCTTCAACCACTGGTTATAAAGACTGAAAATTTGGTCACAAGGTGAGCCATCACCACCTGTCACTATCACCTATCCTCCTTACTTGACTGTGTAATCTTGCGAATCCTGCCAAGCCTGCCATGCAATCAATTTGCAGATTATTGTTAGATGAACCCCTTCCTCACAGTCCCAGAGAGTGAGGAAGGTCTGAAGGGATGGAGGGTGGGAGGAAGGGAGGGCCAAGTACATAAGGATCCAAGGGTTTGTTGGGTTGAGCTCCTATCCGCAGGGAAAAAAACAGGCTGGTGTAGAGAGCTGCCAGGTGACACTCTGACATGGATCACCCACAAGCCCACATGCTTGATTTCTGCCCAAGCTCCCTGACTGAAGAGGAGAGTTTAAAAGAACCAGATTGTCTTGATTGGATCTGGGAAGCATCGTTCACAGGTCCATTTTGGAGAACTTGGGTGGCCTGAGAGTAGCCAGAGGGGTGTCTGCCTTCTCAAAAGAGGAAGTGAGACCGTGGGAGGAGAGCCACGGCCATGGCCGTGGGCTGGGTGTCTTCCCAACCACAGAGCCCCAGTCTCTTGCCCACTTTCCTCTGGGACAGCAAGGTCCTACTGTGTGCTCACTCTGGGGATGATCTCTGAGACTGGCTTTCCGGGGACCTCAAGTTCCTGGCCTTAGTTCAGCCCCCTTGGAGGTACCAACCTTTACTCCACTCCAGTTCTCCAACTCGGGCTGTTCCAATATATTTTTCTAGGCGTTCCCTCTACCTTGGGTGACTTTGGAGTTCAGTCTGGCTGCAGACTTGACTTGATTGTGGTCTTGTTAGAGCCGAGGGAGACTTTGGCCTCCTTGTACCTTTCTGGGATATGTCTTATCTCATGCTGTCTGTCTGCGGTCATAGCTTGTGAGAGCCTTTGGTGTTTGCAGTGGTTGATCTGAGGGAGCCTCCCATCTTTCTCTTCAGTGTCTTCCCATCTGAAATGTCTTGGTTGAGGTTACAGTTGTTTTCAGTCTTTCTTGTTTTCCAGTATGCTTTTGGCTAATTAAGTCTGTGCTGGCCATCTGTCTGTCACTGCCAGAGAGTTGCTCATTTCTTGTGTCTGCTGCAGGAACTTTTGGAAGTGGTGTGTGGTTTTAAAGTGTTTTGAGGTGGTTGGAATTTTCTGTTATCTCTGTTGCTGGATTCTAACTCTGGCCATTCAGGCTGTTGTGGTAGGCACATGTGGCTTCTGTCTCAGTGGTAGAGAATTTATTGCTCTTTCAAAAAGGGTTTTCTGATTGGTTTTTTCCCTAGATGTTTGTTCTGATGTATTTGAAGTGTGTGTGTGTGTGTGTGTGTGTGTGTGTGTGTGTATGTGCGCGCATGCACACGCGCTTGTGCACATACATGCATGTGCACCAGCTGAAATCTGAAATCCTCAACTGCCATCCGCCCTGTATGCACAGTCAGGCTTATCCCCTAGAGTTTACAAATGGTGCTTGTCTCCCTAGCCATCTTGACTTGGGGGTACCCTGTCTCTACTTTCCTCATTTTGGGATTATAGGTGGGCCACTACATCCACCCAGCCTTCACATGGGTCCTAGGGATCTAAACTTTAGTCCTCATGTTTGCATCGCAAGCACTTTAACTACTGAGTTATCTCCAACACCAATGATAGATGTAGCTGAAGTTCACCACCTATGCCTATAATCCTAGAACTTGGTAGGCTGAGGCAGGAGGGGCCTGAGTTCAAGGCCAGCCTTGATGACATAGCAAGTAAGCCTGTTTTTTTTTTTTTAAGATTTATTTATTTATTTATTTATTTTATGTATATGAGTACACTGTAGCTGTACAGATGGTTGTGAGCTATCATGTAGTTGCTGGGAATTGAACTCAGGACCTCTGCTCACTCCGGCCCCGCTCGCTATGGCTCCAAGATTTATTTATTATTATATGTAAGTACACTGTAGTTGTCTTCAGACACACCAGAAGAGGGCATCAGATCCCATTACAGATGGTTGTGAGCCACCATGTGGTTGCTGGGATTTGAATTCAGGACCTTCGGAAGAGCAGTCGGTACTCTTACCCACTGAGCCATCTCTCCAGCCAGCCTGTTTTTGTTTTTTTTTTTTTTTAAGTGTGTTTTCTATTGAGGGCGAAGTCCTAGAAAATACAGCTGTCGGTGTGAGCCCACTGGCACACCAGCTGCTTTCTGTTGATGTGGGCTCTGCCCCACCCCCCGCACAGACACCCCTGGCTCAATGCTCTCCTTCAGTTTCTCCGGGTCTTGTCCTAGATTTTGAAACCGAGTAGTCAGACACACAGCAAGCGGACACAGCAGACATTGGATGTCACTTTCCCTCCCTCTATGTGAATCAGCCCGAGTGCTTCCCTGTCACATTTGAACTGTCCTATTCTCTGCCAGTCACGCTTGCTTTTCCCCTTGGTGACTTTGGGTCAGTTTGCTTCCAGGAGTCTAGCACTCCATTCTGCTCAGGAGCTTTGCTGGTCGTACAGTGGAGTACAGCTTGCCCTGCCTGTCTGTGTTAGCGATGTAGCTCGGTGGCAGAGCACTTACCTCCAGTGTTTGCTTATGGGCCTGGGCTGGGTCCCTAGCGTTTCACGAAAGTAAATACAATACTGAAGAAGTCAGGCACTGCAGACGTCATCCATGTGTTCATCCTCAGGCGTCAGCTTCTTGGCTGGTGTTTCAGGCAGTGAGGCTGACACAGGCCAAAGCCTTGTGGTGGGAAAACACCTGGCCAGGATGGATGTTGTGAGACAGCGTATCAATCACTTCAGTCTGGCTGCCTCCTCCTCTGTGCATATGAGACAAGGACCTTGAGGGACCTTCCGTGGAGAATTAGCACAGAACTAGCAAAGCTTAGGGAGTGGGAAGGAAAGGGCTGGTTAGACTGTGGAAGGTAGACTGATGTGCGAGTAGTAGGCTCACCTAGGGCAGTGGAGCAGCAGTGGTGAAGAGATCTGAGCTGGGGAAGGAGAGTGGAAAATGAAGGAGACAGTGTACCCAGCGAGCGGGTCTGCCCAAGGTATACGTGGGGACCTGGGTGGCAAGGGGATACTGTTTGGCTCCTCATTTGCCCAGCGTGGAAGATGGTAGTGAGGACTGTAGACATTCTAGAATCTTCTCTGGCTCCTTGAGGAGCAGGTAAGGAAGCTTCTTCAACCCACCTCCCATCCTATCACCGTGGTAGTTAGCATCGGGACGTAGTAGTAGTCATAGGAACAAGAGGGTGGACTTTTCCTGGTGGTGCCAGTTCTGGAGTGGGGACCCCCTTCTGTCGTACTTTTCCTCTTTCTGGGGTCTCCTGGCATCTCAAGTCTGCTGCAACCCACTGGACACCAGCTAATGATGGCGGCCACATGGGGACCGCAAGCTAGGCAGGGCTGTTTACAGATGTAGAGCCTATTGCTGTTCTCGGCAGGCAGGCTCTTAGGTCAGCCTAGGGAGCCTGGGGTTCTCAGGCGTGGCGGGGTGTAAGAGGCCTGTGTGAATACTAGACAACACCTAAGGGTTCTAGGGACCCCACAGGCCAAGCACCTTGCTCTGTGGTCTTTGTAGGCTGACCCTGGAGAATCATTTGTTGTTCTTCATTTTGCCCATTTCTCTGAGGTAACTCTAACCATGGGGTTTAGGCTGGCCTTGAACTCCTGCCTCAGGATGTCCTCGTGGCTGGCCTCAGGGCAAACCCACCTACCCCACCCCCTTCAGACTTTATATCAGCTCGCTGCAAACAAAGCCCCGGCTGGTAATGTAGCCTGCACCTCCACAGCAGGTCACCCCACGTCCCCAGAACATGGTCCTGACTTCTCACCCTGAGATTTGTATCCCACCCCATGCTGTGTGCTGCGGAATTGGAGAGTCTGTGCTTCTAAGCTTGTATTCCACAGTGGGAAGGAAGCTTGTGCCCCTGAGGTTTATTCCTGTGGTCATGGCAACTATCCTTGTGGGTTTGTTCTTTGTTTTGTGCTTTGTTTTGTTTTGTTTTGTGTTTTGTTTTGTTGTTGTTTTGTAGGTCTTAGTCTTTTCTCAGTGGATAGAGGTAAGCCTTTCTCACTGCTCTGTAAACCCTGTCCCGGGCCACAGTCAGTTTCTTTGTTTTCTTGGGACTGCCCACTGATACAAGTAAATCTGTTCCGACTTCCCAGAGGAGGAAATTGTATTATGAGAGGAGGACCTCAACCTGCAGGTCTTGGGTGGTTGGTGTGGAACTGCACTTTGTCCTAAAGTCACAACTTCTATCTTAGGTACTCTGGGGTCCCTGCCCACATGGGAGACCCTCGATGCCAAGGTTCATAACAATACAGAGTTGAGACAGCAGGAGGAATTCAGCCAAGTGCCCCTTGCCCTCACCACATCTGTCTGCACAGGGAATTTAACTATACCCAGTGTTGCCTGCTGAGGGTGTGGGTGAGGGGCACAAAGTCCCAGTCACCACTAGACAGGTTTCCTGTTGTAGGCTATGAAGACAATGGCAGAGTCTGAACTTTGGTTCGACCACTCCCGCTACCTCTCTGCCAGGCATCAGACCAAGAATTACACAATCCGAGACCTGGGTTCATATCCCAGCCACAGTAGTTACCAAGTGTGCATCCTTAGATAGGTTCAGAATCTTTCTGGGCCAGGTTGCTCCGTCTCTAAGGAGCTGATACGCCTGCATTGACAGTCTTCTCCGTTGTCGTCAGGGTTCAGGGGGATCCCTTAGAGGGAGGGAAGCTGTCCCCAGCTGTTGAGAGGTGGAAGGACTGGGGACATGCAGAAGTGATGGTGTTGGCTTCTGCAGATCTCTGGCAGGAGCCTGATGGAATCCAGACCACACTAAACAGGATTTAATCAATGTTCAGGAGCCTTGCATCCTGTTTCTGGAACAGTAAGTAATGACCACAGTGGGGGTTGATCACAGCTCACTGGCCTCTGTCCAGAGCCTTGCTGTAGGCCAGAGACAGAAAGTTCTAGGAGAGGACGAGGCATCATGCATCAACATGTCTCCATGGAAACCCTCCAGATGCCCAGACAGGGTGCTAGTGATGCAGTGGTAGTCCTGGCTGCTGTGGGCTGCTGCAAGGCACCGAGGGCCAGAGTTCATGAGGAAAGGGCTATGCAGGGATAATCAGCCAGAGTGGGTGTTGAGAAGAGTGGACCTGGATGCTTTCTTGGGCATTTCCAGAATTTTCCATAGGATGGGCTTCAGGGATCTCATGGAACTATCTAAAGGACTTTCTGAGGGCACTGTCGGCTGTATGTGTTCACAGCTGTCAAGTAACACTTGCATTTGGTAACTCTGTCCCCATAATGGTTTCCCTTTTCAGGGGCTTAGAACCCTGGCCCACGAAGGGAGCTCAGGATACCCCTGTCCCTTCTGGACGAGGCTCTAGGCATCGCACAGCATCCCGGACTTTAGCATCTCTCTCCTCAGCACTCTCAAGCTGTCTCTAAGCCACTAGAACATTCCACCCCTGGGGCCTTTGACTAGTATCCACAGTTCATGCCATTCCCGGGGCTCTTCTGTGGCAGGGTGCCCGAGGTCACTCACCTCTCCTCACCAGACATCAGGTCTTTCTCCAGTTCCAACAGATCCTGCTTCTTACACTTCTTTAGAGTCCTCAGTGACTCCCTATTGCTCCCACACAGCCCCGGTCTCTCCAGATTGGTAGATGCCGCTGCCACCTGGGCCTGCCAGCCTCTCTCTTATTGCCAACCACACCCACATCTCAGCCCAGCCAAGAACTCACCTGCAGGCAGGAAGCACACCAGGCCCTCCCTGCTGCCTGGTGGGTCAGTCACCTTCCCTCCCGGCCTCTTTGAGAGTTTTCAGACTGCTTAATGGGCGTGGAATTCTGCTGCCTTCATTGGGAGCTTTGAAAGCTGATTTGGCTCACAACGTTCTGCCTGCTTCTGCTTCTGAGGCCAGGGCCAAAGCCCTGTGCCACCACAGCTGGCCCTTGTGTTAGCAATTCCTGATGGGGAGGTCCTCAATCCTTCTTCCCCCATCATCCCTTCACTTGCTACCCGGCCGGACATTCATTCCCGGCTTTTATATCCTGCATAGCACTAGCTGGCTATAGGATCATGCCTAAAAATCTCATGTTTGCTTAAAACTCTCCAGTATCTTCCTGTCTCCCTCAGTTAAAAAGAATAAAGGTGTGTAGCCAGCTGGTGGTGCATGCCTGCAGCCTCTCAAGAGTGAGACAGAAGGATCCCAATTTAAAAGCCTGCCTGGGTTACAGAATGAGCTTCAAAGCCAGACTTGGTCATGTAGTAAGGCCCTGTCTCAAAATAACGCATATACACGTACACGTGACTGGGAATTAGCTCAGATGTAGGGTGCTTGCTTAGCATGCACCGGATCCCGGGCTCATTCCCCTGTACTAGAGAAAGAAAGAGCAATAAAGGATGAGAACAGTGGTATTTACAACTGTGGGAAGTGGTACATAGTAAGTGCTTTGAAATACTTGTGACAAGAAAGGGTGCACAGGAAGGCAGGTAACATCTATGGGCTTCTTGCTCCACTATAGGAGTAGGAGCAGGCTGTGCCAGCCCCACCCTGGACTGAGCCAGCACGGATAGGGGCCCTGGCCTGCCCTGCCTCCCTATCTGAGGTGGGGCTGTTGACGTGGCCACCATTTCTGGGAACCCCAGTGGCTGCTGCCTAGGAGCAATGTGTCCTTGGCTACCAGCCAGCCCAGGCCAGCTGTCTTGAAGTCAGAAGGAAGCTGCAGGCCTACATAGACTGGAATCTTGGGTCGGTTGCTTCAGAAGCCACCACACCCCATTGACCCTTGATCTTTCTCCCTCTGCATGTGCAGCTTGTCATATTCCCATTTGGCCTGTGTTTGGAGTGCATTTCAAGAAACAGCACCGTGGTCAAGCCCACAGATTATGGGTCCCATTCTAGCCCTGGGACACATCCTTCCTCTTCAGCCCCCTTGTCTGTGGAATGGCACCTGCCTTGTAGGGCATCTTTGAGGTAAGCTTCAGTAGCTTACCTCCTGTCACCGTCACGTACGGCTTCGTAGGCAGAGGCTTAGCCAAAGGTCCGTGTTTAGATTGTTGAATTTGTTCTTGGCTAATTTTCACCGCTCACCCTCTAACAGACAGTTACTGAACACCCACTCCATAATATGCCAGGCTGTGTTCTGGGTATTAGGGACAAAGTAATGACAAGGGCAGACATGAACCTGGCTTCTTACAGCTAGCACTCACGGGAACAGACCCTTAGCTCTGGTGACAAATGCATGATTTAAATGGCCAGTTCCTTCTCAGGGAGATATTCAGAGTCTCGCTGTGTTGTGCTGGCTGGCCTTGAATTTAGAATCCCCCTGCCTCCACCCCCCAGATACTGGGATTGCAGGTATTTACCACCATGCGTGGCCACAGGTTACCCCTTACACTTCCATTTCTTAAACCAGGAGCATCCTAAGGGGGTTCCACATCTTCCTTTTGTCCCAACTTCTTTGTTAAACCATTTGTACACTTTGCTTATTTTTCTCAAAGCAGTGTCAACACAGGCTTGTGGGATCTTTGTGTATCAACACTATTAGCCGTTAGTATGTTGGTTGCTTCTTCTGGTCTTCTTATTTTTATTCTTTCCCTTTGCATGACTGAGGATGAATCTTAGGGCCCTAAGTTCCAGCATGAGCTCTACTATCGAGCCACATCCTCCGCCTATTCTTTTTCCAGTCTCTCTTTCCAACACCCGTGCTGGAGCCAGAGCCATTTTTGTTTAGCTCCCAAGTCAGGGTGGAGGCTGCTGGGTCAGGCTGAGGACGGGGTGATTGCTCTGGTGATTGGGCCAGGAGAGCCCTCGGCACATGGGGAGGGACAGATGCGGCTCACTGGAATGTTTCTGGGCTGTCAATGAGAAGGGAAGCGGTGGCCACTACTCAGAGGGCCCTGGAGGCTTGTGGGGCCTCGGGAGGGTGAGTGGAATCTCAGAGACCACGTTGCAGGGGGCTTGGAATTTGTTTGTTTGTTTGTTTGTTTTTCTTTCTCTCAATTTAAATTTTATTTTTAAATAATTGAAGATTTAATGGGGTTTTAAAAATAATAGAGAAACAGAGAGGAGCCCTCAGCCCTCAGTTTCTCTCTATCCTGTGTGCGTGGAGGCCAAAGGTTGATATTGAACGGCTTCCCCTAGCTTACTTCTTTTAATGATTTATTTATTTATATTTTTGTGTATGGTTCTTTTGCCTGCCTCTATGTCTGTGTACTTCATGCATGTCTGGTGTTGTTGGAGGCCAAAAGAGAGTGCCGGATCCCTTGGAACTAGAGTCACAAAAGGTTATAAGTTGCCATGTGGGTACTGAGAACAAACCCAGGTCCTTTGTGCTCTTAACTGATGGGTGGTCTCTCCAGCACATCCATATACATATATACATACGTACATACATACATACATATACATACACACCCACACACATACATACATATATACATACATACATACATACATACACACCCACATACATACATACATAGATACATGCATACATATCCTTTTGAGACAGGGTCTCTTACTGAGTCTTGAACTCACACATTAAGTTGGACCGTCTGACCAGTGAACTCCTGGAAGATTCCCCCCCCCAGCTCCTCCCCGTTGTTGCCCCCTGCCCCTACCTCTCTGTGCTAGACCTGGACTTGGGTCCTTCTAACTCTGTAGCAAGGGTCATCTCCTCAGCTCCTCCCTGTGTTGCTTTCTTACATATCTGTATAGAGTCACAGGCGGGGTACTGGCCCTTTTGGTTCCTACTCCTAGCATCTCCATTTCCTTAGAGACTTGCTCATATCTAGGCTTCTGTGACCTTATCACACAGGCATGTGGGCCAAAATGGAGACCAAGGGCATCCCTCAGCATAGGAGCCCACGTGTGACTCCTTCACCAGCAGTCTTAGGCCCCCTGCCTACCCTCATGGCCCAAGCACCCATTTCTAACATAGGATTTTAAGAGCAGTGTGGACAGAGTCTCTTAACACCCTCCTGTTTCAGGTGCCTGGGCATGATTCCATTAGCTAGGCTTCTCTGAGGAGCCAGAGGTCTGTGGCTCCAGGTGGAGCTGGTGTGGTCTGGGCTGTTGAGGGAAGTGATGGTACCTGGCCTCGTTCCTCTTGTAGGAAGGACTCCAGCCACAGTGTGCAGAGGCTGGCCCCATCCACATCAGCTGCCCAAGACATCTTGCAGCTCCAGAATGAGTATTTGAAACTGAGCCTCTCAAAGACCCTTGATGGATCCCTATAGGAGGGGCATTTGCTACTGTGTCCACATCTGGAGATCAGAGAGCCCCTAAAATGCAATGAAAACCTAAGTGTATCTACCTTGCTCATGAGGGTTTGGCTTGCACTCATGAGCACACGAGTCCGTGACCCTTCAGACATTAAGGATTTCGGCTTCTAGAAAGTCAGGGGTTGCCGGGCAGTGGTGGCACATGCCTTTAATCCCAGCACTTGGGAGGCAGAGGC
>NW_022196904.1:114573840-114623580 GCF_008632895.1 Mastomys coucha
AAAAGAAAGAAAAGAAAGAAAGAAAGAAAAAAGAAAAGAAAAGAAAAGAAAGAAAGAAAGTAAGTAAGTCAGGGTTAGGGGTTCCACCATGAGGGCAAATTCAAATCCCAGGGCCTCCTCTACAGCTGTGCAACCTCAGGCAAGTCATTCAACCTCCTAGTGCCTTTGTCCTTTCATCTGAAATGAGGGAACTGATAAAGCTGATTTAAGTGAAAGGGAAGAAGAGAGAGCGGTGGGGAGCGAAAGAGGCAGAGATGATCAGAAGAAAACTTAGCATGGAGTTAATAGCAGTTTCAGTGAGTATTGCCAGAGGGCAGAGGTCCTCCAGGATAGCAGGCCACCATAGTGTTCTCCAAGAGATGCACAGGTTCCACTTGGGCCCTGGTGCTCAGATTCTGTCAATAGGTCCGAGAAGACCACTGTTTCGAAACAATTGCTCTGCCGTCAGCCAGTTGTGAAGCCCTTCCTTCCTTCCTTCCTTCCTTCCTTCCTTCTTTCCTTCCTTTCTTCCTTTCTTCCTTTCTTCCTTTCTTCCTTCTTTCCTTCCTTCCTTCCTTTCTTTTTCTTCCTTTCTTCCTTCCTTCCTTTCTTCCTTTCTTCCCTCCTTTCTTTCTTTCCCTCTTCCTTCCTTCCTTTCTTCCTTTCTTCCCTCCTTTCTTTCTTTTTCTCTTCCTTCCTTCCTTTCTTTCTTTAGTATAGAATCGAGTCTATTAAGGGCATGAGGAAAGGAGCTAAGAAGGCAGTAAAGGCAGAGAAAGAGAGAGTAGAGAAGCAGAAGAGTAAAGGCTGGACATGAGCACATGGAGAGAGAGGAGGGAAGGGAATGGGGAGAGGGGTAAGGGGGAGGGGACAGAGTGGGAGTGAGAAGCAAGAGACCAAGAGAGAAACAAGAGGGCAGGAGATGTGAAGCCCTTTCTTGGCCTTACCATAGCTTACAGGCTTCAGTGCATCACACGGGCCATTGACATTTGAAGTTGACAGGTACAAGGGTTATTTTCATAGCTCATTTTATTTCATTGTCAGGTTCTGGCTGTACTTCTCGAAGCCGAGGAACATTCTTGGAGCTCAGAAGCAGAAGGACCTGGCTTCTGGTTTTTGGATTTGCGTGCTTGCTGGTTCTGGGGCCTGCTGGACACGTTCCTATAACCTAGGACTCAGGGTTGGCACTTGCTTTTCTTTTGAGAGTGCTGTAGAGGGAGCCTGGGACCTTGTGTGGGTGGGCCAGGTATGCTGCCACTACAGGATTGTTGATAGCATGAGCCACTAGTGGCTGGAACTGGATGCATGTATGACTAGGTGTCCACCTTGGGCCTTACTTCTTCTCTGCAGCTCTGCCAGGCTCAGCCTGACAGATAGGTCCATGCAGCAGGGGGCAGAACTCCAGAGGCTGAAGAAGCCAGCTGTGGGCTCACAGCTGCACAGGGCAAAATGGGCCTGGGGCTGCAAATTTAGATACAGACTCCAGATAGAGACCCAGATGGGGCGGGGGCACTGGAGACTGACCCATTGCTGGAGGGGGGGTACTGGGGACTGACCCACTGCTGCAGGGGGAAGACACTGGGGACTGACCCACTGCTGCTCAGAGAATGGTACATACCTCCCCCTTACAGTGCTGCTCTCTCCCATCCCCTTTCCCTGTTTCTTTTTCTTTTTTTTTTTCTACTTTGAACCTCTCTCTCTCCCACATGCTGGGGGTGGACCTCAGGACCTGGAACATACCAGGCAAGCCTGCTGGATTTGTGTATTCATTTAAGCTGCCAGCACCTCTAAGATGGGGCTGCCAGTGAATGGCCACTTAGCAGATAAGGAAACTGAGGCACCAGGTACAGCTTGCTCAGGTTCACAGCTGGTATGGGAGGGAGCCAGGATTTGAACTTGAGAAAGTTGTGAATGTATGCCACAGCTCTCTTGGGACAGGCGAACAGGGGCATGCTCTTGGGCTCTGTGTAGAGAGGGCACAAAGACATGGTGGAGGAAGGCCATACCACAAGTGAAGTGGATCCTACTGACCTCAGATCAGCATCTGCCCACTCTTCTTTCTGCAGGCACCTTTGTGTCCCCAATGGGGCGGCTTTGTACCAAGTTCCTGATCTCTGTGAGCTGTCTGATTTTGCTGTGGGTGGCTGGCTGTGGTAAGTCACCACCCCTCACTCATTCATTCATCAACCACTAAACTAATGACATGTCAAGGTCCCACGGCCCATCACAGAACAGACCAAAGCCCTTGTGGGGATTGATTGGGGGGAGGCAGAAGCAGCCGATGACAAATCACCATGACAAGTTATTTTTATTGACACTAATTCAAATTGAAAATTGAGGCTGTCTCGGAATTGAGTAGAAAATAATTTGAGTTATATACCAAAGGTTATCAAAAGATGGTGGGAAAACGCAGCTCAGGATTGAGTGAGGGAGGCTTGGGGGCGGGGTGGAGAGGGAGGGGACATTGCACTTTAAAGCAGGGTGCACAGGGACAGTGGCATCAACTTGGAAGAAGGCAGGAGAGGGCATGCCAGTGTCTGTGGGTGCGTTCTTGGTAAGGCCCCCAGGGAGAGCCTGTCTGTCATGGGGTGGGAGGACATGTCACAGGGTCACCAAGTCAGAAGACCTTGTGGAGTGTCATCAGAGGAATTGAGTGAAGACCAGGGTGGCTCAGAGATCTGGAAAGAGAAAGAGTTTCCAGATCAATCTAGAAGGTCAACATGAAAACACATGGGAATTGACTAGAAGGTCTCTCATCCATGGGGCCTAGGACTTGGGAGACTGAGGCAGGAGGATTGTGAGTTTGAGGCTATCCTGAGGTAACTATGGAGATACTGTAAACAAACAAATGGCCACACAAATTCTACCCCAAGCCCAGACAAGGACGGATTATTCTGTGTGATGGAAAAGCCCAGGGTAGCTGTCGGAGGAGAGGGATCAGGAGATCAGAGTTTTGTTTGCTGTATGAACACTTCCTGCATGGTGGGCCACACCCACTGGCATGTGTATTGTGACTTTGTCTGGACAGTGGCCATGTAGGGCTTGGGTCAAAAAGCTCTTGAGGGCCCCAAATAGTAGTTAGATCGCTCAATAGTTAGCAAACCCCCATACTCACTGGCTCTTAGGCACACACACACACACACACACACACACACACACACACACACACACACACACACACACACACACACACACACACACGAACACACGCACGCACACCCCACATACCACACATCTGAATTCCTGGCAGGGAGCTGATGGATAAGTGCCTGTCCCCTCCTCCTTCCCTCCTTCCTGCCCTTCCATTGGCTAGGCCTCTTGAGTACCAAAGGGCAAGAGCCTGAGCAGACTGCAGGGTCAGCCTCTTGCCTCACTGGGAAGGGGGTTGGGGAAGGAGAGGTGGCAGGTGGACAACACTATAGGGCACCCCCTCTTCCTCCCTGTGCTTTAAGATGGTGCTTCTGAGGGAGTGGCACCTGTTTAGGTTGCACGTGTGCAGGCATGTGTGTCATGATCCTGTTTGCACTAGCCTCCCTCTGACCTGGGTGATGGGCGCCCCGGGCCATGACATCACTGCTCTAGCCATTCTGTCTCTGCAGAGAGCATCCAGGTCCTGGGTGAGCCCACCTGCTTCTCTGACTACATCCGCACTTCTACGTGTGAGTGGCACCTGGATCGCACCGTGGACTGCAGTTCTCAGCTCCGCCTGGACTACAGGCTGCTCTTCGAGTTCTCCGTGTAAGTGGGGTAGAGAGGCAGCACCCAGAGGTCTGTCTAGGCCTTTGTTGTTCCAAGGCGGGCACCAAGATGTGCTGTGCTGTATGCTTGCGGCAGCTTACTGAGTGGTGTCTGAGGTGGAGCCAGGTCTGGGATAATGCCCCCTGCGTGCTACTACAGAGTTGAGCCGAGCTTGGCGCTTGGTGGTGCAGATCTACAGCAACTTGAGATAGTGAGGTAGGAGGACCACGAGTTCAAGGCCCACCTGGGCAATTTAGTGAGAGTCTGTCTCAAAATTAAAAAGTGAAAGGCCTGAGGGTGCAGCTCAGGGGTAGAGTGCTTATCTGATGGATGATCCTGAGTTCTGTTACCAGCCCTCCAACCCCACCCACCCACCCAATACAGAGGACATGGTGGATTCTGGGTCACTGTCCCTGTGTCCTGTCCTATGGTTGCAATGTTGGACTGGACCAGCATTTCTCTAACTTTTGCACCTAAAGTTAGCCAGGGCTAGAGCTACATCCTGTCTCAGAAAAGAAAAAAAAAAAATCAAAAATACAGTTGGCAAGATGGCTCAGCCAATGAAGGCATGTACCTGAGGGCTTGAGTTTAATTCTCAGGATCCTCATGCTTAGACAGACAGAAGCATGCAATAGTTTGACTGGTGACCCCTGAGTATGCTTAGCCATGGGACAAGACTGTGTGGAGTTTTCTGTGAAGGTTCTGGGATGGGGTGCAGGGGTTGCTCTGGGACATTCCCTGGCATCTAGGTACTCTGTGAGTACTGTGCCTAGGAGAAAACCAAGTCCACAGACCCAGTACTCAGTAGCATCCAGAGATGCACAGACACTGCCCTAATGCCTGTGGGATGATCCTCCATCCTCCTATTGCCTCAAGGCAATAGACTAGGCACTGACAAACTATGGACCTCAAGTCAATTGGCCACTACTTGTTTTGTGTGTGTTTGTGTGTGTGTGTGTGTGTGTGTGTGTATGTGTGTTTTATTTGTTTGTTTTGCTTTGTTTTGTTCCTTGAGATAAGGTCTCTCTATATAGCCCTGGCTGTCTTGGAACATGCTATGTAGACCAGACTGAGCTCACTCACAGAGATCTGCCTACGTCTGCCTGTGCTGGAGTGAAAGGTGTGCCCAACCATAGCAGGCAGACTACTGCTTTTATGAGTAAAGTTTTATTATCATACACCATTTCATTCATTTATGTCTTGTCTATGGCTGCTTTGGGGCTACATCAGCAGTTTGCTGTAGTGACAGAAACTATATTGTCTTCAAAAGCCTTCAACTTCCCATCTGGCATTTTATAGAAACGTAGTTTTGGCCCTTGGTCTGGTCTATGAGATGTGGGTAGCCTGTCTAGGTGGTCCTTTGGCAGAATTATATCCTGATGTGTACAGGGCAGGAGCCTGTGGGAAGTGTGCTAGGGCTGATGACAGTCCCCTGTAAACCAAGGGTTGCTGGGACACCATGAATTACTTAATGCTCAAGCTTAGGGTGAGCTAAGTCATGGGACTGAGGGCTACAGCCAGAATGGCAGTGTCCAGAATGAGGTAGGCAAAGGTCTGTGGCCAGCAAGATGTTCACCCAGGTCATTTCCCCACCTGGTCTTGATTGCTTTGGTCTTCCTGTCAGATGGGGGTAACCTGGGAAGTTGTGGTGGTGGCAGGGGAGCTGGTAACTATGGGCGGTGGTTCCCTAACAGAGTGTCTATGTCTGCAGAAACCTCACATGCATCCCCAACAACAGCGCCAGCACCGTGTGTGTATGCCAAATGAACATAGATGAGCCGACCCAAGCAGATGAGTACCAGTTGGAGCTGTGGGCGGAGCAGCGGCAGCTGTGGCAGGGCTCCTTCATTCCCAGTAATAATGGTAAGGCCTGGCTGGGTGCTCCACTGCAGGAAGTGGGGTACATACTGACTGCAGGTCAGCTGCTACTTTGTCATATGCCTTGAGTGTGGAAGGCCACCCTTACTGTACCTGGAGTCCCCACACCAATCCCTACCACAAGCTTGCTCCCCACATTGTTTTGTTTTGTGTTTGTTTGTTTGTATTATTAAAGATGGAACCGAGGACTTCCCAGATGCTAGGCAGATGTTCTATGGCTGAGCTAAATCTCTATGCAAGTGTAGTTATAACAGGAATTGAAAGCAAGAATTTGTTGCTGTGTGACCAAGGGGGCAAATCATGTTACTTATCTAAATATCAGTTTCCAAAAGAAACTGATTATTCTTATTTTGTAGACCAGAGAAGGCAAGCAGTTTGCATTAGGTCACACAGCTTCTCAGTGCCAGAGGCAGAGTTGATGACCACATATCCAAGATAAGATCTCATGGTTTTCAGTCTATGGTTAGAATTGCTGCTCGGGCCATGGGGCACCTACAAGATACTATAATTAACCTATGAATGAATTTAAAATCACTGTCACATTGACCACAACATACGCTCTACTGTCATGATCCCATGGGTATGATTATTTCAGAAGTCATGAGCCTGGTAAGGTGGCACACTCCTGTAATCCCAGCATTCAGGAGTCTAGGACTTAGGGTCAGGAGTTCAAGGAGATGAAGTTGTTAATAGGGACATCAAAACAAAACAGATCTCAGGGCTCACCCCTCACCCAGCTGCCCTTCCTCCCCAGTGAAGCCTCCAGCTCCAGACAACCTCACACTCCACACCAATGTCTCCAAAACATGGCTGCTGACATGGAGCAACCCATACCCACCAAACAACTTCCTGTACAAAGAGCTCCTCTACATGGTCAACATCTCCAGAGAGGACAACCCTGCAGAAGTGAGTGGGCGCCATGGATCCCTGCCATTGCCTGAGAACGGGGCTGGGAAGGCATGCTCTGTCTTTGGAGTCGGGAGCTTGGGAGGGGGTATAGTGAACTAGAGAGCTTGCTCTTGGCCAGGCTCTGCCCCAGGCATGGCCGCCCCCTTCCTGGCCCTGCATTTGGAGTGTGCAGTTGTGCTGGCTGGTGTTCCATCACTAAGACAAAATGCCAAGAAAATTAGCGGTAGGAGGAAACATCTATTTAAATGTCTGGTTTCCTAGAGATCAGTCTGTGGTCTTATGGTCCCATTACTCTGGGGGTGGTGTTGAGGCAATCGTTGTGGCAGAAGCATGGTGGAGCAGAGCTACTCAGCTCATGGTGGCCAGGAAGCAGAGACAGACAGACAGACAGGCAGGCAGGCAGGCAGACAGACACAGAGAGAAAGATGCATACACACAAGCATACACCCACTGTCCCCTGACATATTATCCCCTGAGAACATTCCCCTGACTCCCCATCCTCACACTAGGTTCCACCATTTCCCAGTAGCTCCACTCTAGGGAGCAAGCCTTTCCCACACAGACCCTAGGGAACATTCTGGATCCAGACCTTAGCATCAGGAAGAGGACTTATCCCTGCCATCTTAACTCAGAAAGCAGGGCTTTTGGGCCATACCTGCTTCACAGCGGGGGGACACATGAGATTATGGGTGGCAGAGAAGTCACACTCTTGGTAACATTTGCTTTGGTGTGTAGTTCATGGAGACCTGTCTTCAGGGCATAGATGAGGATAGAGTTGAGCTGGGTATAGCGGCCCATGCCTGTAATCACAGCTCTTGGGAGGCCGAGGCAGGGGATGGGAAGTTCTTGACTAGCCTGGGTTACATAGGCCCTTTCAAACAACTATAACAAGCAAATAAAATCCTTCTACCCTCCTCCCCCCGCCCCCTCACCCCCCATCCCCCATCCCTCACCAAAAATAATTTCTACACAGCAGGTGTCATCAGATAGACAAAGGTACTTGTCTGTTGTGGCTGCCTGGCCCCTGCTTTAGAAAAGGGTGGAGGTCATTCCTGCTACTCTTGTCTCCCTTCCCCTCCTTCCTAGCACTCCCTCTGGTGGGATGACCGGAAACCAAAGGGTGACCCCTGAGGTCACTTACAGAAGCTCATCCAGCGTAGCCTTAATTTATTATGTGTTCAAACCCAGTTTAATCCACTTGTCCAGATAATTGTTTGATACCAGTCATCGGTGAGTCGGGAGAGGGCTGACAACCTCTGTTTCATTCTCCTCTTAGCAGTGTCAGGAATGTGGGAATGATCCCATTTCCAGCACTGGGGGAGCGCTCAGGGCGGCAGTCAGGCTGGAAACTGACACATGTGCCTACCAGCTCTGCATTCATATGTTCCTGTCTTCCTTCAGTTTGTAGTCTATAACGTGACCTACACGGAACCCAGGCTGAGCTTCCCGATCAACATCCTGAGGTCAGGGGTGTACTACAGGGCACGTGTGAGGGTCTTAGCGCAGAGCATCAGCGGCACCTGGAGTGAGTGGAGTCCCAGCATCACGTGGTACAACGGTGAGTATCAGGATCTTGGGCTGTGAAGATCTCCACAACTGTGTATATTCTCTGTTCAGAAATTCCCTCTGGCTGACCTTGGGCTCTTCGGTTCTGGGATGCCTCTAACTATACATCCCTGTGGCTTTGGTGTAGTGACCAGCGGGCTGCAGTAACACAAAGACCCAGGATTTCCGTGGTTGTCACTGTTCAGTGCCACAGACTTACTGAGTCTCCTTTCTGTACAGCATGCAACAGCTGCATAGTCAGGCCTGGGAAAGGTTGTGTGAGGTTGACTCGGTGGTACTGCCGAGGAGAAGGGCTTGTCCGGAGCAGGCATGATGGACAGCACACATTGTTTTTTTTCAGCAAGTAATGAAAATCTGTGACTGAGTGACCTTGGGGGCTCCAGTGGTGAGGAGAACTCACGGGAATCCTGGAGTGTAGCTGGCGTGTCAAAAGCAGAAACGCAGGAGATGGGTCAGTGCCATGAGGCCCTGAGTTTAAATCCCCAGAGCCCACGTAAAAGCTTTGTACAGTAGCACCCATGCGTAATCCTGACAGAAATTAGGAGAAGCCAGTGGCCGGCTCGCCTGTGCAGATGGTGAAAACAGCACCTGAAACAGTATGAAAGGCTAGAATGGACACACGTGTGTGTGGCTCACACACACACTCCTGGGCTCAGATCCTAACACATGAGTCTCGAACAAAAGAGTAAAAATCGATTAAAGCCCACAAATGTAAACAAAGAAACCAGGTGGATCCAGATGAAAGCAAATGCCAGGAAGGAGAAGAGGCAGAGCGCAGGGGTAGAGGAAAGGGTGGGAGAGAAGTCTCAGAGTCCATGAACAAGGAAGAGGTTCTTGTACTTGCACTGAGTGGAGTGTGTGATCTTTTAAACCACACAGTCCTCTTAGCCTGTGAGAAAAGCCTATTTCTAGCCCGGCTGAACAGAGGAGAACCCCAGGGAGCAACCAACTTGCCTCGGGTCACTCGGCAAGGACTTAGTAGAGGCTAGCTTTGAACTCACGTCCTCCAGTGCACTTGACCTCTGAGCTTTGGGAAAACAAAAGCGACAACTTTAAGCTGTTGTAATCTGGACTTGGATCAGGGACCGTGAGGACAGGGGACAGGGATGGGTGTTCTAAGGACTTGGTGTGTAAGAGGAAGAGTTGGGGAGACAGGTGGGAGGGCTGTCTGCAGCCAGGTAACCAAGGGTCCCAGGGGAACCCCAAGTGTGGACACGGACTGCACATGAGACAGGGCGGCCTCCCGGTTCATGACTCTCTTTCTCCTTGCAGAATTCCAGCCTCCCCTGATACAGCGACTCCGGCTGGGAGTCAGCATCTCCTGCGTCTGCATCCTGTTCTCTTGCCTGTTCTGTTACTTCAGCATTATCAAGTGAGTCCCTGCTTTGGCTGGTGTCTCTGGCTAGCCCTTGTCATGCCCTGCTTACCTCATCTGACTGTCAGAGGTCACAGTCACTGTGCTGACTGGGAAAAGGCTGGAAGTCTGCCGGGCAGGGCAGGGCAGGGCAGGGCAGGGCAGCCTGTGACTGGATGCTTCTCCACAGTGGCTGTTCTCTGGAGGTCAGAGGCAGTAATGGCGGCTGCTCTGGAGAGAAGGAGCTGACTCGGGGCTTGGGAGGGGTCGTTTTGAGCATAGAGGAGATGGGAGCTCTGTCCCTCTCGGTGCCCATGGTATGGTCCAGGCACTGGGCATGTGGTGGGAACAGAGGAATTTGAGCAGATGCTGTGAATATATGTGTGAGTGAGGCCCAGTGGTGGTATTCACTCAGCTCAGGAAGGCTTGGAACTTTGACTCTTTCTGCTCAGTCTCCTGAGTGGCTGGGATGATTCTGGGTCACCATGCCTGGCTGTGGTCTTTGCTCATCAGCACCTGTGGAGGTGAAGGAGTGTCATGTGATCATGTTTGCATTTGCCTCTTGTTTCTCTCGAAGGCTACCCACAGGGGGCTTCTCCTCTGGCTGTTTTTCTGGCTTAGTCCCTGTGGCCCTTGCACAGTGATTGATGCACAGTAGGTGCTCAGAAAATACTGTGGGAAGATGGAGGAATGAAAGCCAGGGGGGCCAGTGAGTCGGCCCAGGAAGAAAGGGAACGCCTGCTTCTCCGTGGCCCCTGACCTCTCAGTCCTGCTAAAGCCAGCATGGTAGAATGCTCCTCCTGCTACTAAGAAGGGACTCTTGGGGCAGCAGGATCCTTGCTGTACAGCTGGAGTCTTTGCTTGTGCCCTGGGGCCAGAGGCAGCCTCCTCAGAGACTGCCATAGTGTACGTCTGCCAAGCAGCACTGCCAGTATCGGGCTCGCTCTGGGCTCCTCTCCCCATTCAGAATGGTGACAGTGATGGACAGTTAGGGCCGAGATTGTTGCATATCCAAAGTAGAATCAGTGTGGCCTTGGTGCCCTGGGTGAAGTGCCAGCCAGGACACTTGGAAGGGCACCTTGGCCACTGTACAATTTGGAGACCAACCCACTTCCTTTCCACCCTCAGGATTAAGAAGATATGGTGGGACCAGATTCCCACCCCAGCACGAAGTCCCTTGGTGGCCATCATCATTCAGGATACACAGGTAAGAGGGTGCAGGTGTTCCACAGCATGACTCCCAGCCATGAGTAGGGTGGGTGTGAGGAGCAAACAGCCAGGGATAAACAGGGCAATAACAAACCACACAGTGGACATTTGCAAAGCCCATGCCCACATCCATGTGGGCCTGGTATTATTTCTGCCATGTTCTGCTGGTCACAGTGAGTCCTGTGGCCAGATCAGAGTCAAGGATGGCACAGGCAAGATGGAGTATCTGAGGACATTTGCCACCTCTGATGCCCTTTCACTAGGTGCTAGGGGAGTGGGGACAGAGGCTGAGGCTCCCAGAGCTCTGTGGGGGCCTGTGTGGACCTCAGCTGTCCAGGCACGGTTACTGTCTGTGAAAACACCAAGTCTTTCTTAGATGGGTTGGGCTGACAGGCAGCACCCCTCTGATTGGCTATCTGTTTTAGGTGCCCCTCTGGGAAAAGCAGACCCGAAGCCAGGAGTCAACCAAGTACCCGTATGTATCTGAACTTGAACTTGGGTCATAGTTTTTGTGGGTTTGTGTGAGAATGTGATAGTTACTCGGCTGGTGGCAATCAATTCCCCTTCCCTGTCCCCTACACAACTGCCTGCTCTCTTCCTGGCCCCAAGGGTGGTGGCTGAGTCTCCATTCTGCAGCGAGAATTGATTTTTAAAGCCAGAAGCCATGTCTATAACACCCCAATATCAGTACAGGGTGATTCCATGTAGGATTCTGGAGGATGAATAGGAGTTTTTTTAAATGTGGCAAAACTGAACCCTAAGCTTTACTTCTGCAGGCGCTGGAAGACCTGTCTAACCAAGCTGTTGCCTTGCTTGCTGGAGCACAGAGTAAAGAAGAAGACAGAATCCCCAAAGGCTGCCCAAACCAAGCCTCTCCAGAGTCCTAGAAAGGCAGGCTGGTGTCCTGTGGAGGTCAGCAGGACTGTCCTCTGGCCAGAGAATGTTAGTGTCAGTGTGGTGCGCTGTATGGAGCTGTTTGAGGCCTCAGTACAGAGTGTGGAGGAGGAGGAAAATGAGATGGTCAAAGAGGACCTGAGCATGTCACCTGAGAACAGCGGAGGCGGCTTCCAGGAGAGTCAGGCAGACATCATGGCCCGGCTCACTGAGAACCTGTTTTCAGACTTGTTGGAGGCCGAGAATGGGGGCACTGGCCAGTCAGGCTTGGCAGAGTCATGCTCCCCTCTGCCTTCAGAAAGCGGGCAAGCTTCTATGTTTTGGCCCTGCTTCTCTGTGGGGCCCAGTGAGGCCGCGTGCCAAGTCACAGAGCAGCCTTCACACCCACACACTCTTTCAGGCAGCCCAGCCCAGAGTGCCACTAACCTGGCCTGCACACAGGTCCCACTTGTCCTTGCAGACAATCCTGCCTACCGGAGTTTTAGTGACTTCAGCAGCCCGGCCCCAAATCCTGGAGAGCTGGCTCCTGAAGAACAGCAGGCTGGACATCTGGAAGAAGGGGGCCCTTCAAGCCCGGTTGACCCCCATTCTTCAGGGCCAACTGAAGCAGAGAGCTGGGAGCAGATTCTTCACATGAGTGTCCTGCAGCACAGGACAGCTGGCTCCCCCCAAGCCCCTACTGGTGGCTACCAGGAGTTTGTGCAGGCAGTGAAGCAGGGAGCTGCCCAGGATCCTGGGGTGCCTTCTGGAGACACTGGTTACAAGGCTTTCTCAAGCCTGCTCAGCAGCAATGGCATCCACATGGACACAGTAGCAGCAGGGACTGACAGTGGGCATGGAGGCTACAAGCCCTTCCAGAACCCTGTTCCTAACCAATCCCCTAGCTCCATGCCCTTATTCACGTTCGGACTGGACACGGAGCCCCCACGCAGTCCTCCGAACTCTGCTCCACCCAAGAGCACCCCAGAATGCCTTGGTCTGGAGCTGGGGCTCAAAGGAGGTGATTGGCGGAAGGCCCCTCCTCCTGCAGATCAGGCACCCAGCCCCTCTGGGGATGACCTGAGCCTTGGCATTGTGTACTCGTCCCTCACCTGCCACTTGTGTGGCCACCTGAAGCAACACCACAGCCAGGAGGAAGGTGGGCAGAGCCACGTCGTCACTAGCCCTGGCTGTGGCTGCTGCTGTGATGACAGATCACCATCCCTGGGGAGCCTCTCGGGGGCCTTGGAAAGCTGTCCTGAGGAAATGCCAATGGAAGCCAACCCCACCTCAGCACCCAAGACACTCCCAAACTTGACAGGGGAGGGCAAGGCCCCTGGTCACGCTCCTGTTGCCAGCCAGACCACCGGGGTGCCAGTGGGCACCCTGGGCATTGCTGTTTCCTAGAGGAGTGAGTGAGTGTGCTGTTGTTGCTGAGGTCTGGTGCTGGTGCCAGGGTTCCTCTGAGCCAGGAAAGTGCTTCCTGGGAGACAGCCCAGCTGGCAGGTTTCCCAGAAATCCAGAGAATGGTGAATTGAAGATGTGAACTTGGCCTGACCCTGGAAGCTCAGAGCCTGGTTGTCTCCTCTAGCACACTGACTGGCCTGGGCTGTCCTCCCTCACAAGGGATTCAGGGGCTCACTGTGCTTTGTCCCATAGCTGTGCTGACGTCCCTAAGCTCTGGGCCCTCCTAGCTGTCATTGTCCTACCTGCTCCGGCCCATTTTGTCCACCAAGTAGACCTGTGGCCCAAGGCTCACAGCAGTCCTGGCATAGCTGCTGGACTCTCCCAGCTGGATTCTGGGCCTAGAAACTCACAGATGGCCTGGCAGTGGCCTCAGAGATCCTAAAAATTGGAAAATTTAAGTTGAGAGAGGGCAGGTATTGCCCCTAAGGAGGCCATTCATTGAACAGCTTGGACTGGGACTAGAGGCAGAGCCTGCTGTCCCAGCTTGGCTCAGTTGTGGAAAGCAACAAGGACACAAACTTGATTGCCCAAAGTCACTGCCAGTTACCCACATATGACCAGAAGCCAGGGCTCCTGGGATGTGGAAGTGGAAATCCCAATAAACAAATGGAGCTAAATGGAGCTGCCAGCCAAGGCGAGACCACGAGGGAACTGTGGGGCTGGTCCTGGTTGGTGGCCAGGTGGTAAGGATAGCAGATGGCAGACTGCAGTCTAACTGCGTTCTGGAAGACAGGACAAGGCTCAGCACTGTCTGCTCATGTCCCCACTGTTATGACACCTAGTCTGTTTGTCATGAAGACAGGACAGGTCATGTGAAGCTTTATGTCAATAAAGACTCTTTATCTTGCCAGTTCTCCTTTATTACACACGTGCCAGGCCCACAGCAGCTTTACAGTAACTCACCGAGGCCTCCTGGCAGCCCGTGCACAACGGCTGAGATTTGCAGTGTGGGGGGCTGGACAAGGCCCCAGCAGTTGGTTTAAGGGAATGACTTGGGAATGGGGCAGAGCTGTGGCTACTCCATCCCTCACCCTCCAGCCTGCTGCCACAGCTTGTGCCCGTGTGTGCTTGCTCAGGGGAGGGAGTAGAGAACCTTTTTCCAGCTCCCACGGTCTTTAGGGAGGGCCATTTCCAGGGTAGGGTATTCCTCTGTTTCTCACCTTTAGGCAGAGTGCTAGGGATGTTGGATGCTCCTTAGCACACGGAGGACGTGACACCGGCTGCTAAGTGTTGCTGAATGTGGCAAGGCATTGACAGAGGTAGGCCAACATCTAAGGCAGGAGAGTTGGGGTGTAGCAACCCGCTGGGCCAGCGGAGAACTTGAACATGATGTTCGGAAGGAAAGACCAGAGACAGGTAGGTCACTTAGGGAGGCTTGAAGGAGGCCACTTTTGAGATGAGCCCATGGTATCTTCAAAAAGCCAGGAAGAACTTAGAACGTGCTGCAGACTGCTCATGTCTGAAGTTCGAGGCACAAGGATCCTGGTGTGGTCACAGCATCAGAGATGAGGGTCCTGGCATAGTGGGACTGTTGTACCTTAGTTCTGCCTGCTGAGAGGTGGTCCCGTAGAAGCCAGCCTCAGACTTTTACAACTCAGAACAATCTTTTAAAAGACAAGGCCTTACTGTGGCTCAGACGGGCCTCTAACATCACTCGATCTCCTGAGTGCTGGGATCGCAGGTGTGTGCTACTACACCCAGCTTCCCAGAATAATCTTACCACACCCCCAAGCAGGGGTTGAGAGGAAATGGAACCTTCCAAGGTCTGCCTCCCGTGGGAGTCCCTCCCACCTGGCTGAAGGAGAAGTCTGGGTTTTAAATCCCCATTGCTCATATCTGCATCCTGGAGGGAAATGACTCCTAACAGGAATGGGCTGACTGTCCCAGAAAACTCTTCCCAGTATTGCCCTTGGACCTTCCTCTGTAAAGTACCTTTTAAAAACCCTTCAGCTGGGCATGGTGGTGCCTGCCTTTAACAGTGGTTGAGAGCCAAAGAGTTTGAGGCTAGCCTAGGCTTTTATAGTGAGATCCTGTTTCAAAAAAACCCAGCTTCCCAGTCTAGCGCTTGACCTTCAAGCTCTGACCTCTGGATTAGCCCAGGATTTCTTCACTGGTCCTCTGTCTTTCCTCCCCTTATGCTGCCTGCACCTGCTCCTCTCATTTGCAAACCAGGAAGCTGCTAAGAAGTGTGTGGGAGCCCTGGCTCCATTAGCACCCTCTTCCCATCTCCTGGGTGTCCTCGAAAACTTAGGGGCTAGAGTGAAAGGTACAAACCTTAGGCACTTGGGATTCGCCGCCCTGCTGTTACCTTGCCTCCTCCCTTGGCTTCATCCGGATCCTCCTGCCTGCAGTCCTTTAACCTAGGAAGTACCTGTGCCTTCCTGGCTCCCACACTCACCAGCTAGGGCTATCGGATGTGAGTTCCAACCTCCCTAGTCCCGCTTCTTCATTCTATTCAGGTATTTATCAGGCAACTTCTCCCTGAGAGGCAATTGTTAAATTTTCTCAGATCGTGAGCACAAATCAAAATTGTATTTCAAATTTGCAGAAAGAGAATCAGGACACACGGAGAAATGTATGTGCTAGTTACATTTCTCAACTGGCCAAAGACCCAGAGAAGCAGCCTACAGGAGAGGCCTGTTTTGGCTCATGGTTCAGGATATTCCTTCCACCATGGTGAGGATGGCACAGTGGCCACAGTGGCTCTCTGCTGTGGAAAGAAGTTGCAATGTGGTTTGTCCACACCCTAGTGTCAGGTGACCATCACCTTCAAAGCCCAATTCCACCGTGTCCCGGAACAATGTCACCAGCTGGGGACCAGGTGTTTAAACACACGAGCCTGTGAGTGCACATTGTATATCCAAACCATAGGACACTGGCTCAAAGCTCCGAAGCAGGGACTTTGTAAACAAGTGACTGTGTACAGCACCTCTTACCCTCACAGAGCTGTGTGCCGAGACTGCTCTCTGTGTCCTCACCCTGTACCATGCACAAATGAGTTATACAGAAGAGAGGCTTATTTCAGTTCATAGTTCTGGGGTCAGGAGGTGGAATCTAGAGATGGCTTTGCTGATGGAGCCCTCAGGTGAGTTAGGGCACCCTGTAGAACATGTGTGTGTGCTACTGTATGTGTGTGGTGTAAGTGTGTGTGTTCATGTATGTGTGTGGTGTAGTGTGCTCCTGTATGTGTGTTGGTGTGTGTAGTGTGAGTATGTGCTTGTGTGTGTGTGGGGTTTGTTTGTGGTGTGAATATATTTGTGTGTGTGTGTGTGTGCTTGTGTGTGTGTGTGGTGTGTATATATGTGTGTACTCATGTATGTGTGAGTATATGTATGTGTACTTGTATATGTGTGTGATGTGTGTGTCTGGTTTCTGTGTACAATCATTATGATTCCAGGGCCTACTCTAATGAGCTTACCTAAACCTGATCCCCTCCCAAAGGCCTCTCTAAATACCACAGTGAGTAATTTCCTCCTCTTAATCCCTCCCCACAAGCATTCACATCCAGCCAAGTTTCCCAGGGGAACACACCAAATTCAAACTACACAGGAAATGCTACCCCGTACTTAGGTTCCTTGAAATGCGGCTGGTTCGACTGAGGAGTTGAAATTTTCATTTAAAATGAACACTTACTTAAATTGTTTATTGGCATCCAAGGTTTGTTTCTGTATGTTTTTGTAAATGGCCTCCACCTGGAGAGGACAGGGAAAGATCTAGGAAAGTGGAAAAAGAAAGGGCCCAAGGGTTGGTGTGACTCTGTGGAGGGTCCCTGCGGATGGTGGGCGCAGCCACCAAGGTGTTGAGAGCTGGGATTTTCCCAGCAGTCACCGCTGTGCTGGATACCTGGAAGCCACGGATGGTGCTTTAACTTGGTGGAAGAAAACGCTGCTTTGTACTTATTCTGGTTCCGGCCTCGTGGGCGGCCGCGGAGCACGCGTGTCCTGTTCAACTTTTCTGACACAAATTTCCCACTTAAGTCATTAAATAAAAACCAAAAAGCCCAGACCGCCCCCAAATCACTTCACGTTTCTGCTCACCGCAGGTGCACTGCGCGTTGTGGGTTAGCAGCGACAGTGACGTCGCGGCCTTGCGGTGATACCACCGTGAGCTCAAGCGACGTCAGTGTCCGTGGGACCGTGGGCATGGGGTGTCACCACTCTGGGGTGAAATGCGGGAAAAATTAAGGCAGGAGCAAATGACGCCCAGCAACTCCTGTGTCCAGAGGACCCAATGTGGCTCGGGAGAAAGTAAGGGCCGTGCCTTGGTCCCTGCTGCCCCCTGGTGGCCCGCACTGTCTCAGCACCAGCCTGTGTTCCTGGACCTCCCCGACTGCAGCCCAAGTAGGTGCAGCCGAGCTTCCTCTGCTTTTTCCTACAAATGCTTCTGCTCTGGAGAATAACACAGACAATTCAGGATACCCTAAACCTAACTGTGTGGCACCGAGCCAGTCTGCAACTTTTCTGAGCTCACATACACATCTGTAAACGACACCTGTCTCACGAGCCTGTGGTGAGAATGAAATCACTTCAGTGAGCCCCTGGAGTGGCTCTTGCACACGCAACTCTTTAAAAGTATCTGCTAAGCTTATTCTTGATGTCCGACTGAGTGTGTATGTCCGACTGAGTGTGTCTGGACGGTGTGGGAGTGGGGCAGTAAATCATGCTCAAGAAAAATGGCACCCTTTAAAAAAATGATTTATTTATTTTACTTATATGAGTACATTGTAGCTGTCTTCAGACACCCCAGAAAGGGCATCAGATCTCATTACAGATGGTTGTGAGCCATCATGTGGTTACTGGGATTTGAACTCCCTCATGACCTTCAGAGAGCACTGACTGCTCTTAACCACTGAGCCATCTCTCCAACCAGAAGATGGCACCCTTAATCCCAAGGACAGCACAAGACAAGTCCAGGATAAAATGTGCCCCACTGTCACCACCCTGTGTCTGCACATGCCCCCATCTCTCCATAGGCTATGTACAGAGTGGCTCTTCGCTGGTTTTCCTTTGCAGTGCTGGAGTGATGAGCAGAGGTCCTCACATCAGGAAAGCACTCCACTGCGGAGCCACCCCGATCCCTCTGCCACTGTATAACACCAACTTCACACAGATCCAGGTCCTCTGTCCCAGCTCCTTCCTTGCAGACTCAGATCCAACCCCTCAGAAAGAACACCACTCTGTAATATTATTACTTTCTGGTCTGGGCTTCTGTATTGCACACTGTCCTTTGAGCACTGTCCCTGTGTCCTCTGATGAACTCTGGCCCTGGCTACTCTGACTTACCCTCCTTGCTACAGTTCTGCCTTGATTTCCAGCTGGCCATCTCAGCCTACGTCATTGTACATGGTTGTCCATTCTTTGCTACCATGGGACCACAGGTCTTACTGACAGTCCTCCCTAATCAGGAAGAGGAGCAGGAGAAAGTCCTTTGCCACTTCCCTTCCACTCTGTGTGTAGTATGTGGTGCTTTGTCATCCACACTGTGATCATGAAGAGACAGTATAGAGATGGAAGATAAAGGCAAATGTGGTGTGGCAGAGAGGAAAACGTCCTCAAATGCATCACCGAATCATCAACCCTGCCTCCTGAGTCTTAAGCCGTGTGCTTTTGTTTAAACCGAAATTCTCTTGCAATGGCAAAGCAATCTTCAGTGTTGTAGCGGATGGAACAAGGAACTCTGAAGGTAGGCATGCCACAGTTCCTGGAACCTGTGTGCATGTTTACACTTTCAGGGAAATAATGAATGTTACAGTCAGAATAAAAATCACAATACCAACCCAGGTGCCTCTTTCTTCCCTGCAGCCATGGCGGGGAGGGGGAGGGCATCGACAGGGGTGAGGACTGAGGTCCACCTCTGTCTCCTCCTACTCCTCCTTTGGATTTCTTCTTTCTCTTTCTTCTTTTACTCCCCTACCCTCTTCCTCTTCTTTTCTCTCTTCCTTCTCTCTTCCTTTCTCTTCTGCCCCCTCTTTGCCCACTAAGTTAATTATAGTCCTTTCTAAATTTGGTCCTCCAGAGACAGGCACCGTGACTTGTAAATGAACGACAGATGGACTAGTGTCTCCCATCTCTTCTCAGTGCCCGTATGTAAACCCCAGAGCCACCCACAGCAGCTGTTGGGCATTTGCACAGCCAGTGTTCAGCCATGTCAGCAGCCCAGCTGGCACACAGCATTATCTCATGCCACATGTGCAAGCACATATTACGGGCATATGGACCCTTCTGCCTCCCTTCCAGTGGGTCTTCTCCTCCGAGGTGGGCTGCAGTACTGAGCTTTCTGACTATGGCCTCACTTGCCACATCTGGAGCCAAGAATCATGGAGCTTAACATATAGTAGCGGCTCACCAAAACTGTCTTGACATAGTACTCGGCCTCTGGTGGAGTGAGTGCGGAACTCACTGTGGCTCTCTGGCTCTCTCTTCTTGAGCCCTCTCTCAGTTCTCCTCTGCTGATCACCCACCATAGTGGTACAGCAGCCCACAGCAGGGAGTGTGGGTTTCTGTTTCGTTGTCTGCACTTCCCTCCGGTTTATGGTAAAGACATCATTTTTCCATCTTGGGGAGGTGAAGTTTCTTTTGAAAATAAATTTAGTTAAATAAAAAACTCAAAACATTTTTTTAAGCCTTGAGACTAATAACAGGAAAAGTGTAACTAGGGGTTGGGAGACAGCTCTTTGGGCGAAGCGCTTGCTAAACAAGTCAGAGAACCTGAGGCCAGATGCTCAGGACTCATGTAGAACTCCAGATGGTACCATGCACCTGTGACCCCAGTATGAGGCAAGCAGCAACTGGAAGATCCCGGGGCCACTAACAGCCAGTTTTGGAGTCAGTGAGCTCCAGGTTCAGTAAGACACCCTCTCTCAAAAAGTCGAGTGCAGAGCCATTGAAAAAGACAGTGTTGACCAGGAATGTACAGGGGCACCCACACATGTGAGTACACATAAGACCATCCATGGGCACACTCACAGGGGAAGGGGAGGGAGGGAGAGAGAATATGCACACAGATGCAGCGTGTGGCTGCACACACAGGAAGCAATCCACAGCCAGGTCTCTCCACACCAAGACCCCACTCCCTCACTGCTCACCACTTCCTATTCTGTGACCTGTTAACTCTTACACCTTAGCTAGTGTGGCCTTGGCACATTACACAATTTTAGGCCCTGGTGGGCTTCCCTCTGCCCAGCCTTCCCACTTCTCCAGTGGCCTCTGCTTCACAGGACCCTACCCTAACACATCACAGTTTGTCCTCTTGAGAACAGAGTGGCCTCCTTGGGGACCAGCTTGTAACTCCCAGTTCACAGGCTTCTGTGGACCTGATGAACTCCCCTCAACTCTCCTCTCTGCCGCACCATATTTGTCTTTACCTTCCATCTCTATACTGTTTCTTCATGATCACGGGGATCATGAAGACCATTGAGAGCATTCCTAGAACTAGTACTGGACTTACTAGGTGCTTTCTTTGGGCTCCACAAGCTTGTAGGTGACAAACCTAGTCTTCTGACACCCCTACAATCACCACTTTCTGTTCCCATTGATATTCAACTGTCTATTCAAATGAAACACGTCCCAGAACCCAAGCCTTCCACTCTGAAGGAATTCATCCCCTTGCCCACCCATGCATAAAACCTCAGCCTTAAACTTTTAAAACAATAAACCAGTAAATGCACTTTATTTTATCTTGGTGCGGGGTCTTACCATGGAGTAAAGTTGTGCTGGAAATATGCTCTTGCTTCTGCCTCCCAAATCCTGGGATTGTATATGTGTATCAGAACTCACCTTGAAAAGCCAGTTCTGAACCCAGGGAGCTGGCTCAGTCGATAAGGTGCTTGCTTGCCATGTGTAAAGACTGCATGGTTCCCAGCACCATGTAAAAATCCAGTGTGGGGGTGAGGCATGACAGGCAGATCTCTGGGGCTCAATAGTTAACCCTTCTAGCCAAATGGGTGAACTCCGGGTTCAGTAAGAGACTCTGCTAAGAAAGGAAGGAAGGAAGGAAGGAAGGAAGAAAGAAAGAAAGAAAGAAAGAAAGAAAGAAAGAAAGAAAGAAAGAAAGGAAGAAAGGAAGAAAGAGGAGAGTAATTGATGAAAACATCTACTATCTGGTCTTTGACACATGCACACACACATTTGAACACTAGCATATACCTACACACACACACACACACATACACCAGTTCTTTCTGTTCTTTGTAGCCATGGACTGATGACTGAAGCAGAGATTTGTCTTTTGGAGGGAGGGACATAGAAACCTCAAGCTCCCTATATAGCCAAGGAGAACCTTGAACTTGATCCTGGTGCCTCCACCTCCTGAGTGCTTTGAGTATATGGACAGATGCAGCTGTGGTGGGTTTATGAGGTCCTGGGGACCTGTCCTGGTTTGCTGTGATAAAACACTGGCCAAAAGTACCTCGGAGACGAAAAGTCCATGTCTTATACCTCTACATCACAGTTCATCACCAAGGGAAGCCAAGCAGGAACTCAGGTCAGGAATCTGGAGGCAAGAACTGAAGCCAACATCATGGAGGATACTCTTCCTGTCTTGCTCCTCATGGCTTGCTTAACCTGCTTTCTTTTACAACCCAGGACCACCCATCCAGGGATGGCACCACCTACAGTGGGCTGGGATCTCCCACATCAATCACTAATCAAGAACATGCTACACAAACATACCCACAGGGCAGTCTGATGGAGACAATTCCTCAGTTAGGGTCCTTCTTCCCAAGTGATTCTAGTTTCTGTCACATTAACAAAAACAAACAAACAAACACACAAACAAAAAACCAACCCAGAGCCTCATGAAGTTATCATTCATTAAGATTGAACTCATGTAACAGAAAATGTACCATTTTAACCTCTAAAAATATAGACTCCAGGGTTGGTGACATGGCTCAGTCAATAAGGTGCTGACTAGAGCAGCCTGAAGACCTGAGGTCTTGTTCCCTGCACCCATGTAAAACATCTGGATACAGCGGCAGGCACCTGTAATCCAGCTCTGGGGATGCAGAGACAGGAGGCTTCCTGGTACTTGCTGGTCGGCCAGTTTAATTGAACTGGGAAGCTCCAGGTTCAGTGAGAAACCCTGTCTCAAAATATAAGGTGGAGAGGGACAAGGAAGACATTAACACTGACCTCAGGCTTCCACATTCGTGTGCACAAGCACAGGCATGCACACACATACACACAGAAGCATGCTTGTGCACATGCTTGCACATGCACACACAGACGCACACCACACCATCCAGCAGGATTTAGTATACTTACCATGAACTTCCCATCACCGTAGAATTCCAGGACAGCTCCTCAGCATCTCCCCTTCTGATGCACCACCTCCCACCCTCCCACCCACCCAAAGCACCATCTTTTCAGGCTCAGCCCCCCACAGCTTTTTCCCTCTGAGGCTTGGAAAACAGAATTGTTCTCTCCATGCTCGAATCCACCTTTTGTCATTTATTAATTATTTTTGCTTTTTTTGCTTGAGACAGGGTCTCACTGTGTAGTCTAGGCTAGTCTAGGGCTCTCTCTTTTTAAATATACCATTTATATTAACTCTTGGAGGGTATCATGCACCGTACATTTTGATCCTATTCATCCTCAACTCCTTCCCCTGACTCCTCTCAGATTTATCCCTCACCCTCACCTCTACCCAACTTCATGTTCTCTCTCTCTCTTTTGTAAGAACCCACAGAGTCCACTTCAGGCTGCCCATGTATTTATGAGTGTGGGACAATCCGCTGGGGCACCAGCCACAACTTCAAAGAAAACCGACCCTCCCTCAGATGTCATCAACAGCTCCTCAGCTAGAGGCGGGGGCTCATAACGCCCTCCCTGCTCCTTGCTGGTTTGCTGACTAGTCCTGGCTTGCACAGTCTTCTGTCGGTGGCCACAGCTGCTGTGAGTTCATGAGAACAGTGGTCCCACCATGCCCCAGAGACGTGGTTCACTCTGGTTCTCCACTATCTCTTGGCTCTTAGGATTTTCCCTCATTATCCTCAATGGTTCCTAAGCCCTGAGGAGGAAGCACAGCATAGATGTCTCATGAAGCTGAGCACTCTGCACTTGGACCAACTGTGAGCCTTCTCATTAATCTCCGTCCACTGCACTTGGACCAACTGTGAGCCTTCGCATTAACCACCGTCCACTGCACTTGGACCAACTGTGAGCCTTCCCATTAACCACCATCCACTGCTACCAAGACACTTCTCGGGTGTGTCTGAGGACTGCGCCAGCAGACATAGGAACTCAGAGGTCAGCTCAACTACTACTTAGCAAAATAGTAGGAGTGGGTTTACCCTGGAGGCTGGAGCTCTGTGGCTCCTGGTCGGTCTCATAGATGTGCACCCCCACACCAGGCTTGTTCAGACTTGCAACAGAGGAACACTTTATACAAATAAAAAGCTAGGTTCCTGTTCACTTCTTTGTGATCTCAATGGAGGGTTGAGGTCCACTTTTTTCTTCTGTCCTGGGCCCTAGTCCCAGTCCAGACTGGCACAGGTGTGCAGTATAAAATAAAATAAAATAAAATAAAATAAAATATAAAATGGAAACAAGGGCCCTCCAGCTCATCCCTGGGTCAGAACAAGATATAAAATTTTTTTTCAATGTTTGTTGATTGACTGACTGATTTACATTGTTGGTAACCCATCCTCATTAGACAACACTTGGATTGTGTGTGAAGGGCTGTGGTGGGGAGGGGTGGAAGGGACTTTAGTGGAACCAATCACTTGCCACACTGACAATTAATTAAATGCAGAGCTAAATTAATAGTTACTTGCCATGGTTGGGTACCCTGTAAAACCATCCCCAGGCTGAATCTGCTTCAGACACTTCAAGGCAAAGGAGTGGACAGACAGAACAGAGCAGGTATGTGCGCACTGACTTTCTCATGAGGCTAACAACATTTGACGTCATGTGACAGTCAACCACTACAACACAGGGGTCAGGCTCTTTCTTGTCAATTACCAACTCATAGCACAGCTCAATTATGACCAGGAACTTGCTTGTTTTGGTCTCCTGGTGGCATGCATTCCTGCCATCTGGCCTTGGGATGGTTTGTATATGCTCAACCCAGGGAGTGGCACTATTAGAAGGTGTGGCCCTGTTGGTGTATGTGTGACCTTGTTGGAGTAGGTGTGTCACTGTGGGCTTTAAGATCCTCACTCTAGCTGCCTGCAAGCCTTTTTCTGCTAGAGCCTTCAGATGAAGATGTCAAACCCTCAGCTCTGCCTGCACCATGCCTGCCTGGACACTGCCATGCTCCTGCCTTGATGATTATGGACTGAACCTCTGAATCTGTAAGCCAGTCCCAATTAAATGTTGTCTTTATAAGAGTTGGCTTGTTCATAGTGTTTGTCTACAGCAGTAAAACCCTAACTAAGACAGGCCTCTTTCCTTCTCCTGGTTAACCATGGCTCTATCCTTGCCCTAAACTTCTATTATAGGACCAGGCCTTGGTTTGTTCACCCTCATCTATCCTCAGAGTGTGAGCAGCAGCTACAGTAACTGCTTGGTGATTGACAGTTCTCAGTAAATATTCTTATGAGAGTCTGACCTTTTTGATGTGGGGAAACCACGGTAGCCAGTGCTTTCAGTAAAACAGGGCCTCTATGAGGAAGGGAGTCTCTGCCGAAACTCACCACAGTTGCCTGGAAGCAGAGTCACCACATCCCCTCCTCTCTGTGGGCACCCATTCTCAGGAGACTCAGTGTCTGTGAACCATGGCAGAGCATAGGGAGAGCAGGCATCCCTGGGAGGGAGGGGGGTACTGAGAAGCTCACAAACCCGTGCATACATGGTCACAGACCTATCTGTAACCATCTCTAGGATTATTGTATGCTTGTAAGGGATTGATGGGGGCTCGGGGTCCTTGGGTGACATGAGGAGCTCGAAATAGTGCTGGTCTCTGTACAGTACGTGCCACCCACTCCTGCCCAGATTTCAGGGAGTAGCCGAGAAGGCTGTGATGATGTGCTTAGAGCTACATGGCTTCTGGGAGAGGGCTGTACATGCTCATGTGTGTGCAGAGGAAACGTGGGAAGTGGAGGCTCCCTCGGATTTGGCCATTGTCCGTGCATGTCCTGCCAAGCTAGATTATGCTTGGGATATGCTCTGATCCATTCTCAGCACCTAGCACAGCACAGGGCATACAGTAGGTGCTCCATAAATATCTCTTCTTATGTAAAAATGAACATGAAGGGAGTGGCAGGGGCTATAGGATGATGAACTCAGGGAGGGGGGAAGAGGAAAGGGGGCAACTTGTAGAATGTAAATAATTAAAATATTTAAAAAAATAATTTAAAATGTACTCACGTGCCCCTTTGCACATTGCCACGTTCTTATACATGTATACATGTGTGAGCCAGGGTGGATGGAGTGTCTGCATTTTTTTTTATGTAGGCATGTAGACCAGGACATGTGAGCCTATGTATCTCTGCTGGCCTGTTAATCATGTGTGATGAACCTCATGCTCTATAGCGATCTGTATCTGTGGACTCTGGGTATGTACACATGTATACAGATAGATACATGAGCAACAGGATGGTGTTTGCAGGAGGACTGGCACGTGATGTTTGTGAGCTATGTTCTCTGTATGCATGGGGTTCACAGGAGCATTTGTGAGACAGGGTAAAGGAGAGCTCTGGTCCCTGGCATGGCAAACTCCAGCCTGTCCTTCTCTGGCTTAGTGTCTTTCTTCTTGAGTAACTCTCCTGAGTCATCTTGGACTCCAGGAACAACAGAACTGACTGACAAACAACATCCTCATGTCAAGAAACTGAAACCACCCCAAAGGAGAGACAAGCTGTTCCAGACAAAGCACTCCAGGTGATGGAATTATCTATGGTGAGAGGCTGCTGAGCCACAGTGAGCATCTGGGGGAAACCAGAGCACCCTCAGGAGATGGCAGCAATAAAGACTCTTTACAGGACGGTCCTGCAAGACTAGAACTGAGACTGTGGCTGCCCAGGCCACCTGGCTCAGGCTGACCAATCACACAAGACTCCTGCCCTCCCATCTCTCTCTCTTCTTAAACATAAAGCTCAGGTCAGGGTCCCAAGACAAAGGTGGACTCATGTAGCTGCTTCTGTTATCATGCTAATTAGGTTTCCCAAAAGCCTGTTTGCAGTGTCCTCCATGTAAGACTGATGGACACTGTTCCCAGTTGATTTTGACTGGTAAATATAGTTGCCTTAAACGGCTCAGTGGCTGGGCCACTTCCTAACCTCCAAGTGGCTGATCCAGCCCCCTCCAATATCCCTGAGTTATTACTTAATAAAATCTATATTCCACCTTTGCTGCCCTAGACCCAGACCTATAGCCCTTGTGGGCCTCAATCCCGGACACCTACGTGACACCTATGCCCTCTGCCCTCTGCCCTCTGCACCTCTCAGGTGTGATGTGTCCTCTCCCTCCCCAGCATGGCAGCTATCCCTCTTCCTGCTCTTCCTCGTTCTCTTGCCCAGGAATCCTAAAAGTCCCGCCTCTGTCTTCCTACCCAGTCATTGGCCACTGGCAACTTTATTTATCAATCAAAACCCACTGGGGACAGGGTCCCTCAGTCTTACATGCAGGGTACCACAAACAGGTTTGGGGGAAACTTACTTAGCATGAGAACAGAAGCAGCTACATCCCCCTTTTTTGTCCATTAAAAAGGCCTTTTTCTCTGATATACATTGAACATAGTTATAACAATTATGTAAACTAAAAGGTATGATATATCCTAATAATATCCAGTCCATCAATTTTGTCAATTTAGGCAAATTACTCTAACATCTATCCTAACTTAAAGAGTTTTCAATTCTATACCTGATTTATGTTTTGATTTTAACTTACATTACCATATGAAAACCATCCTTTCAAATCTAGATCATCTTCTCTAACGCTGAACAACCTAAGTTTGATTATAAGACTATAACTAGTCTTCAACTCCATCAGAGATCCGAGAATGAATTAAATATTACCAGAATGTATAGGAAGCTCCCAAAACTTAAACAATTTGTTGAGGCAGCTGACCACCCGGACAGTCCCCTGTATTCCTCATGTCTTCAGCCTTCTGGCCCACAACTATCTGACAGACCTTAAGTGAAGCAGGAATTATGAAGGACTAGCTTACTCTGTATTGGCAGAGCTAAGCTGTCCCACATCATGTGTCCTTTCCTGGTTCCCCTCCTTACCTGTTCCTTCTCACACTGATGGATCTCTCTTCTCTACTTGTTACCACTATTCATCTCTTTGTTAGAGACGAGTGCTGGAGGTCTGAGTCCATTGGCACTAGGGGGTTGGGGGGATGGAAGTTTGTCATACTATGGTGACAGTGTAGTGGCTAGCAGGTACAACTCCAGAAGCCAAATGGCAGGCCCCAAATCCCTGCTTCATGTCTTCGTATGTAAGTGACACAGGCAAGTTTAATTGTCCTTGCCTCAGTCTCTTCATCTGTGAGGTGAGTCCATTGTAACATCTGCCTTTCAGAGCTATTTGCAGAGGGGATAAATAAGATAGTAGCACCAGGCATACAGTAAGTGCTCAATGCATGCTCTCTGCTCTTATCACTTGGGTATTGCACATACTGTATGCACATTTTGAATAGTAGCTTAAAAAGTTTTTTAATGAATTTTTTTTATTATGATCATGTGCTACTACATAGTGGTGGAAATCAGAGGATGGCTTCCTGGAGTCAGTTCTCCTCTTCCCCAGTGGGTTCCAGGATGGACTCAAGTCACCAAGCCACTGGGCTTAAGCAGCCAGTGCTTATTGCAGAGCATACCAGTTTTTCTTTCTTCCTTGTCTTCTCATCCTCCTATTCTTTTTAACATCTGGCTCCATCTCCAAGAAGTAGGAGACTGAACTGAGTCCATGTGGGGAGGTGCTGGGGGTGTCCTCTGTTGAGTCTGTTCTTTCACTAATGGTGATAAAACTAGAAGAGCCAGGAACATTTGGAAATCAAAAAGAAGCCAAGGTGCTGAGAAGGGAACCCGAGGGTGTTAACCCTCCACTGACTTTTGCAACAATCTTGACTTAGTTCTGTGCCCTGGGCTCTGAGGCTGGTCCCTTCCAAAGGGCTTTGAGGGCAAGGGGATGAGCAAGGAGAGCTTGGTACGACCATAACAAGATGGGGGCAGTGTGAGCATGGAGGAGGACAGACCAGGAAAGTTTCCCAGGGGAGGTGGTATCTAAGTGGAAACACAGAGGAAATCATCTTCCAGGAGATGGCAGGGTCATCCACTGGGCAGAGGCATAGTCCACACAAAGGCCAAGGAAGTTGACTACTGAGGAGGATGCAGAATGCCAAGGGGATTAGCAGCAAGGAGCTGGTGGCCACACATGGGCTGGGAACTAGAAGGGTCTTGTCACCTGTAGGCCAGCCTGACTAGCAGGAGCAGCTGTCTCCTAATGAGTGTTAAGTTGGGGTGGGGCAGAACAGAGAGCCTTAGACAATTATGTTCATGCATCAAGTATTCAGTGAGCACCTTCGGTGCCAGGTGCCACTCTGGGTGCACTTCCACAGGAGACAGAAAAAAGCCCCTGTTCACATGAAGTGGAGTCAAATGCAGTCAGGGATGTCATAGGGACACCCAGTGTGGCTTTGGATGACCTTGGTGCCAGGTAGATCTGGCAGAAGAGGAGTTGGAGAAACACCTAGATCTCAGGTGGTGGCTGGGAGGGCTGGGATGATGAAGGGACTTTTTACTACAGGATGAATGAAATAAAGGAACAAGCCACACAAACAGTGTTGAGGGGGAGGGACAGCAGCAGCCTTGTGTAGGAACCTAGAGAAGCATGGGTAAGGAGAGGGAAGAGAAGGTGAGGGGCCGGAGACTCCAGGAGGGAGGCATGCTCAGTGTACAGATGCAGAGCAGGCTTTGGAAGCTCAGCCACAAACATGCACTGATCCCACATCTGCTGTAGAAACCACACTAGCTGCAGTGAGAACAATGCATTTTGGTAGAGAACGGCCCAGAGGTCAAAGAGAGCCCATTTCTGTCACCTGGGCAGGCATGGTGGCTTAGTTCATGTGGTGGCCGTGGTTTGGGGGCACGTGCTGTAGAATAATAGAACCAACATTAATTCTCAACAAGTGAAGCTATCGTGGTGACAGCAAGCATCAAAGATAGTGCCATAAGCATTCTGGGGTCCGTTCCACACTCCCTCGGTACCTTTTAGCCTGGCCCAGGAGCAGGTAAAGTACTGGTCCCTGATTGCAGAGCCCTAGCCTCGCCTCTACTATTCCTCCAGCCTTCCAGCTGTCCTAACACCAACATGCTTACTCTGGGGGAGTCTCACCAGAGACTGTGTTCCTTAGCCTGGGATGTTTGGGTGTCCCCCTCAGATATTTGGAAGTGCTTCTGTTTCTCACAGCCTATGGTGGAAGCATGGCCAAGGGAGGATAGACCTGAGGAGGCCCAGGATAGCTTCATGGTGAAGGTTGGCTGGCAGACCTGCCTAGGTGGAGTGGTCTATCCACATGGCACTACCAAGGGTACAGAGGCTGAGCCCCACAGCCTCCAGCAAGTCCTCTCAGAGACCACTGAGGACTTCGGCCATTTAAAAAGGAAGCAAATCTGTGGTCAGGAAGCAGTGGGCAGCCGTAGTGCTCACAACACAAGCTGGTTTCTGGGAAACTGAACTTGGCATTCTTTTGTATCTCCTCTCCCTTTCATTGGCTTTGGCCTTCTTTGGATGATGATCTCCAGAAGCCTCAGGTCCCCAGTTCAAGTCTCCCTCCTCCTTACTAGAATCATCATCCATGGCTACCAAGTCCCAACCCTGTGGGAGGCCCCTCCCAGCTCTAGCTGTACCACTTCCTCTCATTCTCATAGCCGCATGTCCACCCACACTAGGCCCTCATCATTCCCAGAATTGGCCTTGGCAGTCACACACCCATGCCTGGGGCTTGTCCTCAAGCTAAGTCTGGGCTCAGCCTCTGCCTTCTGACCCTCTGTATCATTCTTCCATGGTAGCCCTCAACCCCCATCCTCACCACCTCCCTTTCTTTTTCCTCAGTTGGTCTACCGTCTCCTCCTCTCTGTATAGACTGCAGGGTCGCTGCACCCACAGATCCCAGCCTTCCTATGAATAACCAAGTTTCCACTTTCTCTTTGTGAATCTTATCATCCCAGAAATGGAAAGCCTGGGTCCACAGTTGGAATGTTTGGGGTACCCTCCTCCATCTTTCAACTGCTCCTTCCAAGGGACTGGCCAGTGTCTGTCTGTATGGCCTGCCTCAGATTCTTTGAATTGGTGCAGTCCTAATTAACAATGGCTTCCCTTCCACCCCTATTGCCCTTCATACAGATTGCCACCACAGAGGCAAATACACAATGCCAAAAGGCCACAGGGCCATGTAAATCTTTATTTCCAAAACAGGTCTCATCTTATAACTGGTGAAGAAGTAGTTCAGATTTCTTATTCCTCCTTTGGGACAATCTGCAAACATGATCTACTGTCTCCCAGGAGTCCCACTGGGTTCAACTCTAGTTGCCTAGAATAGTTACCTACTCCTTAAAGTGCTTTGATCAGCTGTTCTATCCTTCCCTGGTATTCCATAGCTCCTTTAGTAAATACCCGATCTCCAGATGGTACACTGTTGAGAGAGGATTGAATCATGAGGCTCCTGACCTAGTCAATGAATTACGCTAAGACTTCACTGGACTGCTGAGAACTTTTGAGGATGTGCTGACAGAAGGTAGTGGACCATTGCACACATGCTTTGAAATGTCTACTGTCTTAGTTACTGTTCTATTGCTGTGGAAAGACACCATAATTAAGGCAACTCTCATAAAAGAAAACACTTAATTGTGGGTTTACTTACAGTTTCAAAGGGTCAGAACATGATTATCATGGCAGGAAGCAGACAGTCCTTGTGCTGGAGCAGTAGCTGAGTGCTTTACATTCTGATCCACATACACCTCACAGAGAAAGACACTGCTGTGGGCTTTTGAAACCTGAAAGTCCGCTCCAGTGACACATTTCCTCCAACAAAGCCACACCTCTAAATCATTCTCATCCTTCTCAAACAGTTCCACTCCCTTATGATTTAAGACTCAAATAGGAGCTTATGGGGGCCATTTTCTTTCAGACCACCACTCTATCTTGCCCTCTGCATCCCACCATGAGGTGTAAGCAGTTCTGTTCTCCCCTGCCCTCTCTACCATGATGCTCTACCTCACTGAAGGCCCACAGCAGTAGAGCCACAGAGCCAAACAATTTGGGTAACCTCCAAGCCAAAACAAACACGTTCTCCTTTAGGAAGGCTCAGACACAGTCTGCTCAATGTCATGTGGCTCTCCATGGCTCATCCAGATGGGTTTTAGCTCATCCAATCCCTTTTGAAACCCAAAGCCACAGAAACCTTCTGATAGACAAAATGATCTCCTGAGGAACACTGCTAAAGAAGGAGAGGAGACACTTCACTGGAAAAGATCACAGAAAGGAGAACTCTAGGGACCTGAGAGGAAGGCTAGACTGCACAGCATGTAACTGATATTGGGAGCCCTCTCCTTGCTCACCCGGTTAGCCTCATGTGTTTGTTTTATGGGTCTACTCATCAACAGTTAAGCAGAAAGGAAGTCGTAGTAAACAGTACTCTGTTATGAGTGAGCAGAGGAACCCAGTCATCCTGCTGTCCTCCCTCACACCTGGCTTAAATCAGACTCGGAAACAACACGGATGTGATTTGAGAAGATGACACAAGTGCCTCAGAACTTTGAAAACCTCTTCCCACAGTAGACTCTCCAGTGAGTGGGCAGGCACTCCTAGATGCTGGTTCGTTTGATGAATTGAAGTAGAGTAGTAGATCTGAACCTTGAGAAAGTCAGAAGACAGATATAACTTACACAAACACCACGGAGGGCCCACTCCAGCTCATGCTGGTCTAGAACTCACTCATCATCCAGGCTGTCATTGAACATAGGACAGTCCTTCTGCCTCAGCTTCCCAAGTGCTGTAGGTGTGAGCAACTATAGCTGACTTTGCATTGTTTTCTCAACAGTCTTTGCTTCCCATAGAACTTAAATGCATAAACCAGATGTGGTGGTACATACCTTTAATCCCAGCACTTGGGAGGCAGAGGCAGGTGGATCTCTGAATTCAAGGCCAGCCTGGTCTACAGAGTCCAGAACAGTCACAGCTACAAGGGAACTCTGCCAAAAAAAAAAAAAAAAAAGACGAGAACAACAAAAAGCATGATCCAACTATATGTTGTCTTTAAGACAACATATACTTTTACTTTAGTTTAAAGTAAAAGTATTTAAGGGAACATTTTATGCAAAGAAAACCCAAGAGCACTGAGTAGTTGCACTATGAATAGGCTTAAGGAAAAAGTTTTCAAATGTTAAACAAGGTTACATGTAAACTCATGGAGAATATATAATAACCATAAGCATACTCACTCAATATTGGAACTCAAGGTGTTATGCCATAATAGTTTGCAGCTTCAGTGCCAATCTTCCAATAATAGGGAGATCATCTAGGCAGAAAATGTTGAGGAAAGAAAATTGGAATGATAAAAAAAGCCATTTGGAGCAACAGACAGACATAGCACCCCATCAACATCAACCAAGGCCAGAGAGAACAGAAGAGGTGTTCTACAAGGCAGATCTTTCACTCTGTAGACCAGGCTGGACTTGAACTCAGAAATCCACCTGCCTCTGCCTCCCAAGTGCTGGGATTAAAGGAGTGCACCACCTCCGCCCGGCCTACAAGGCAGATCATCTGTTAAGCCACAAACTGAGGCTTCAGGATTGAGGATGGCCCTGTAGACTCATACATTTGAGTAATGAGTCACCAGGGAGTCGAGCTGTTTGAGCAGGATCAGAGGAATTAGGAGGTATGGCCTTGTTGCAGGACGTGCGGCACTGCTAGGTGGGCTGTGGGGTTTCAAAAGTCCATGCTGATCTCAGTTAGCTCTCTCTCTGCCTGTGCTTTCTGATCAGATGTGAGCTCTCAGCCACTGCTCAGGTTCCATGCCTACCCACTGCCATGCTCCCCACTGATGTAGTTAATGGACTTACCCTCAGGAGCTTTCAGCTCCAATGAGCTCTTCATGGTAGTCATGTCTCTTCACAGCAATAGAAAAATAACTAAGACAATGGACTTAATATTAAAATTCCCAGGTGTAGTAGTACCCACTTTACTTCCAGCAATGAGGAGGCAGAGGCAGGTAGACCTCGGTGAGTTAGAGGCTAGCCTGATCAACATAGCAAGTTCCAGGACAGCTAGGACTCAGGACTACAAAGAAAAAAACCTGTCAAAAAAAAAAAGAAGAAAAGAAGAAAAAGAAAAAGAAAGAAGGAAGGAAGGAAGGAAGAAGGAAAGAAAGAAAGAAAGAAAGAAAGAAAGAAAGAAAGAAAGAAAGAAAGGGAAAATTACGCTATCTTTTCTGACTACAGTGAAAGAAATTTGGATATTAGTAGCAGAAAGAAAAGTGGAAAGTATACAGCTATATGGAAGTTACAAATCACACTCCTAATCAGCCAGCAGGTCACAGAAGAACTCACAAAAAAGATCAGAAAGCAAGAATGAACCAATGTTGGGATCTGGTGTCCCCCAAAGCCCATGTACTCAAGGCTTTGCCTTCAGCCTCTGATGCTACTGGGAGGTGAGACCTAGTGGGAGGAGGTTAGGCTATTGGAGGTATGCACTCTTGAGGGAGATATTAGAACTCCAGCCTCTCTCCTTGGCCACAATGAGATAAACATGTTTCTTCCTTCACATGCTTCTATCATGACACATTCCCCTGCTAAAGTTCAAAAGCAACTGGACCGTGAGAGTTCTGAAACCTTGAGTCAAAATAAACCCTTCTTCTTCTTATATTGAGTTCTCTGCTGTTTTGTCATAGTGCTGGAAAGCCAGAACTTCCCCAGACCAAACGTTCAGGGACATATTGAAAACCAAGAGAATTATAGCTGCGAATACACTCATGAAAATAACAGCATAGATAAAAAACCAAACTGTACCCTTTTACATGATTGTTGGGGCCTCAAACACTGGAAGTGTGGCCTTTTATTTTAATTTTTTAATTGTGTGCATACATTTGTGCAGCTGCCCGAAGATGGCCTGGATGTCAGACTCCTCAGCAGCTGAACTTCAGGCAGTTCCAAGCTAGCTAACATGGGCACTGGGAACTGAACCCTACTCCTCTGCAAGAGCAGTGCACCCTCCTAACTGCTGAGTCATCTTTCCAGCCCCTTAACTGTACTCCTTCAGGAACTAGAAAAAGAAATTGAAACCCAATGGTTGCATAAGAGATTAACTAATACTGGTTAGGATGGACATAAATTAAAACTGGAAGAACAGCAGAGAGGATTAACAAAACCATGCTGTGTCTTTGAACAAAAATCAGGAAAGCATAACAAACCTTTAGCTAGACTAGACAAAAAAGACAGAAGATTAAAATAAGATCAAAAACAGAAAAAGAGATAGTGACCCCCCCCTCTTGTACATAAAACATTTGTGAGCGCCCATCACCAAAACTGAGTCAAAAAGAAAAAGAAACCCTTAATGGATATAAGAATAACACACAGGGAGCTGAACTGGCAACCCACAAAACAAGTCCAGCCTTTGCTGGGGAATTCTGCCAAACACTGAAAGCATTAACTTTATTCCTCTTCATACTCTTCTACAAAATAGAAGAGGAAAAATGATTCCTAACTCACTGTGAGGCTAACACCAGACAAGGACACCATTGGGGAAATTAAAAAACAAAAACAAAACTACAGGGTAACAGTCTTCATGAACACAGACATAAAATCCACAACAAAGTGCTGGAAAAAACAAGTCTCAAGTTAAACAGACTGTATAACCCATGGCTGCTGTGGTTAGGGTGTGGGTCTTGGTTGCAAGCTGCCTAGCTTTGTGAAGCAACTGGCTTATGAGGGCTCTGAGCTCATCAACAGGGTACCCACTCATGGACTCATAGTCGGATGGAACCATTGGAAAGTGGTAGAAACCTGCATGTGGAGCCCACTTGGAGTAAGTGGAGTGCTAGGAGTATGCCTTGAGGAATCTACCCACTCCCTCATCCCTTTCTGTCTCCCTCTACTTCCTGGCCCACATGAAGTGAGCAGCTTGTTCTACGACCCCCTCTCTGCCATGATGCTGTCTCACAATGGCCCCAAAGTCACAGACCAAGCAGACTGAAGCCACTGCAACCTTCAGCCCCCAAATCTTCCCCCTTTCCCCATTGCTCTATCAAAAATTGGCCAGTGATGAAAATGTCTGCTTGTGTAGAGTTCTCTCTGGAATGCAGGAGTAGCTCAGGATAATGTTAACCACTGGGGTTGGCATCGATAGAACCTAGCAGAGCAGAACACCACGTGGGCATCTGTTCTAATGCAAAGTAGGAACTCGAGGGACTTCCCTCAGCCTGGTAAAGGCCATAAGCAAAAGACTCACAGCTAAGATCACACTCACAACCCAAAAAAAACCTGAAAGTTTCCCCTAAGGTCAGGAGCAAGGTCGCCCACTTTACCACCTCTATTTAACCTTTGCACCAAAAGTTTTATCTAGACAGTTCAGCAGGAAAAAAGAAATAAATCAAAAACAAAAAGACAAAACAGCCCCCCTCAAAGAAACCAAACAAAAAACCCCAAATGTAATACTACCTTTGTTAACAATGTCATGATCCTAAATACATCAAGTCTAGATGTCTGTGGAGCAGTCACTAGACACAATGAATGGTTTAGCAGAACAGTGGTGTGCAGGTGCCAGTGTGCGTCTGCCTATGTGCGCCCATATGAGCATGGAAGACCAATGTCTCAAAGGTAAAGGTTTAGCAATAGAGAGAACCAAGGTGATGCCAGGTGTGTTCCAAACACTGCAGGACACCCAGAAGAGAATTTAAGGAGACTCAGGTAAGCCGCAGGACATCCCATGTCCATGGACTCAAGCAGTTAATGTTGCTAAGATAGCAGCCTTTCTAGAAGCAATCTATGGGCTGAATGTAATCTCTCTCAAATCTCGATGCTCCCTTTTATTTTTAATGGAGAAGCTGTGTTTGCAAGGATGACTGAAAATAACAAAGTTGGAGAACATAAACTCCCAGTTTCAGAACCTACCACAGGTCTTCAATGTTCAAACTGAGTGTCACCAGTATGGGGAAGACCTGAAGAAATCTGAGGACGGTGGAAATCTAAAGGGGAACCTCATGCCTGTGTGCAGCTGATTTTCAGTCGGAACACCAAGTACTTGCTGTGCAAGCAAGAGAACTGGGTTTCGACATCCTAGAAACTGTGTAAATGTCAGGTGGGCATGGGGACCCACCTATAATTCCAGGCTCAGAAGTGGGAGACAGATATCAGAGCAAGCTAACTAGTAGGACTAGCCACAGGGGCAAGCCCTGGGTTTGACTGAGACCCAGCCTTGATAAATAATGTGGAGTGATTCCCCCCTTCCCCCTCCCAAGATGGAGTGATAGAGGAAGACTTTTGACTCCATTTAAGGCCTCCACACACCCATACGCACATGACACACACACAGGAAAAGGAGGGAAAAAAAATCAGGATCAGCAACTGTACAGAGTGAGCCCTTCCAGCATGTTGACTGGTACATAACACAATGCAGTCACTGTGGTTGGCCAGCTAAGTTAAACACAGAGTTATGCTACAGCCCAATGGTCTAGCCCCAGGTATACCCACAGGAAGATTCTTGTTTACACAAAGGCTATATCTATTATCCAAAATCAAGGGGGGTAAGAGAGACCTCCATCCATCCAAATGTCCACCCATGTACAAAAGCACACTTTGTGTAGTACTTCTGTGTTGTGGAATATTATTCAGCAGGAAAAAAGAATGAGGTGCCAATACATACTACCACACAGTCAAGTCCAACCTCATTCTGAGCAGAAGAGGATAGATACAAAAGATATAGTGTTGTCAACTTATATGATATTCCCAGAAAAGAAAAGTGAGCTGGGAGACATGGCAGGCATATCAGGTGCACCTGTGAACTCAGATGGGGCCCACATCAAGCACAAGGGTTCTAGTAAGGTGATGGAATGTCCCACCAACTTAGCAGCAGCCATGGGTACCCAATTCATCAAGTTTACTAAAAAAAAAAAAAAATCACTGAATTGTACATTCATAGTGCCCAAAATATATGTTAAGCAAATCCCTCCTCAATGAAGCGACTTCTTTTAAAAAAAAAAAAAATTAAAAAGAGGAAGTGGGTTAGAGAGGGCCTATCCTGTTATGTCTTCTCAGAAGACCCCTGGGCAGAAGAGCACAGTGGCCGCTTCCTCCACTTGGCCAGCTCTGCTATTTGTAGTGCCGAGGAAGGGCATGAGGGCCTCAGAGATCTCTCCAGGGCTAACAGCTACTCTTTGGTGACTTTTACAAAGCCAGAGAGACCCTCCCCTTAACATACGTCTACTTTGGAAGTCAATACTCCATCACCCAGCTGGACATGACCAGACCAGCTCTCGATCATCCACTTAAGTACCAGAGGACTAAGCTGCCCTAGCTGTATTCCCCACCCCCATGTCTCCCGGGGCACTCCCCTCTGCCTTGAGTCAGTATCTTAGTTTGTAGCCAGGCTGGTCTTGAACTTGGCATCCTCCTGCCTCATCAGTATTCTGAGTGCTGAAATCTCGATGCAGATGTAAGTCGGATCAAGTTTCTCCTCTGCCAACTCCGTAGGAATTCTCATGTTCCATCCAAATCAAATCAGTGCCCAGAGGTGAGCATGCTGGGTGAATCTGTGATCCCTCACGCTCTCTGTTCTTCCCCATCCTAGTGCCTTTCTTTGCACATGTGCATCCCACCTCACATAATGATGTCATGCTGTCAGTCTGTCTGTCTTCTCTATCAGGAATGGGCTCCATGAGGACCAATGTTTGTACACCTTTCTGAGGCACTTCCCTAGGACGTACCCAAGAGCCCACTACTTGGAAAAGGATGGAGGGAAGAAAGAAGGGGCTGGCTGAGTCTGCAGAGGAGTGAATGAATAGACAAGGGGCGGGCAGGGGGTGGAGAGAGGGTGGGGAGGGATAAGGCATTGAGTTGCCTCCTGCTAACTCACACTCAGAAACAGTGAGTTGGACAAGGGGGGCTCTGGAGTTCAAATCCCAATTCTGCCACTGGCTAGGGTGTGACCTTAGGCAAGTTCCTGTAACTTCCTTGACTCATCTGCAACACAGGGAACATGAAAATGCTGGTGACAAGGCGGTGATCAGTGGTCAGCCGTCTGGAAGGGGGAGGGGGAAGTGTCCCTGTGACAGCGTGGCAGTTCAGCTCACTGACACCAGGAACTTTGCAGATTAGTAACTCCTCTGCCATCCTGCCTTTGAGCTTTCTCAAACTCCAGGCTAAGAAAGACCTTAGAAGGTTCTCTGTGAAGATCAAGAGAGGGGAAAAAGAAAGGAAATCAGAGAAAGGGGGGAACCAGGAGGAAGGATAGTTGGGGGTGGGGAGCTGGTGGGAAGAAAAGCGGGGCAGGGGGTGGGGGGAGGAGAAAGAAAAGCTAGCTTTATTCTGAGGTCTCAGGGGAGCCTGGAGCAGACACCAACAGGCACCAGTTTACAGGGACAACACTCATGGATCAACCATGAGGGACCTTGGAGGAAGTTTCCCCCAAACACAGCTATGAAAAGGAAAGGTCAAGATAGCCACAAAAAGCAGAATGCTTTCTCTTAATCTGGTCAGTCATGTGGGCTGCTCCCAAGCCTTTCTGAAAACACTGGTCAGAAAACACTGGTCAGGGTGGAGGTGGCATGTACATATGAGCCAATCACAGCCATGGAGACAGCTCAAATAACCCTGGTCTGGCCTGTACTCCTCTTAGGTTCAAATACCAGCTCTAATGCCTCATAGCCCAGGAGCAGGCCTGTCTATCATTCAGGGTCTGTGGACAAGTGACATTGGAGGACCTGCACAATGTGAGGAAATGATAGCTCTGTCTTTCTCTCTCTGTGGCTGCTGGGTAGCAGCTACCTAGCTTTTGTCTTTTGTCTTCCAAAAGTCTGTTTGTCGCCCCTTTTCCGGACCTCTCACTTGCTTCAAGATAAAACAAAAACAAAAACAAAAAACAAAACAGTCTTAAGAGTTTCTTTTTGCCGGGAAGTGGTGGTGCACGCCTTTAATCCTAGTACTTGGGAGGCAGAGGCAGGTGGATTTCTGAGTTCGAGGCCAGCCTGGTCTACAGAGTGAGTTCCAGGACAGCCAGGGCTACACAAAGAAACCCTGTCTCAAAAAAAAAAAAAAAAAAAAAAAAAAAAAAAAAAAAAAAAGAAAAGAAAAGAGTTTCTTTTCTTCTCCACTGGTCAGAGAAGACTGCTGTCCACACACTAGCTTTGTAGTGTTTCAAGAATGGGAGAACTCAGTGGCTCAGTGCTTTCCTGGTTGTCAAGAGCAGCTGTGGATCCCTCTCAGCCCCTACTTTCTCGCCCAGGGCAGAGGACTCTGAGGCTGCCAAAGGGAAAGTCTCTCCCATGGGTCCCCAGCTGGGAGATGTGTAACCCCTATAGAAGACTTAGAAGGTTCATGGTAGGAAGGGCACTGAAGACATACCCTCTTCAGAAGTGGGAAGTGAGAGATTTGATGACTGGAGTAACTCATGGGACTAGCCATCTCCTTTGATGAACATGGATGAGTGCTTATCACTCATGTTATGCTTAAGTTGTTGAAACAGAGACAAAGCTTGCTTCCAGGTCCGTGGGAGTACCTTGAGGGATAGATGCTATAGCTGCCTGAGAACCTAGGCACTGTCTTGAGAGTGGCCCTGGGCAGGGCACTGGGTTGGACCAGCACACCTCTCATCAATGGAGTCTTTAACAAGTCTTTCCCCTCAAAGGTTGACTAAACATTGGCCTCGCGGGTGCAGGCATGAGGTCCCAGTGACGGCCAGAGTGTCAATCTGCACGGGACAGACATCATCTTGTGAGCTCTGAAGAGGTGAGTCTTGGAGGCAAGTCTTAGGTGGTTCTAAAAGCTGCCCTAAACTATGAAGAACATCCTTGGACTGATGAGAGAAGAGGTGGAGGCAGGAGGTCATCTATAGTTTGACAGGAATGGTGACAGCCTCAACATGATCAGAGAATGAATGGAAACCTCATTGCTTGGAATTAATTTGAACTTCAATAGTAAAGTCCATTTTATGAGAAAGGAAAGAAGGAGGGAAGAAGGAAGAAAGAAAGAAAGAAAGAAAGAAAGAAAGAAAGAAAGGAAGAAAGAAAGAAAGAAAGAAAGAAAGAAAGAAAGAAAGAAAGAAAAGAGAACTTATTTTCTTTATTTATTTCTTGGAGTTCCATCTGTGTGGGGCTGCCTTACCTTCCTGGCTGGACAAATGGGCACAGCAAGGCTCTCAGGAGATGGGCCAGGGTTCTCTCCTCCAGGGTAACAGGGAAGGTCCTCTCCTTCCCATAATACTGAGGCTGGGGACTGGGGCATGGATGGTCCCAGGCAGTGCTTAAGGCAGAAAGTCTGAGTGCCTGGGTCATTCTGAAGTCAGAACCCTGGGGCAGGCTAGGGACAGACAAAATGGGCCACTTAGGCCACCTGCAGAAGAGTGGTCATGGGGCAGGCGTCCACCTTCAGTCTCTCCCATCTGAGCTGAGGGGCTCAATGTAAATGCCAAGGGCTTCAGGTGGGATGTGCTACTGCCACATCTCCCATCTCAGTTTCTACATCTGTGAGAAGTGGCGAGTCCCACTTCACTGCCTGCCTCATGGGACACGACTGTGAGGCCTTTGGGATGATGTCATCCGTCTGCAAGATGTCAGGCCCCAAATATCGTGTTAAGGGTGACCTTTGGGGAGTCGTGGGCGCCTGCTTGCAGGCATCTTAGTTTTTCTTGGCCCCTCTGGAGGATCTGGCTGGGCTGGGCGGGGCATTGTTTACCACATCCCCTTCCCCACCCCTTGCCTGGCCTCAGACAGACACCGCAGCCTCTGCTGGTGGCCCTGTGTTTCAGCAGAGCACAGCTGTCTGCCCACTTCTCCTGTGATATGCCTCATGGTCACTTGCCTGTCTGACCACAAGTCTGTCCATCCCTGGGGCAGCCAGCTGGCCTCAGCCCGTGCCCCAGCAGTGCTCTATCTCTGTCTGGCTGCCCCAGCCCTACTGTCTCCCTCTGGGTAGGTTCTGCACAGATGCCTGGCTGGTCCTCAGCCTCAGGACTATCTCAGTGGTGATTCTCCTGATTCTGGACTTGCACCTGACTGAACTCCTGTCCACCTCAAACTCACACCTCCCGCCACCACGCTGAGTCCTGCCGTGACTCCCACACCCAGGAGACCACCCAATTGCCCCAGCCTGAGGAATGGCTTTCTGAGGAAGACCCTGAAGGAGTAGGTAAGTAGACTCTAGCCCTCATTTTCTCTGAGCCTGGGGTCCTTTTCTGCCTTTTGCATAACACGGTAGAAGAACACAAGCACAGAACGCTTTACAGTTAGGCTGGGCAGAGGCAGGGCTGGAGTTCCTTGTTCAGCCGACTAAGAATGCTTAGTCTTTGGTGTGTGCTTGCAGAATATTGGAGGGTTACGGAGGCAGGAGCATGGTTGGCATGATCCCTTGCCTATGCAAAACTGCCTACAAGAAGTGGTAGGGTGCCGGACGATGGTGGTGCACACCTTTTAATCCCAGCACTTGGGAGGCAGAAGCAGGCAAATTTCTGAGTTCGAAGCGGCAGAAGGTAGGGACATTGGGAAGCTTCCAGGGGAGTGTTTTGTAGGGAGGGCATCAGATACTACCAGCCAGTATGGCTTATTACTTTAACTTCATCTATCCTTCCAGGCAGGTGGGGTGCTTACTTCACAAACAAGGAAGCCTGGCTCCACAGGGGAAGCGTGACTTTCCTTATGGGACTTGCCATGATATGGCAAGGTGGGCAGTCCAACCAGGTGTCACCACCCAAATCCAGGGCCTGGGTCAGATGATAAGAGGTAACATCTCTTCCATGGGAGGAGAGGGGAGCCCAGAGGTTGTTGGAATTCTAATCCAGAAGAATTAGAAAAGAAGAAGGCAGATGGGTTGATGGCATAGGAAATAGGACTTAGGACTTGTCAAGTGGGCCAGAGCAGGTCATAGAGGCATTAGAGTGTCACAAGTAGTTCCTAAGAGAATGTCTGTGTTCTCTGAGGCAGTTAAGCACATGGTAGCCTTCCCGAATCTAGCTGGTGAACTGGAGTAAGCCTCTCTGCTTCTTGGCAGTCCCTAGGCCCTCACTTTCTCCATCTGTAAAATGGGGATCGAGGTGGCTCTATCTTTGAGAGGCTGTTTATGAGAACTTTAGGATATCAGAATGTCAAGACTGATTTTAAGAACTCCCACTCCCAGGCACCTTGACCTGTGGAGGAGAAGGGCTAACCACTGAAAGCCACCAAGAGTACAGGGAAGGCTAGAACAGCCCTATCTGCAGAATGGGTACTAGGGAACCTCCCAGAATCCTTAGAGTCCAGGTGAGGCCAATGGCCCCATGCAGCTCAGTGCATAGATGGCAATCCTGGGCTCTGTGGGGTCAGACCTGTCTTCTGGTTAACAGTGATGGAGAGAGTCAGAACAGAAATTAGAACCCAGCCTGTATGGCTGGATACGCCGTCTCGTGGAAAAATTCACAGGCCTGAAACACTGTCTAAGGGCATTCCTCAGAGGGCACTTAGCCATGTGATCCCCACAGTGGCGTGTTTTCTGCAGTAGCCCTGCCCTAGGGCCCATTGTCCAGTCCTCAGTGGACCGCATAGAGAGAACGATAGAATCCCTGACTGGCAGGGAAGATTGGGCCCTTGTCCAAGGCTTCAAATATTCCCATCTGTAGAGGCCATTTCAGGCTTCTTTGGAGAGAGAGAGAGAGAGAGAGAGAGAGAGAGAGAGAGAGAGAGAGAGAGAGGGAGAGAGAGGGAGAGAGAGAGAAGTGGGTGGGGTGGGGGAATTGTTGCCGCCATAAAGGGTTTCTGGCACTGGGAGGTAGGGGCTTCCAGAAAGGAGAGCGGGGTGTGGAAGATGGAAGAGAGGCAGGCAGGCTACCTGTTTGTTGGAGAAGTGTTTTCCTCACTTCCAGGGCCAAGAAGCATCAGATAGGCATGAGAAGATCAGGTGTGATTTCTCCCAAAGCCAGAAGGGGGCATTGTCTCTGGTCCCCACAGGCCTTGGGGTCCTGGGCCTCTGTGCATGGGGGGTGAGGGGCAGCCATAGCCAATCAGTGTCCTCAACAGGAAGAGGGCTGCAGGGACTCACACATGCACATGGCTAGGCAGAGGCAGCAGCTGGTTTTCTTTAAATACTGGGTGTTAGACTTGCTGCCACAGACTAATGACAGTTCGAGAGGGGGATCTCTCCATGCAACCCAATCTGGCTCAAATCTGTGATTCTCCTGCCTCAGCCTCCTGAGGACTAGGATTACAGGCATGCACCACGGTCTTGTCCCACGATGGTTCTGATGGTGCTGCATTCCTTGGAGATGAGGATGCTGAGATTCAGAGAGAAAAGATGGTTTTCAGGGGCCACCCAGAGAGCCACTTAGAGGGGAAGAGAAGGAAGCCCTGAGGAAGGTGGTCTCTCCCTGAGAGCCTCTTCTTCAAACGCTGGTCTACAGCCCCAGAAACATGAAGGCAGGGTGCTGGGAGAGGCCCCACCCACAGCCTGCAGCTTGCAGGTGTCACCTCCCCTCCCCCATCACCCTAGCCCAGGAAGAAGGGACTTTTCATAATAACTCAAACATGAGCGCTGAGTAAACTTGGAACTTCTGAACCAACCTGAGAATATTCCCTGGCCGGGGCCCCTTAAGGACATCTGTACCAGGGCCTCAGCCTGCTGTCCCTAGGGTCCCCAGGGAGGATCAAAACACTAGAACTGTCCCCAGGAGGAGGAGCAAGTGCAGGCACGTGGCCTGGTTCCCCCTCAAACCTCAACCTTCTTTACTTAGTGACCATCCACCGACATGCCTCTGTGCCTCTCTGGGCCTCTGTTTCTTGATCACCTAAATGGGTTTGGACAACCAAGACTGGAGTCTCCCATTCTCTCCAGTGCTGATTAAAGGCTCATGCTTCAGCTAGGCCAGAGCGGGCTGCTGAGATGGGGCGGCGGTGTGTGTGTGTGTGTGTGTGTGTGTGTGTGTGTGTGTGTGTGTGTGTGATTGAACAGGTGCTTGCTTGGCCCCAACTTTCTGCTGTAGCTTCAAGCCGCCATGCTTCAACACAGCCCTTGTCTTTGAGCCCCAGAGAAAGGCTGCACACCTGGGCAAGAATTCGAGAATGTTTGAGTTTGCACAGGTGGGATGGGGCTGCTGTTCCTGTGGAGGTTTTCCAGGAGAGAGGAGGTTCTGGTCCATGGAGACGGCATATACATAGCCACTGGGACAGGTCCTTCTTCATGATTAGCTGCCACCCCACTAAGCCATGAGTCTGATGTCCTCAGCTGTAACCCAAACCACCACATGAAGGAAAACAAGGCTCCAGGAAGCACACAGCTGCAGTGCGCCTGCGCACTGGGCCAGTATACAGCTGCAATGCTGCAGCACCTGGCTCCTTGCTCCTTGCACACAGCAGCTGAGCAGATGTGTAGAGTTGAGCAAAAAGACACCCTTGGCCGGTGAGAGTTAGAGCATTCTCCTTCTGGCCCAGACCTGCTAGTCTCATCCATCCACTTAGACACTGCTCAGCTGAGAACCTGCAGTGGACCATCTCTGACCATGCCCTCTCAGGTCACTAATCTGAGGACAGTTCTCTCTAGCAGATTCTTGGAGCCAGGATTGCTGCCCCAGGGTGTGGTGTGGGGAGGGAGGGTGCCTCCTGGGGATAGTGACAATGCTGATGAGAAACCTGAGTCTCCAGAGACTGCTCAGGGGTGGTTCCATCCACAGGAACCTCATTCATTAGCAATGCATTCTGCACTCACTGTGGCCACCGGGACGATGCAGTGAGACAAGACAGAGACCACAGAGTGGACCCACTTCACATGAAATGGACAGTCTCTCTAGAGGGTGACACTGAAGTTGAACTCTGGGGAGAGCTTTGGCAGAACAAGTGCATGTGCCAAGGACTTGAGGTAGAGAACAATGGAGCACTGATATTCTTATCCTACAGAAAAATTTAAGGAACAGGAGCCAAAGAGAGCCAGACTTAACTCTGAAGTGTACAAGATACATGAACTCATCACCAAAGAAAGGTGTCCTTGTCATTTAGTCATTGGTGCAACCTGTGTGTACCTCCTGCTACAAGCAAGGCAGCGCTTAGCCACAGGGGGCTCAACAGGAGCAGAGCCCCTGTGGTTCCTGCCGGGCTGTTGTTTAGAAGGTGAATGGAAACATCCGGAGCTATGGGCTGTGGTGGAGGGACAGACCCCAAAGGAAGATGTGACTCACCATCCTTGGAGAGATCAAAGACAACCTTGGTATTTGAACTTAAGTTTGAAGACCCAGTAGGAGGCTGACAGTCAGCTAGGGAGCACAGAAAGTTCCCATGGCTGAAAGACCAGGTGTGAAGGGTGGAAGCCAGGTGAAGGAAAACTGTGGCAGTCTAGTGTGCCTGGAACCCAGAGTAAGCCAGGAAGGAGCAAAGGGGACTGGACACTAGGCTTTTCTTGGCAAGTCTAGGTGGGACTGTCAGAATGATATGGAGGGACAGAGGACTGGAGGATGCAGCCAGAGGTCAAGGCCTGTGAAGAGCGTCAGCAGGTGGGACAGTTCATGCCTGGGGGACCTAGAAGCCCTCCCTGCTGGTTCCCCCTTGGGAAGTCCCTGAGCAGATACACTTCTCCTTCTGGTGACCTGCTGGCTCTTGTGCATGGCTCTTCTGGGGAGTCCCTCTGTGCCTGTCTCATTTCTTCTCTGTCTGGGTAGGAGTGGGACATTTTACTTTCAAAAGCTTCTCCATTTTTCACTTTCAACCCCATGGCTCCCACCTGGTCTATACTGAGGTGAGCAGGGCCTGGATGGATGAAGTAGATTCCACTCCTTGATCATCAGTGGGGGACAGGGTGGGAAAGCCAAGAAGTCATGGTCATCCAAGGAGCTAGGTAGAATGTATCCTGTGAATATGCTAGGATAGGTCTGGCTAGATCCACAAGGGGACATTGCTTCTTGTCACAGAACCTTGAAGCAGAGATGCTGGGACCCATGTGGCACGTTTTCAAAGCAGTCACATCAGCTCATGCCTCTACGCCGTGTAGACCTCAAAGAATACAGAGAAACCGTAACAAGGACTGACTGTACGCCCTTCCCCGCACTTGCTCAGAATTGTCTTCTCTGTTTTGTGTATCAGGTATGCTGAGCAGTGTGCGTGCATGTGTGGAGACCAGAGATCACTGCTAAGTGTCCTCCCTTACTCTCCATCTTGTTTGTTGAGACAGGGTCTCTCACTGAACCTGGAGCTCACCATAGGGCCTGGGCTGGCAGCCATTCTCTGCCTCCCAACACAGGTTGCAGATGCAGAGTACCACTGCTGGCTCTTAGGTGGATGCTGGGGATCTGAACTCAGGTCCTTGTACTTGCTCAGCAAGCACTGTACTCCATGAACCGTTTCATCTCCCCTCTTCTTGGTGGACAAAATTTCTTAATGAAATCCAATATATCCCTCTTCCCCCCACCCCCTTTCATTCCTGAGTTAGAAATATGTTTAGGAGAACATCATCCCACTTTTCTTCTGGATCAGTTATTATTTTCCTTTCTTATTAAGGCATTAGTATGTCCTAAATTGACGTTTATTTTCTGACAGGACTCGGTGATTGAAGCTAGGGCCTCATGCATGCCAGGCACATTCTCTACTCTTGAACTATGGCCCCAGCCCCAGGAATTGACTTTTGTGCTCTGTGTGAAGTAGGGATCAAGGGTTACGGTTTTTTGTATGTGTATTGAATTTTTTTTTTTAATTGGTTTCTTTGTTTGAGACAGGACCTCTCTATGTAACCTTCACTGTCCTGGAGTGTGCTATATATACCAGACCAGCCTTGAACTCACAGAGATTCTTCTGCCTCTGCTTCTCTGGTACTGGTATTAAAAGGCATGTGCTATCATGCCTGGCTACCACACCTGCCTTTGCTACTGCTTTGAGATGGTAGTCCTATTATGTAGCTCAGGCTAACCTAGAACTTCCTATTCTCCTGCTTCAACTTCCCCAAATACAGGTTTTATAGGTAGCATAAGGCATGGTGCCAGGCTCTGCCATCACTTTAAATGCCAGGCCTCCTCCACCTAAATTCAAGGACGATTTTGTTGACAGGCCAGCGGTTAAAAGCTAACTACTTTAAAGTGTAGCATCAACTTCTTTCCCATCCCAGTTTTGTTTCCTTGGAGCAACTCTCTATGTCCATCACTTCATAAGCCTCAGCCCTCTTTAAATGATCCACAAATACTGGAATAATCTTATCAGTTTCTCAGGGAAACCTGCTGGAGAGTGTGTGCATGCTGAGACTTCCTTGAAACCTCACCATCCATGAGCACGGTCTGTCCGGCCACTTATTTTTTATTTCTCTTAGTCATCTTTGTGATTCTGACATCCTTTGAGACATTCTTGGGTGACTGCCCTTTTGTTGCTAATGTAACTTACACCATTTTGAAATTTTTATTACATTTTTAGTTATCTACTTGGGGGGAGGTCTAACACATCTAGTGTATATGGAGAAGGCAACTTTCAAGAGTTGATTCTCTCCTACCTTTTGAGTCTGTCTTAGGGTTTCTAGCTGTGGTGAAACAAAGCAACTTTGTAAGGGGGTTTGTTTGTTTGTTTATAAAGATTTATTTATTTTATGTATATGAGTACACTGTAGCTGTCTTCAGACACACCAGGGCATCAGGTCCCATTATAGATGGTTGTCAGCCCCATATGGTTGCTGGGAATTGAACTCTGGACCTCTGGAAGAGCAGCCAGTGCTCTCCAGCCCAGGGAAAGGGTTTATTTTACCTTATAGCTTATAGTTATCCAGGGAAGTCAGAGGAATTCAAGGCAGGACCCTGGAGGCAGGAATTGATGCAGAGGCCATGGGGGAGTGTGGCTTACTGGTTTACTAGCTTTAATCCATCTGGCAGCTGCTGCTGTCCTTGGTAAACATCCCATGGTCCTAGCATCTCTAAAATGTTGGTGTCTCCACTGCAACTGGTCTGCACTTCCACTAATAGAATCTTCTGAGCTTTCAGGGATTTTGATCCTGCCACAAGGTGCCACGCCTCAGCTTCTCTCCATGACCCCCGCATGCCTTCAAATCCACAATCTCCTGAAGAACTGCATATTACCAAGTTCAGCTGCCAGCATGAGGGTTCAGCCTTAGGCACCTCTGGAATTTGGCTTCTGGGTACAGATTCTGAGGAAACATTTCCTACAAGATTTCACTTCAGTGATGCCTGTGTCTTCTTTTCTTTCTGTTTTAGTTTTTGTTTATTTATTTTGAGACAGGGTCTCTCTGGATAGTCTTGGCTGTCCTGGAACTCACTCAGCAGACCAAGTAGGACTTGAACTCAGAGATCTGCCTGCCTCTGCCTCCCAGCACCGAGATTAAAGGCGTGCGCGCCACCACTCCTTGCCTGCTAGTATCTTCTTAATCACAGGCAATTCCCAGCCGAGTCTTTAAAGGGACTCTCAAATTTCCCTCTGAGCTTCACAAGGCAGGCCTCCACTATCTTTCAAGTTCCCACAACTCATTAAGTTCTGGCCATTCAATGACTTTTCCAGCTCGAAGTTCAAGAGTTTTTCCACGATTCTCCCCACCCTCAAAACAATAAATAAATTCAAGGTCAGGTCTGTCTCAGCAATAACCTATGATCGAGTACCAATCTCTGTCTTAGGGTTTCTATTGCTGGGATAAGACCACAACCAAGTGCAACTTGGGGAGGAAGGGGTTTGTTTCAGCTTATATGTCTTAGTTCTTGCTCCCCAAATGAGGGAAGCCAGAGTAGGAACTCAAGGAGAGGCCATTAAGGAATGTTGCTTACTGGCTTTCACGTACTATCCAGGACAGCTTGTCCAGGGGTGCCTCCCTCACTGTGCCTGGGCCCACCCACATCAACCACCAATTAAGAAAACACCCTGCAGACTTGCCTACAGGCAGTCTGGATAGAGGCATCTTCTTAATTTAGATCATGGAGACACTAGTCAGATAAAACTAGCTAGTGTCAAGTTGACACTAAAAACCCCAAACTAGCCAGCACAGGTTCTCAGGGATTGAACTCAGGTGGTCTGGCTTGGCAGCGAACACCTTTACCTGCTGAGCCATGCCACTGGCCTAAAATGGCAGTTTCACATTCCCCTTGGTATATGGGAATAGGCATTTGTACATTTTATCATTATTATCACACTTCACAAGCTGAAGTTCCAAATGCAAGAAGAAATAGCTGACTATAAATGTAGTTCACCACTTCACCATATCCAGCCAGGCTGCTCTCTTCCTTCTCTTCTCCCTCCCTCCTTCCATCTGTCTTTTCTTTCTCTCCTTTAAAGGGTAAATAAAGTCACATAATGATCACAGCCTGACCTGAGAGCCAGGACCTCAGGTTTATTCTCAGAAGTGTCCTCTGTCTCTCTTTGTCTCTCTCTGTCTCTTTCTGTCTTTCTCTGTCTCTCTCTGTCTCTCTCTGTCTCTCTGTCTCTCTCTCTCTCTCTCTCTCTCTCTCTCTCTCTGTGTGTGTGTGTGTGTGTGTGTGTGTGTGTGTGTGTGTGTGTGCTGCCTCTGTCTTCTCCCTTTCTTTGTTTTTAAATGTTACCTTGTTCTATAAACCTCCAGGCTGGCCTGAAATATGTAGAATCCTTCTGCTTCTGCCTCTTGAAAGCTGGTCCCAGGTGAGAGTCTACGTAGCTTGCCTTTGCTTTTGTGATGTTTTAGTTTCTGCCTTTGGAAATCTTGTAAAAAAAAAAAAAAA
>NW_022196904.1:114623749-114639094 GCF_008632895.1 Mastomys coucha
AAAAAAAAAAAAAAAAAAAAGTGTGATAATAAGCAGAGTTCCAGGCTTGGGGTTCAGTGTATATGTGTGTGTGTCTCTGTATGTGTGTGTGTCTGTGTAACTCTGTGTCTTTGTGTATGTATATCTCTATGTGTCTCTGTGTATGTTTGTGTGTGTATATCTCTGTGTATGTGAGTGTATCTATGTGTATCTGTGTGTGTTTGTGTGTGTACATTTCTGTGTGTGTCTGTGTGTCTGTATGTATCTGTGTGTCTGTGTGTATCTCTGTGTGTGTCTGTATGTATTGTTTGCGTGTGTATATCTCTCTGTGTGTCTATGTGTGTGTGTGTCTGTGTACGTGGTTGTGTATGTATATCTCTGTGTGTGTCTATGTGTGTGAGTGTGTCTATCTGTGTCTGTGTGTGTTGGGCATCCATTCATGGAGGCCAAAGATCACCCTTGGTTTCTTCTTCAACCTCTTTCCACTTTATGTTTTAAGAACTGACCACGGAACTCCTTGGTTTGGCTAGACTGGCTGGCTGACTAGTGGGCTCCACAGATCCTCCTGTCTCAGCCTCCCCAGCCTGGGGGCATGCATTGCCTCACACAGCTTCTCCATGGGGGTTGGGTTTCAATGCAAGTCCCGGTGCTTGGGCAGCAGACACTGTACTGACCAAGCTGTCTACCATCCCTCTGCTGTCACCATCTTAAGTCAACACAATGCTGTTCCAGACAGACAGGGCAAGCAGTAGAGTTCTAGCCCTCCTCCACGCTGGCCGCAACGTTCTAGATCATTCAAACTGCAATGCCCTACTTCTCCTTTGCAGTCTGCTCCCTGTTTCTGAGACTGAGTGGAGCCAGGCAGCATCTGCATTCCTGTGTCTGTTTTATTTCACTTCTTAGCATGATGTCTTCAAGTTTCACCCACATTACAACATATGACAGGAGTTCCTTCTTTTTAAAAAGGCTGAATAGCACTCCATTTGTGCTTAGAGCACATTTTGTCTGTGAATGGACTAAGATTGCTTACACATGTTGGTCATTGTAAATTTTGGGGCAGTAAACAGGAGTGTGAAAACACATCACTGAACTGTCGCTTTAACCTATTTTGGATATATACCTGTTATTTCTAGTTTTAATTGCATTTTTCATTGTTGTATAACCCTACCAAATATAGAAAAGTTTTGCAACCTCTCTACATCATCACCAATATGTGTCACTTTATTCTGTTTTAGACAGTGGTCATTGTGTCTAGTGTAAGGTAACTCCTTATGGGAGCTTCAATTTTGATTTCCTGATGATCAGTGATACTGAGATGCCTCCTTGTGCTTGCTGGCCATTGTAAGCTCCTTTGGAGAAAAGGCACTAGTCCGTTTTAACATGGGGTCGTTCGGGATGCAGTTACTGAGTTGCAGTGTTCTTTTTTATATTTGGGTCCTAGGCGCTTGCCTGCCATCTGGTTGCGCGAGCATCTCTCTCTAGCTGCTTGAAGTTGGTCTGGTTTCATTTTGGCCGCCTGTGCTCTCTCCTAGGGCATCTATAGTTTTAGGTCTCCAGCCATCTTGAGTTCATTCCTGAGTGTGGTTAAGATAGGAGACCAACCTAATCCTGACACATGAGGCTATGCCTCTCCCCAGGGTCATTTCTTTGATTATCTTCTTTGTTTGCCCCAGGGTGGCCTCTTACTCTGTAGCCCAGGATGACCTGCTATTCCTGGTGCTCCTGAGTCCACCTCCAAAATGTCGGGATTACATTCATGTGCATTGCTTCTTGAAGTTCTACCTCCAAAATGTCGGGATTACATTCATGTGCATTGCTTCTTGAAGTTCTGTCCTTCCACGCTGGTGGTCTGGGTGACCTCATAGATTATTCGATCATCTCCTGCGGGCTTGTTTGAGGGATCTCTATTCTTTGCCATTGCACTCCACATTTATAATTATCCCACTACCAATTATAATTGTGGTTTAATTTTTTCAAAGATTTATTTACTTTTATTTTATGTGTATGGGTGTTTGCCTGAATGTATGTAGGTGCATGAGAGTGGGGTGTCTGTGGAATCCAGAAGAGGACATAGGATCCTATGTGACTAGAGTCACAGAGAGTTGTGAGACCCCATGAGGGTGCTGGAAACCGAACTCTGGTCCTGTGAAGAACAGGCAGTGCTCTTCACCTCTGAGCTATCTCTCCAGCCCATTGATCACTGTAATTTAAAGTATGTTTTGAATCCAAGAAAGACTCCAGCTTTGATTCCTCTTCTCTGTATTGTCGGTTATTCATGATCCTTCAAGATCCCAGATGAATTCTAGGATGGATTTTTCTATTTCTACAAGAAGCACTATTGGCGTTTTGGTAGAAATTATTTAACTTTATAGTTACTCTGGGCAATATTGATATCTTAACAATATTGCCTTTCATCCCATGAAGGGATATCTTTTTATTTATTTCTGACTTTCTTAATTTCTTTCGATAATATGCTTCATTTCTCTGAGTAAAGTGTTTTATTGTTTTGATGCTATTATAAGTAGCATTGTCTTATTTGTTTTATGTTACGGTTTTTATCATTTTTAATTATGTACAGGCCTGTGTCTGCACATGGATAGGTGCACATGAGCAAGGAGTGTGAGGGGTCAGAGGTATTGAGTCCCCTGGAGCTGCAGGTGGTTGTGAGCCCTCTGGTGTGAGTGCTGAGAATGTAAGGTCCTCTGGGAAGGTAGTAAATGCCCGTAGCCACTGAGCCGTCTCTCCAGCCCTTTAATTTCCCATTTGACCATTGTTTATGGATATAAAATACAGCCAATATTTATTGTCTTAGTATTTATTGTCTTCAATCTTACAGGATTCTTATCTTCAATCTACCTTTTTTCAGTGTGGAATCTTCAGGATTTTCTACATATTATCTGCAAACAGAGATAACCTTCTTTCTTTCTTTTTATGTGCCCCTTATTTCTCCTCTTGCCTCACTGTCCTGGCTGAGACTTCCAGTTGAACAGAAGTGGCAATCGAGAGTCCTTGCCTTGTTTCCGATCTCAGAGTGAGCGTGTTTGCTTGACTGTGGGCTTTCATGTGTGCCTTTATTATGTTGTGATGAGCTCTATTGGTGGCATGTCTTGGACCTTTCATGTGTGCCTTTATCATGTTGTGATGAGCTCTATTGGTGGCATGTCTTGGACCTTTCTAGGCCCAAGTCTTTCTACTGTTCCAGACACTTACTTTTCTAATCTTCATGAGGCTTTTGTTGCTACCTTGCTGTGTTGAATAGAACTGTTATCTTAATAGATGTTCTTGGATTTTTTTCCAATCTTCAGGGTGAACATGTTCAATATTTGAATTGGACGTGTTGGCACACCTCTGTAATCTCAGCACTCGAGAGGCTGAGGCAGGGGGTTTGGGAGCTTGAGGCCATTTTAGGAATGTAGCAAGATTCTAACTCAAGAAAAAAATAGGCTGAGTAATTTGGCCATTAAGGACACTGCTTGCTGTGCATACTGTTTGTGTGTGTGCCCTTATCAAAGTAAAGAACGTTCCTCTGTTCTAAAATTCCTACAGTCAAGGAATTTTATTTTTTTGATGAGCTCTCAAAATCATGAATGGATATTTCAATCCATTAAATACATTTTCTGCACCTATTAAATAGTCAGATAAAAATTTCCTTTCTTCTGTAAATGGCATAAAATAGACGGCCAAACCTATCTCTTGTATTGACATAAATGACGTGAAGACAGCATTAGCCACTTTTGTATCATTATAACTGAATGTGAGCTTTCTGTTAGGACCTTTGCATTTCATTCGTGTAAAAGATGGACTCTCTTTTCCTGTCTATGGTTGACATCATGGTTGGTTTACCTCCCAGGCTAACTCATTTGCAGTTAATGGAAGTACTCATGTGTTTGGGATTAAGTCTGGGAAAACAAGTGTCTTGTTATTTTTGTCTTTTTGATTTTTGGTTTCATCTATTCTTGTTCTTTTTTCCCTTTTTATATACTCCACTCTTGAACATGGATGTTACTCTCAGAGGCTGGCGGTGAATGCCTGTCATCCAAGCTGCACAGGGCTTGGGCCATCCTGGGCTAAATAACAATACCTCCCATCTTTTAAAAAATACTGCTTTATGTTTCCTGGGCTGTCGAGATGGCTCAGCGGGGAAGAGCACTGACTGCTCTTCCAAAGGTCCTGAGTTCAAATCCCAGCACCCACATGGTGGCTTACCACCATCCATGAGGTGGTAATGAGATCTGACACCCTCTTTTGGTGTGTCTGAGAACAGCTACAGTGTACTTACATAGAATACATAGAGCAAAACAAAAACAACAACAAAAAATACTGCTTTATGTTTCCTATTATCTTGTTTGTTGTTCCTTTATCAAATGTTGTACTTCTCTGAGAGTCCTTAAAGGAATATTTTGTTAGATATAAAATTATACATTTAAATTTAAAATTTTCAGCCTTTAAGGCTTTTATTCTATTGCTTCCTATCGTCTTTATTTCTGTGAAAGTCAGTTGTCGCCATATTATGCCCTCTTTGAAGGTAAATAATTTTTTCCTTTGCAGTACTTTCAATGTCCCTTTGTCTTTAATTTATTATTATTATTATTATTATTATTACTATTATATAAAGGGGTTTTCTGTGTACCCCTGTCCTGGAACTCACTCTGTAGACCAGGCTGGCCTTGAACTCAGACATCTGTCTGCCTCTGCCCCCTGAGTGCTGGGATTAAAGGTGTGTGGTACCTTTAATCTTTGTCTTTAATTTTAAATATAATTTTCTAGCGATCTAACAGGAACAATTTATTGGGGAAAGGCTTATTTGGGCTTGCAAGTGCAGAGGCATCAGTCCATCATGATGGTGAGGGTCCCAAGGTACAGAGTAGTTCTGGCATGGTGGCCAGGAAGCAGAGGAAAGGGACAGAGAATGCAGGTTGGGGACAGGGCAAGGGGCTTCCTCTGATATAACCCTCTTATCTGACTCCCTCCATGCCACCTCCTACTCTGTACTGTGTAGCAACAATGCCTCATACAATGCCTCATATCCTAAACCCATGGGTGTGGGGGGGTGGGTCTCAGTAGCTCAGAACCTCAGGACCCCATTGCCTCTGCAAACACCACACAGCTCCCCACAGGCATACTTTCTACCGTGTTCATTAATCGGATCAGGTTGACAGTTAAGGTTATCCTTGGCTACATAGTGAGTCCTGTTTCAAAAATAGCTAACTAAATAAAAGTTTCCTCTAAAAGGGACAAATTAATGTGTATAGTGGCAATTCTGCCTATGAAAGGGGTGTGGTGTGTGTGAGTGTGTGTGAGTGTGTATGTCTGAGTGTGTGTATGTATGTGTGAGTGTGTGTATGTATGTGTGTGTATGTGTGAGTGTGTGTGTGGGTGTGTATGTGTGTGTGTGTACACGCACATGCTTTAAAATGAAGTTGCAATCAATACTATAAAGGAGTTTTGTGATTATGAGGATCTGGGCTCCTGGTTCTTGAGAAGTGAGTGTGCATGGGTGGCCAGTCTTTCTTAATGCTAGAGGTGCCTTTTGCTGTTTTTTGTATATTGAAACATTTCTTCCTCTGACTGCTTTCTGCTGAGCAGCTTTCAGCTCACAAATCCCCTTCTGATGTTTCTAATCTGTTGTCAAACCCATCCCATCACTGCTTATAAATTCAGAATTTCTCTTTTAAAATAGAACAAGAATTATCCCTCCCTCCTTCCCTCCTTCCCTCCCCTTCCTTCTCTCCCTCTCTTCCCTCCCTTCCCTCAACCTCCCCTCCTGTCATCACAGCCTTCACACTTCAAGCCCAGGCTGTATAACAGAGCTACACCCTTCCTCCAAGATCTCTTTTTTATTTATTTTTCTGAGAATGGGTCTCAGTATGTCACCCTGGCTGGCCTTAAACTCACAGAGACCCATCTGCCTCTGCTTCCCTATTGCTAAGATTAGAGGTGTGTGCCACCACTCCAAGCTCCAGGAACTCCTAGGTAGGACCACTGCAGGACCATAATGTGCAGACTCTCAATCTGTGCTGGGCTGGGCTGCTGCCCCGTGCTCACCCTTGCTGGTCACGGGCTCTGGATGTAACTCCCTATCACGTTAACAGAACTCCAGGCACCGTGAATGAAGACGTGGAGCCTTAGAATGCAGCTGATGCTTTCCAGAGAGATTTTTCATTTCCTTCTAAATAGAAGCATCTGCTTGGGACAACTCATTCTAAGCTTCTCCTGTGCTGGTGAGTGTGAGTGTGAACATGGCACGGCTGGCTCTGAGAGAAGCTGCTGTCTACATTCATTCAGTCACACACCACTGTTTTCCAGACCACTTGTATCGTCACCTCTCCCTGGCCATGAATGGCAGTTCCTGTGTATCAGACTCTGAATGAGCTTTAGTTCCTAGCCAATCTGATAAAATATGCTTGGTAAGCCCGTGTGGTTTTATTTGCGTTTCTTTGCTCCCCAAGAGGTTGGGCTCTCTGGGGCCTCCATTTGCTCCCTCTAACCTTCTCCACTTCCCTGTGAAATGTGGTTAGCTGCTAGTTTGCTTTATCCCAACCCCAGCCTTAGGGCCTGATAAACACTCTGATATGTCCCCATGCAATAATGCACTCAACACTCCCAACCAACTTCAGTAAAGGCACGGATAGTAGAAAACAGAATCAGAGAGGCTAGGTAATTTGCCCAAGGACACACAGCTGGGATGTAGCAGACTTCAGGCCTTCTGCTTCCCACTGTGAAGGGTATGCAGAAGCTCTTGGAATACCTCCTACCTTTCTTATGAGCCTCATGGGTGTCCCAGGAGAGAAGTCAGGGTAAAGAGACCAGCATGACCAGAAGACCCCTTTGGGTGTCAAGACAATGTGGAAGAAGTGATGGGGACACCTTCAGCACCAACATCACTGTTCCCTTGATGCAGCAGCCCTAAGTGTGTTCTCAGATCCCAGAGCAAGAGTAGAAAAAGCCGTCAATGCAGAGCGCCAGCATCTCCATTTGGTGGTAACCCACCTCCAACACTTCTGATACCTCTGTCCCAACTTTTAAAGATAAACTGAGGGGAGCCCCAATTCCTGGAGTATCAGGAAGGTGGCATGACTGGGTTTTGTTTTGTTTTGTTTTGTTTTCTGTCAGCTGTTATATATCATGATGGTGGGCTGGCTTTTTAGCAAGCTGGTTGTGATTTGCTTAAGAAACTTTTTTTTTTCAAGGCAAGGTTTCTCTGTATAGCCCTGGCTGTCCTGGAACTCACTCTGTAGACCAGGCTGGCCTCGAACTCAGAAATCCGCCTGCCTCTGCCTCCCAAGTGCTGGGATTAAAGGCGTGCGCCACCACTGTCCGGCTGCTTAAGAAACTTTTATGTGGGCCCATGAGATGGTTTAGTAAGTAGAGATTCTTAGCTGGATGACCTGAGTCAATATCTGGGATCCACACAATGGAGGGAGAGAACCAACTCTTGCAGGTTGTCATCTGACCTCCTTATACATGCTGTGGCGCACGTGTGTGCGCGCACACACACACACACAGACACACACAGAGTGTAATTAAAACAGGAACATGTAACATCTACCCTGTGCCTACTGTTGCGGGTGATTATAAGCACCAAGTTAATTTCCCAAAGGCTCTGACAGAATGGTACCTTTAGCTTTGGTACTTACAAGGCAGACTGTAGGCAGCCTGTGGGGCATTTTATTGATTAATGATTGATGTGGGAGGGCCCAGCCTACCATGGGTAGTTGTCACCCCTGGGCAAATGATCCTAGGTTATAAAAGAAAGTAGGCTGGGTAAGCCATGAGGGAGCAAGCCAGTAAGTAACACCCCTCCATGGCCTCTGCATTAGCCTCTGCTTCCAAGTTCCTGCCCTAACTTTGTTCAGTGATGGAGTGTGACCCGAGAGGTAAACTGAAATAAACCCTTTCTCTTCAAGTTGCTTTTGGTCATGGTGTTTATCACAGCATTAGAAAGCAAAGGAGAACAGCAGGAGTGGGTGTGGCTTACCCCTGACACCTGGCTCTCCACTGGCTGCTCTTAGCTCTGAGGTTCAGGGGTAGAATGGATTCCGTTTCAGAGATGGCAACTGAGGCTTGTTCCTATATTTAAGGGGGGCCTGGATGAAGGAAGTAGGTCTTTGGGGGTGGGCCTTTGAGGGTGATACCCACCCTGTTTTTCCCGCCTTGCTCCCTGCTTTGTGGGCCATCGAGATAGGAACTACCTCTACCAAGCACCCGTATGACCACTCCACCACACCTTCCTGTTGGGACAGACTGAGCCCCTTGAAACCATGAGCCAAGGTACATCTCTAAGAGACAACAGAGGTGTCTGCAGGTTTCTGATAGGTGCCCAGAAAAGATCAATATCAGGAATCTAGAGATGAGGCCAGGCTGTCTGCCACTTGCTTCCCTGAACTTATGTCTTGCCCTATCTTGTCACTGTGGCAGGGCACAATGGGACAAGCCAAGCCTGGCTCCCTGCCTCGTCTGTGAACCATACAGAGGGACTGCATTTAAGGAGCACGCCTTGAGGAAGGCTGCCAATACAGGCAGGCAGAGCAGCTAATGTCTGCCTGAGGCTTGTGCAGAGCTGTGTGGTATGGAGCATAGAGCAGAGGCTCTTGACAAAGGATAGAAGGATTTCTACTTTCCCTCTGGCTGGGATGCGACACAGAGTTCTGCTCTGCTGGGGCTTCTGTCTCGGGTGTGACCCCTTTAAGGGGAGCAGGCTTGGAGCAAGTCTCCTAAGGTCAGAGCTCACCTCTTCACAGTGTAGTATCAGGGGCAGGGGCGGGGGCTTTGCTCAGTCTGATGCTGCGGCAAAGCAGCCAACACTGGGAAATGAGAAGGACAGTTATACAGCTGAAGGTCTGGCGTCTTGGGAGCACAAGGGTGTGTGCACCATCCCAGCATGATGGAGAGCGGTCCAGGGAGGCACAGCTGATGCACCAGCTTGGATCTCTCTTCCTTCCGTTCCTCCCATGTCCTCCTTCCTGCTTGCCTTTCTGCTTCAGTGCTGGGAGCAGAAACCAGGGGCTCACATATGTTTAGGCAAATGCTGGAACACTGAGTTCCGTTCCCGCCATGATCTATTTAAAACTCACTAATGCCGTCACAGGCTCCGCCCTCGTGACCTCAGCTAATCCTGATTCCCTCCATTCTATTAAAGTATGGTCTGGGTGTTAGGTTTCTAACACACAAAGTTTGGGCGAGGGGGCGACCCAAACCATACCACAGGGCTTGTGAGGCTGGGCCACCCAAGACCAGTGTTACTCAAAGCAAGTTGAACTGATATTTTCCATAATGTTTTATTCTAATACTTATGTTATGGTAATGACTATAATTACAAAAGTTATAAGGCTGAAGCAGGAAGTTCAGAAGGTCATGATCAGTCTTGGTTACATAGTTAAGACTCTGTCTCAAGAAGACAGGGGTGGGAAGGGGGAAAACACACCCCTGTGGAAAAAGTGTACAACCACGAATGTTAATTTTTAGAATGGGGTTGGAATAAGATTAAACATTTATAGAAAAATATCAAATAAGTAATTTTGAAAGTGAAGCATTTTGGAAGCCCCTTGGGCACACTGCACTTGCTGTTCTATTCCAGAACCTTCTGGACTCTGTTCTAGCTCAGTCAGCCCTGCACAGGCTGTGTACCAGAGCCAATGCCCAGCTCTCTCTGCACACAATTTGCTTGAATTGTCACAAAGCTCTAGATAGGCCTCCATTGCTTTATAAGGTCCAGAGATAGCAAGAGGTTGGTCTGGAACCATGCAGCAGGCCATATGCTTCTTTGATGATGGTCTGGTAGGCTACTCAATGCTGCTAGATTTGAGGAAACCCCAGATGAAATGTAGTCTTATTGTGAGGTCTGGAACCTCACCCATGACCTGACCCATGCATGAGCCACCTTCCTTCAAGGCCCTAGTCCTCGGCCCATACTGGATGAGCTGGCCTGAATGAGGCTCCTGAGCAGGTGGTCTCCCTGAGCTAGCATTCCTATAGGCAAAGGGCAGGAGGGGCCTGGTGTTGTCCACCTGTTACCCTTCTGCCCACAGTATCATTACCCCCTTGATTCCTCAAGGGGCCTTGTCCATCTCAGCCAGTCAGGGGCTCTCAGCAACTTTGTGTGGTGCTCTGGCTTTCCCTAGTGTGCCACTGTAAGCTATTCAACAGGGGTCTTCTTTGTGAGATTTGGGCTAATTCTTTTGATGTGGCAGGGACTGACTCTGGGTGGGGAGGCCACTCAGTACATTGTCCCAGCTGGTTCACCACATATACCACACACTTTTCTTGCAGGTCTGGGACACACAGCATGCCACGGGGCCTGGCTGCTCCCTTACTCCTGCTGATTCTCCATGGAGGTAAGTCCTCAGCACCATGACTGCAGGACGGATGGGGACCATCTCCTCCCACAAAGCTCAGTAGGGCCTACATGATGTTGTAGGCTCCTGGTCATAGCTGCTGGCCAACAACCTATAATCCACAGCCTCTGTCTATTTGACACTAAAGCTAAGTGCCTCGTTTCCAAAGAGCTCCAGTAAACAGAAAGGCTCTCCACCACCACGGGAAGGAAGTTCTGCCCTTGATTTAACCTCCATTCCACTTTGTGCAAGACTCTCACTTAGGTCATGAACCCTCGTGAGTTGGAGGAGAAGGGAGGTTGAGACAGAGAAGCTGGAGGAGAAGGGAGGTAGAGATAGAGAAGCCAGAATTCTGTCGGCAGTCCCTGAGGAAAGGCATCAGAACTGCAGGCCAAGAATCCTGTTTAGGGCATTCTCCCCAAAGCCAAGGGTCCAGGAGTGCTCTCCATCAAGAGCCAGGAGATGAGAGGCTGTCCAGGCTGCCCAGGGTGAGGGGAACTTGACTCTGCAGGCTCAGCAACATTTGCTCTGGGTTTTACCGAAATATCCAGTACTTTAGTTCCCATAGGAAACAGGCATGACTCTTGATTTCCCTTTTTGTTTGTGACACCCTGCCTGCTCTGGAAACCCCTAACATTCCTGCATCGGGGAGAGGGGGTTGGGGGCTGGATATCAGGCACTTGTCACTGAGACTAGAAGGTCATCTCCTGCTCCTCCTGTGGAGCCTGGCTGTGTTGCCATCAGTGGAGAGAAAGAGGTCCAGGGAGAACACAGACCCTGTGGCTACCCTGTGTGTGGCTGCCTGACTCTTAGGTCTGCCTCCGTCCCATGGCACAAAGACAAAATATAAGGAGCAGATCATGGGCAGAGTGATGGCTTTGGTGATGTGTTTGCCATTCCATCCTCAGGACCCATGGAAGGGACCCGGTGCAGCTGAGCATATCTGCTATTTTTGCATTGGCGGGTAGAGGCAGATCCCAGGGGCATGCTGGCCAGGATGCTTAGCTCAATCAGTGAGCTCCAGGCTGGGCAAGAGAGCCTATCTCAACAAACAAGGTTGAGAAAGACTGAGAAAGACCCCTGTCTCCAAACTGCATGTGTACGTACATGTGCAGGAGCCCACACACAGGATCAAATGTCTATCTTTTGCAGTCCCAGAGCTGGGTGCTCAGTGCAGGGAACTCTACTGCCAGCAAAGTTCAGCATGTAGCTCCAGTGTGGTGCTGATCCTCTTGTTTTCATGGTGGGAGGCAGGATGTGGGCAGAAATAAGCCTGGTCCCTCCAGCCACTCATAACACCACTAGAGCCCCTTAGGAGCTTGGCCTGAGGACTCTGTTGCTTTGTAGGCCCCACCTCCTCACATGCTCTGTGGCCTGAGCATTTGATGGGGCACATACATTCTAATTTTACCAGGGCCCCAGGTACCTACCTGTAGTGCCACTGTTAGTTCGTTCATCATTCATTCATTCATTCATTCATTTTTGAGACAAGGTTTTGGTATATGGTTATAAGCCTCCTGCCTCAGCTTGCTGCTATATCAATTCTATGTTTTTATTTCATTATTAGTCAGATACTTTCCCTTGCCCTTTGAGACAGGATCTGGTTGTGTAGCCCAAGCAGGTCTTAAACTAGGAATCCACCTGCTTCTGTTTCCCAAATGCTTGGGAAAGCAAATGGGCCCCATGCCTGCTGTGCCTGTCATTTGCAAAGGAAACAAATGGCTGGGGTGTGGGGGAGAGGGTGAGGGAGAAGGTAGGGGTGAGGTTGGGGAGAGGGAGGGGGAGGAGAAGGAGGAGGGGGAAAGGTGGGGAGAAGGTGGGGGAGAGGTGGCTCTTCCAGCCCAGCGCCATCTTGGCAGCCATGCTGTCATCGGCAGTGGCACAATTAATTTTTCTGCAAACTGCTGAAGTCTTCCCTAACCCCTCCCCCTCCCAGATGAGGCTACGAGCTCATGAGCCTGTGCCACTCGCCCTGACCTGGGGGATTTATCTGTTCTCTGCCTGTAGCGGGTTCAGAGTGTCTTATCCTATGAGAAACAGTGGCCTTGGAACCAAATATGGGCCTAGTTTCACATTAGAAAAACCTCATCACCAAGACTAGTCTTGAAATGCTGGAACTCACAGAAAGAATTCTAGGTGTCAAGAGTCCCTGTGTCCCAGGCTTTTATCCCAAGCCTGTCCCCAGCCTCACAACCTGCCAAGGCTTTTTTACTGGGTCTCCCCCAACAAGGGCCTCTCTGTTATCCCTCCAGCTTGGAGCTGCCTGGACATCACCTGTTACACTGACTACCTCTGGACCATCACCTGTGTCCTGGGGACACGGAGCCCCAACCCCAGCATACTCAGTCTCACCTGGTGAGTAACCATGCCTCCAACCCCTGAGGAGCTCCTCAGAGAGGATGACAGGATGTGGAGGGGCTGCCTACTGAGCCCTGGGCTGAGCTAACCTGCTGCATGCTCAGCAGGAAGCTGAGCTACAAGCAAGGGCCTGCCCCTTCCACCAGCAATGTCAGTCACCGAAGACTGTGAGCTGTGAGCCAGGTTCCCCACCTTACGGATGACCAGGCTCACAGGACTTACTTGGAACACACAAAAGGGAGGCTGTAGTCTGTCTTGCTTTCCCTCATAGACCTTCCTGGGTTGGCAGCCCTGGGATGGCCAGTTCCCAGTGACCTCCTAAGCACATGAGTAGGCGCTGTGTCCTCACCATGAATAATCTTGAAATTATTGCTACTATGATCCAGCCAAGGACACTAAAGGTCAGTGAGGTTTAGCCACTGGCCAAGATTCCCATAGCCAGTGTGCTCGCCATCCCACACACTGTTTTACGATAGAGACCACTTGTCCTTCGGGTGTTCATCCCCTTGAAACAAAGTTTTGCCAGATGTGCTATAGGGGCTGAGACCAAAACAAGACTTGATACTGCAGGGTGGAGAGTCAGGGATGCTCAGCTGGGCTGGCCGGGTACCCATGGCAGCATGCACAGCACGTGCAAAGGTCATGGGGGAGCAAACGCTGTGAGTGTCAGCTCTTGCTTTCAGCGCCGCCTGACTGTGACCTAAGCAGAGTAAGCCAGAAGGAGGGAAAATAGGAGACATAGATGCCTGTGGCTGTGCAGGAGCTGTCTGTGCTACATGAGGAAGGGCAGCTGGTGGCAGGGAGCTTCGAAGGCCCCTCTGGCTGCTACACTGAGGGTTGGAGTTCAGAGATAGTGGAGGAGGGGGCAATACCTTCAGATAGCCATTACAGGTGCTCGAGGCCGGAGGCTTGCTTGATTGTCCAGCAAGGTTTGCGTTATAGAAAATTCAAGCTGGGCAGTGGTGGCGCATGCCTTTAATCCCAGCACTTGGGAGGCAGAGGCAGGCGGATTTCTGAGTTCGAGGCCAGCCTGGTCTACAGAGTGAGTTCCAGGACAGCCAGGGCTATACAGAGAAACCCTGTTTCAAAAAACCAAAAAACAACAACAAAAAAAAAAAAACAGAAAATTCAGTGAAGGACTAAGTTAGGTGGCAGATTGGTCCTGGAGGGTGGGTGGTCATGTTCAGGAAGGAAGAAAATATACATCTGTGGAGTTCTATATGTACTCTAAAACCCATCCTTTTTTGCCCCGTGAGACTTAAAGAGTCAAAGCATTTCCCATTGCCCCACATGACCAGAGCCCTGGAAGATCTGTCAGAGCAGAGAACTAAGCTCTATGCCCCTCTAAGCACAGAGCTGTGGGTGTTCAGTGGTGGAGGGAGGAAAGGAGGGAGAACCTGCCAGAGACCTGCCGGAGGCTTCCTATTTCTCAGCGGTCTACTCATTGTGACTGACAGGGACAGGTTTAGCCCACATTCCCAAAGCTGAGAGCTGCTGCCCTGGGCAAGACAGTGAGCATCTGGTCCTCTAATGTATGTGAGCTGTGTCTGGCTGGACTCAGAGCATGCTGGATGTCGTAGGGAGGGGACTGTCCCTGGGAGAAGGGCTGCTTGGACCATGACCCTCAGCCGTACCTCCAGGTCTTCTCAACTCATGCTTTGAATTACTGTCCTGCCCTGGGTACTGAGCTCCACTGTCCCCAGCCATGACTATCTACTCTGTCCCCGAAGGCAAGATGAATATGGGGAACTTCAGGATCAAGAGACCTCCTGCAGCCTGCACAGGTCTGGCCACAACAGCACACATGTATGGTACACGTGCCATATGCGCTTGTCTCAGTTCCTGTCCGATGAAGTTTTCATTGTCAATGTGATGGACCAGTCTAGCAACAGCTCCCAAGAGTGTGGCAGCTTTGTCCTGGCTGAGAGCAGTGAGTACCATGAGCCCGAAGTGGAGGGAGACCTCAGAGCAAGCTCTCCTCACTCCGCCAAAATCTACTGTCTTTGGTGTGTCCTTTTGAGATGCATGGCTTTTAGCTTGGGTGTGATGTTTTGATATGGGATTTGGGCTAAAGGCCCACGAGGGACATTAGAGGCTTGGAAAGGTGTATGTGGGGCAGGACCCCACTCAGCCCTCCCTTTCTGCCTGACCCTGAACAAGGTTTACCTTGGAAAGACTCTTTATACATGACCCCCTAGGATTTTGCTCCTAGCACGAGTCAGCTAACATGGAATCTTCACAGCTAGATGGGAAGGGCCTAAAGTTAGGAAGGCCACAGGCTGGACCTAGCTGTAGCTGTCCATAGAACTGAGGCTGGGCAAGGAGGGATCTGGGGCAGGCAGCAACTTTGGTGCGTGGCAGCATGTGTGTCTGTATACACATATACACACATGGATATTATATGTTTATATGTATGCATCTCTGTGTAGTATGGCACCCCTTCTTTAGGAGAAAAGTTGAAAGCAACAGAATCCAGTGGGCACCTTGCTTAGGAAGTTTCTGCATTAGGCACTGATATTAAACCTTAAGAAATTTCCCTCAGTCATCTGGATTTCCAGCTTTTGCTGTTTCGCTTTTCTCTTTCTTTTCTACCAAGAAAGGACAGAGGATCTTGGTCTGTATGCCTGTCCCCAGCTGGACAGGGCTGGACTGGGCTGGACTGGGCTGGGCTGGA
>NW_022196904.1:114639238-114784445 GCF_008632895.1 Mastomys coucha
GGACTGGGCTGGGCTGGGCTGGGCTAGGCTGGGCTGGCCGGAGTCCTGACTTTGTCTTTAAGCCTGGGAATTGTTCTTTCGTTCCCCACTGTCCCCAATTCTGGGTCACTGTTTCAGTCACCTGCCTACAGTGACTAGATCTAGTTCAAGTGAACAGGGGCTGTAGCCAGGGAATGTTTTGTTCAAAGTCATCCAGTGGCCTTTGGGGACTGTCAGGAGGGACTCTGCTGCAGGAGGGATTCTAACTCTGTTTCGTCTTTCTGGGTCTTCCTCCAAGTCAAGCCAGCTCCCCCGTTGAATGTAACTGTGACCTTCTCAGGACGGTATGATATATCCTGGGACTCTGTTTATGAAGAACCTTCTAACTACGTGCTGAGGGGCAAGCTACAATATGAGCTGCAGTACTGGAACCTCAGAGACCTCTATGCTGTGGTGAGATGGCCCGGATTTCGGGTGGGAGCTACAGGGGTATCCAGGCAGGTTCCATCACAGTGGTGCAAGGAACAGGGCTTAGCATTCCCTACCAGCATGCAACCCTCTCCTTCCTTCTCCCTGGGCCAGGAAACTCCTCACTACATCTCTACCTGAATGATTTCCCTATAGTCCACCTCAGTTACAGTGGGTCAAGTTTGGGAGCATTCCACTTACTTTGAATGTGAAGGCTACTTAAGAGTTCACAGCTGGAAGTTTCCAGAATAGCCAACTGTCTAGACAGAGCTAGAATGGTCCTGGTTGAAGATTTCCATAAAAGGCACCATCTAGAATGTTCCCAGGGAGACATTTATAGCCATCCATTAACAAGATGGCGGTAACTAGGGATTTCTAAAAAGGTCCACCATTAAGAATGTCCTATGTCATCTTAGACACGTAGTGATATTTATGGTTGCTCCCAAGACATTGATGGTTGGTGGTCAGGTTATTGACACAAAGAGGGAGCTCTCTTCCTAGGCAGCTCTAGTCAGGGATGTACGCTCCCTGTGGGGCCTGCCTGATGTGACCCCAGTGGAAGAACTCTGTGTTCTACTGATGACCTGAGTGACTACAGAGGGTCCTGTTCCTTATGTCCTGACAGAGGCCCGTGACCAAGCTGATCTCAGTGGACTCAAGAAACATCTCTCTTCTCCCTGAAGAGTTCCACAAAGATTCTAGCTACCAGCTGCAGGTGCGGGCAGCACCACAGCCAGGTACTTCCTTCAGGGGGACCTGGAGTGAGTGGAGTGACCCCGTCATCTTTCAGACCCAGGCTGAGGGTAAGTGTGATGTTGGCAGGACACCCCACTCCTGGTACTAAATCTTGTCCTGCTGCTGCTTCGCAAGCCCTGAGATTCCCAGCATGGCTGGGAGGTTTGTGCTCAGTAATATACCCCCAGTTGCAACCACTCGTCATTGTGAGGGGGGCTGCTTCTTCTGATGGTGCATTTGACTCCTAACTCTGAAGGGAAAGCCATTGCCCCATTTTACAGAAGAGGAAACTAAGGGTTGGAGAGATGGAATTCCAGTCAAGGTCACACTTGACTGGAATAAGAATAAAATACCTGATTTAATCAATTTAATAGAGTAAAGGGTTATCTTAGCTTATGGCTTCAGAAGGTTTGGCTCATGATTGCAAAGCCCTGTTGCATTGTGGGGAGCTTACATCATGGTGGTCAGGACATAAAGATGAAGAAAGCACTGGGATGCCAATACCCCTTCAGTATGTCTCTAATGGCCTTACCTCCTCCCACTAGACCCTGACTCCTAAATGTCCCACTACCTTCCAGGAGCTTCCCAGGCTGGGACCTCTGAGCCTTTGGGGGAGGGGTCATTTCACACCCAAACTCCAAAGGCATGGATCAGAACCCAGCTTCCTTCCAGCCCTCTGCCCCACCCCACCATCTCCAGCACACCCACCCATGTACTTCTGGGAGACTTTTCTGTTGGACCCACAGTTTGCTCTCTGTGCAGAGCCCGAGGCAGGCTGGGACCCTCACATGCTGCTGCTCCTGGCTGTCTTGATCCTTGTCCTGGTTTTCATGGGTCTGAAGATCCACCCGCCTTGGAGGTGAGGCCAGGGGGTCAGGGAGGCAGAGAAGGGGTCAGCCTGGGTCACAGCCTCTCTCCAACCAAGACCTACTCTAGCCAGGGGACTTGGTGAGAGCACTGACACTAATGAATAGTGTGTGCTCCATGTGCTAGACACTGTGCAGAACTTCCGCCCCAGGCCCATGACTGCCCTGTGAGCTTGGTACGCTCCAGACATCCTAACTCTTCAAATGGGGAAAACTGAAGCACAGAGTGGTCAAGCTGTTTGCCCAAAGTCACACAACTATGAAGTGTTGAGGGTGTGGGGTAGAAACTTTGTGTTCTTTGTGGAGACTTCGGTTGTGACTTTGTCCAGGGAATGAACTTTGAGGCCAAGGAGGTAATCATGCATCCCCTCTTCAGCCCTCCATTTTAGCTAGAAGGTGGGCTGCTGCAATCTGCTTTACATACAGGGCCGCTGCTCTGCGTGCCATTGAGAGGGCTGTGGCAGGCTACTGTGTGCAGAGCCCTTTGATAAGTGACAGAGTGGCCCTCTGCACACACTGCTGATTGTCTTCCCATCCAATGAGATGCTCAAAGACTGGCACAGGGAATCTGTGGCAGTAACAGCTTATGGTGACAGCCTGGGCCTCTCTCAGTCCCAACCCATCATGGTGGATGAGGAGGAAGTTGAAGCCCCAGAGGACAGCGTGTACCCAGGCCACAATAGATGGCAGAGGCAGGAACTTGAGCATCTGCAGGAAGCTTGGGGGTGAGAGTGCTGTTGCTTCCGTTTTACTCCTGAGTGGCCAGGAAGGTGCCTGGCAGTAGAAACTGTTGCTTCTGTGAGAGAGAAGCCAGATCTCCTGCTTGCTGCTGCAGGAGCCTTGCCCACTCCCTTTCTTTGCAGGCTTTGGAAGAAGGTCTGGGCACCAGTGCCTACCCCTGAGAGTTTCTTCCAGCCCCTGTACAGGGAGCACAGCGGGAACTTCAAGGTGAGCTACCTTGGATGTACCCTCTGGATCGTTTGCCCTTTGGGGGAGCCCTACCAACCTTTACCCTAACCCCAAGACCACTCTGGGATCCCAGAGCACTCAGGTCCAACCTGACCTCAGTTTCCCTATTCTGCAAGGTGTGGGCTTGCTCTTAGACTTACAATCATGATGTATTTCCAGCTTAGAGTTGTAGTGAAGGTGAGAAAACTGAGTGGCTCTGGGGGCATGAGCTGAATGCCTGGGGTTTCCTAGGGTGACCTTGTTCTGTGATGGGGAGCAAAATCCTGCCTGGGAAGGACTTTACCTACCCCACAATGCATCCCAAGCACGGCTGCCGTTACTGTCATTTCAGAGTGTCTGCCAGCCCTGTTGCACAAACCCAATAGGGCAGGAGGCACTGAAGAGAGCATGTGGTTTCAGGATAGGGAGCCTAGAGCAGGCCATGGAGGTCAGTGCTGTAGAGCACCCAAGAAACACATACATACTGCTGTGCACCTGGTCCGCGGCCTGACTTCTTCAGTAGCTCCTGCTGTGGGCTTCCAGCAACCCTGGGCCTCTAGGAGAAGATCTAGGCTCAGAGTGGCCAGCAGACATTTCAGAGCAGGGGCACATATCCCTTCCTTACCCCTGAAGCTCAGCACTGCTGCCTGCTGTGTGCTGTTGCTGTTGATCTTGTATGATAAGCACTGTCAACAAACAAACATTACCTGACGTAATCCTCAAGACACTAGGTCCTTTCTGTAGATGTCCGAAGTGTCACAGAGAGGGCAAGGGTCTAGCTCAAGGCCACACAGCTAAGGAGTGACTCCAGGTCAGGGGTAGGGGTTCTGAGATTTTTTTTTTCTGAGGGGACATTTTTCAGAACTGAGGTGATCTCTGCTGATGCAATAGAGTCTCTCATCATAAGCAATATCCCAGTAGGGCCACTGTCTCCAGTCCAGCATCCCCAAAGGCCTTTCTGCGTGGCTTGTTACTAATTCATCCCAAATATAAACATTTATGGTACACCTACTGTGTGTGAGGAGTGAAGACACCATTGTGAGCAGGGCTCACTCCTGGCCAAGTGTTTACTCTAGTGTGGACACACAAGCAAAAGTAGAGATGTCAGGAAGTGTCAGGAGACAGATTAGAGGCTGGGCCACTTAGACCTCAGGACCTCCTTGCACATGTCCTCAAGACCTTAGGACTTAGGAAACTGGTCCTAGCACCCAGCTGTTCCTTGGCCGGGACACTGGTAACTAGCGTGGATATGAGACCAAGGGGATTATGTCAGTCCTTACTGAAGGTGGGAACATGGGCTATGAAAGAGGACAGTCGTATTGGGAATCCACTGGGCAGGGTTCACAGACAACATGGTCCTATCTGTCTCTCTCCCTGCCAGCTGTTTTCTTGTTCCTCTGCTTTCCTCACCTCTGGCTTGTCTCTGTGCTCCTGTGCCCACCTGTCCCCAGCCCATGACTGTGTGTTTCTTTCTCATAGAAATGGGTTAATACCCCTTTCACGGCCTCCAGTGTGGAGATGGTGCCACAGAGTCCTACAACAACATCAGTCTTACATCTGTCATTGTATCCAGCCAAGGGGAAGAAGTTCCTGGGGTTGCCCAGTCTGGAAGAGCAACTGGAGTGTGATGGAACACCTGAGCCTGGTCACTGTTGCACAATCCCCTTCACAGCTGGCCAAGGGGTCTCGGCCTACAGTGAGGAGAGAGACCGGCCGTATGGTCTGGTGTCCATTGACACAGTGACCGTGGGGGATGCAGAGGGCCTGTGTGTCTGGCCCTGTAGCTGTGAGGATGATGGCTATCCAGACGTGAACCTGGATGCTGACAGAGAGTCTGGCCCTAATGCAGAGGATCTGCTCTTGGTCACAGACCCTGCTTTTTTGCCTTGCTGCTGTGTCTCAGAGAGTGGCCTCAGGCAGGGAGGCTCCCCAGGCAGCCTATTGGACAGGTTACGGCTGCCATTTGCCAAGGAAGGGGACTGGACAGCAGACCCACCCTGGAGAACTGGGTCTCCAGGAGGGGGCTCTGAGAGTGAAGCAGGTTCACCCCCTGGTCTGGACATGGACACATTTGACAGCGGCTTTGCAGGTTCAGACTGTGGCAGCCCTGTGGAGACTGATGAAGGACCCCCTCGAAGCTATCTCCGCCAGTGGGTGGTCAGGACCCCTCCACCTGTGGAGAGTGGAACCCAGAGTAGCTAGCGTATAATAACCAGCTGTAATGAGAAGAGGCCAGAAGCCTGTGATCTTCTGGTAGGCCTCTGAGCCTGACAGTTACAGTGTGAATGTCCAGGGGTGTGTGTGTGTGTGTGTGTGTGTGTGTGTGTGTCTTGGGTGTGTGTTAGCACATCCATGTTGAGGTTTGGTGTGTTGCTATGTATTGTAATGCTAAATTCTGTACCTAAAGTTCTAGGCCTACGAGTGAATTCTCATGTTTACAAACTTTTGCTGTATAAACTTGTTCCTTAATTTAATACTATTGGTGAAATAAAATTGGCTACAACTAATTAGTGGAGGGATTAGAGGTAGGTGGGTTTTGAGTTACCTGTTTGGAGGGGGAGAAGAAGGAGAGAGGAGAGACCAAGAGGAGAAGGAAGGAAGGAGAGGAGAGAAGAAGCCACCATGAGGGGAGAGGAGCACTTGGCCAGGAGAAACAGCAAGTATCTGGGATACACTGCCGAGGAGGTGGCCAGGCCTGCAATTAGAAGAGTAGATTAGGCGTGACCCCAGTAATTGTCAAAACCAAATAAAATAACCATAGCCAAGTCTCATTTATTTGTAGGCTAGTCGGGGATAAGTTTAAAATCGTTGTACTACACATCCATCTGTGAGCAATGCCTGTGCTTGTCCAGTGTTCACTGTCATGCTTGTATGTGTGTGCCTGAGCTCACATGTGTATGCACGAGTGTAGGTGCCTCTTAGACAGGAGTGGTCACACTCAGGGTCAAGAGATTGGTCCAGATTGCTGCCCCTGGGGCACTGTCACCAAGCTCAACCCTACCATGGGCCATCTCCAGGATCTATGGAGTCCTGACTATCTTTTCTCACCTTGGAATGAGAAGATTTTGGGGGAACCTAGGCATGTAAGCGGTAAATAAACCCTAGCTCTGGCAGCTCCAGGCTATGCAGCTTGGAGAAGCCACTTCTGAACTCTGCTGATTTTGCTTGCCTGGACATTAGGAATGGCATGGGTGCTCTGATCAGCCCTATACAATCTACAGCCCCATTCAGCTTCCTGCTTTTTGTGGCTTCTAGGATCCAGGTGCATATTCTGGGGTGGAAGGATATAAAAGCAATCAGCCTATACCCACAGCTGGGTACCTGTGGGGCATCCTCCCACCAAGGGCACTCAGCAAGTTTCCAGGCTGTGATATACAGACTGCTCTCTCAGAAGCAGCCCCACCAACCAAATTGGGTTTTCTTTTGTTTGTTTGTTTGTTTTCTGGCTTCTGCTGCCCATTAAAAAGAAAATTCCTGGGAGGCAGTGTTGATGCACACCTCTAATCCTAGCATTTGGGAGGCAGAGTTATGTGGATCTCTGTGAGTGCAAGGCCAATCTGGTATACAGAATGAGTTCCAGGACAACCTGTGTCACCAAACAAACAAACATACATATATACAAGCAACAACAACAACAAAAAACAAAAAACACAAAAGCAAAAAAACCAAACCAAATCTAAACCACCAAAGAACAAAACAAAACAACAACAAAACAAAACAACAAACAACCAGAAGGAGGAGAAGGAAGAAAAGGAGGAAGAGGAGAAGGAGGAAGAGGAGGAAGGAGAGGAGGAAGAGGAAGAGGAGGAGGAAGACAAGGAGGAGTAGGAAGAGGAAAAGGAGGAGGAGAAGGAGGACAATTCTTTTAAGTACCCAGGTAATGTTTATCAGTTACAAGGCATGAGGAGAGAGTACAGAGCACAGCACCTACAGAACTCTCTGTATGACACCCACAGAGGGCAGGGGACCCAAAGGGGCCATCAAGAACAAGCTCTGGTTCTGTAGCCAGTATCTATTTTCCCCTTACCCCCAGTGCCATGTTTATCCTAGGGGTTTAGGGGAAGCTCCCTTGCATCCAGTGATTCTTTCAAGCATGATGTACACTGTGTGAGGGATGCTAAGGCATGCTGGGAGGTATTGGAGACCTCCTCCCTAGTCACCAGGATACTGTATGAGTGCAAGAGTGCCGGAATTGCTTAGACCTTGCTGTCTTTTTCTTCTCTCCCTCCTTCATTTCTGTTTCCCTCTTCCCTTCCTTTGTCCTTCTCTTCTCGAATAGTCTGTTCTCCCTGCAAGTGTGCACCTGAGATGTGGTGTGTTATTTGCAAAACCAGGCAGGGTTGAGGCACCAGAGAGCTTGACTCTGCTGTGGACCTGTGGGTAGCCTCCATAGTGGCTGGGACTCCAGGGTGCAGATTCTCCCCTCACTGGCCCAGGAAGAAAGGCTGTCTATCTGTCCAGTCTGCAGAGCTGGATTGGAAAGAAATTAGCAGCCGTCTGCTCACTTGCAAGGCAGGGTAGCTGGTGGAATCACCAAAGGAATGCATGTATGTCCTCCATATCTGACTCAGGGCTGGAAAGTTCTGGAACACTGGTAGTTTCGACAGTGAGACTGAGCCTAGGACTAGGGTGTGAGAGGTTCAGACCAGCAAAACCCCCAGCGTGCCTCCAGCCCCACCCGGCTGTACCCCAGACACTTAGACCAATGTGTGCTGTGGTTTTCATATAGTCTGGAAGCCACAGACTGCAGTTGCTCTTGGCAGCTCTCCAGGGAACCAGTTCGGCCCCTCAGCAGGGAGAGCTCTGACTGGGGTGTGGGCAGGAAGAGCATTCAGGACTGAGATCCTGGCCCTCACTCACCAGCTCCATTTTGAAGGGGCACCTCTCGTGAACAAACATGGATGCAAAGTTGAAGGCAAGAGCTGGGCTGTCTAGTAGTGGGTGAGAGGATGGCGGAAGGCTTGAGGGATCGGCAGCTGGATGGAGAGACAGAGATACTGCACAAGAGTGGCCGACCGGATGCAGGCTATGAAGCTACTTGGTCTATCTGCTCTCACTTTTACCCCCCAGCCCTACACACAATGGGTGCTTAGTAAAGTCTTAATAAAGCCTGATGGTAGCCTGTCTTATTTTCAGGATCTCAGGTTCCAGAATTAGATGACTGTAGACATAGTTGGTGAGGGGCGTCTTCTGGCTGGAAGGAGCCGGCCAGCTGCTGCTGGACACCCAGGGCACAAACGAGAGGAGAAAGTAGGTAGTGTTTGTCAGACACTGGGAAATGAATAGAACATGTGATGTGCCTCTCGGTTCCAGGGAGGGCCTACTGTAGCCACAGCCAACTGAGGGCAGTGGGTCCCTGTCACATAAGGCCAGTTAGAGCACTAGTAAGCTGCTCTGAGAGGAAGCAGGCTTCACAGCATACTTTGCAAGCACGCATGGCCAATGCTTGTCCAGGCTTTGCCCATGTTGGCTTTAAGGGAATGGGGCTATCCCTTGGGTAGGATGAGCTGGACCTGTCTGAGGCCTGTCACCAAAGCAACCAAAGAGGCCAACCTTGACTGCATCAAGGCGTTTGACACTTTGCTAGCTCTGGGAGACACCAGATTTCCCCCAACCTACCCATGCTGCTGTGCAGTCAAAGCAGACGTGTGACCTCATGGGCTTCGTGTTTTAGTTTTTCTCTGAAACCCAGGACCTCAAGGTGTGCTAGGGACTGAGCTATCACCCCTAGACTCTCTTTTACGTTTCCTGTTTTGAGTTAGGAACTAAGTTGCCCAGGTTAGTCTTGAAATCCTGGTCCTCCTGCTCCAGCTTCTAAATCCCCGGGGTCTGTTTCATCCTTTCCTCTGGGATTCCATGTAGAACTACGAGGAGGAACCATGCCTGGGGCTGCTGGGAGCCTAGGGGTGAGAGAACAGTTGGCCTGGGGTGAAGGCAACGCAGCAGGACTGAGGGGTAGAAATCTCAGAGCTTCTGGATCAAGCCTTGCCTGACGGAGTATAGTGGTCATTGTATGCAGCACCCCTCTAGACATGTGAACTTCCCAGTTCCATGGGGTCGGAAGAGATGCAAACAGAAGTAGACCTTTGTAACTTTCTGATGGAGAACACTCATCTGGGCTCATAGTGTTTCCCAGTCATCTTCCTGTGCTGCGGGCACTGGTGGTGACTGCTCCAGCCAGCTTTGGTTCTCTCTGCCCAAGCAAGGAGAGGACCGAGTTTTCTGCCCCTGTGCTGGTGTGAACTATGCTGGTATGAACAAAAGCCAGAAATGAACTCTTGGTCACTTGCTGTGGCAGAGGTGTGACTGTTACAAAGCATGCCTCACCCCATCCTGATCCAGTGGATACATCTCTGATTTGTAAGCTGTAAGCTGGTTTGAGGTGGATTCCTGTCGCTTATAGCAGAAGGTGCCCCAGTATTATCCTAAGAAGTCAAAATGATGACAACTCCCATCCCAAGGACCTCAGTGAGAGGAGAGGGCAGGGCAGGGGCACGGCTCACAGTACAGAGTTTGTGCGGCATTCAAAGTGGGGGATGGGGGTGTGGGGGTGGGGGGGGAGCAGGGGCACGGCTCACAGTACAGAGCTTGTGTGACATTCAAGGGGGGGTGGAGGTGTGGGTGTGTGTGGGGGGGAGCAGGGGCATGGCTCAGAGTACAGAGCTTGTGTGACATTCAAGGCTGGGGGGTGGAGGTGTAGGGATGGTGGGGAGCAGAGTTTCTGTCCTCACACTGAGCTACCTCTGACAGCAGGTGTTGGGGGCAGTGTACATGCGTGTGTGTGTGCGTGTGTGTGTATGTGTTCCTAGCACTCCTTCTCTGCCCTCCCAGAAAGACCTTGAAAGCATCAATCAGCTCTTCCAGGAACTCAGCAATGTGACCCCAATGTCTCTTGTGCATTCCCACCGTGATGGCGTCTGGGGTCTCCAGGGTCTCATGTAGGAAGGAGACAAATAAAAACCATCTCTCACCCTGGGAACAGAAGCCCCAGTGAGGTACTGCCTGCCCAAGGCCACTAAACGCTCTGTAGTTGTGCTCTTCTTGGCCTCTCCAGTGGATGGAAAGATCTCTCCCCTTGTGTCTGGGGACATGGCTGCCATCCAGCAGGCAGCATAGCTCACAGGGCTCATCCAGCCCCAGACACACCCACCACCAGAAGCAGGTAGAGGACTCCCAGGGAACCAGGGGCCAGCCAGTCAGTGAGCTGCTTTGCCTCTTTGTGGCTGCAGCTTTTTTGTACAGGTGAAACAAGAAGTAGAGACCCCTGATGACCAACGGGAGAGGGGACATGCCCTGACCAGAGCATGTGGGTCACAACCCCTCTGGGGATCACATATCAGATATACCCTGCATATCAGATATTCATACTACAATTTATAACAGTAGCAATATTACAGTTATAAAGTAGCAACAAAATCATTTTATGGCTGGAGGGGACTGGTCATCACATGAGGAGCTGTATTAAAAGGTCTCAGCATGGGCTGGCAAGATGGCTCAACGGATAAGAGCACCACAGACTGCTCTTCCAAAGGTCCTGAGTTCAAACCCCAGCAACCACATGGTGGCTCACAACCATCTGTACAGCTACAGTATACTTAATAGATAAATAAAATAAATCTTTAAAAAAAAAAAAAGGTCTCAGCATTAGGAAGGTTGAGACCCACTGGTTTAAAAGGTGTGAAGGACAGGGTCCAGTTTGCACATCGCCTCAGGGTAACTAACTTGATGGTAGGCCCTTATTCCCAGCTGCAGCACACACCTGCCTGGCTTTGCTCCCCAACCAATGGGGATCAACAAAACCCTCCTTGGAGTTTGGTACCATGTCTGTCCCTATTGGTGGGGCAGGGGGAGGGGACTGACGTTGCTGTGAAGAAGCCCAGATGGGGCGGGGCTCCCAACAGGTGCTCAGCTATGAGAAGTGAATGAAGGAGTGGCTGAGAGGAGAGCTGCCCTCACAGGACCGGCAAAGACACAGAGAAGGGGCAGAGGGCCAGGAAGCTTGTGGAGGAGGCCAGAACTACTTACCTCTGCAGCCTCAACCACGTGACAACCTGAGGGGTCTGGCCCCACTAATTTGGAAGCTTTTCTTTTCCAACTTGAGAGTCCTAGATAGGAACACTGCTAGTGCTCTTCAGTGAGCATGGAGCTGACTCCCCATTCCCTCACCTCAGGTGGTGTAGAGGAAGCTCTGAGGCAGGCAGCCTAGCCAGAAAGCCAGCACACTGGCACTACCACTAGCTTCCGACTTTGTAAGAGCTGTTGGTCCTCATGGTCCTCAGTTTCCTCATGCATGAAACAGGCACACAAGTCCTGTGTACTTCTCGGGGCTGCTGTGACATCACTCTGTAGGGTCCAGATGTTGTCTGATGTACAAGCAGGTGCTCACAGTAATAGCATTTTTACAGGAAGTCACCTGGGCCCAGGGAGGTCCCACAGCTTGCTGCTGCCCCCTGCTGCTGGGCAGGAGTGACAGCTTTCCTGCTCTCAGTCATCCAGACAATGGACACCTGTGAGATTTGTGAATGCTAAGCAGAGGACAAAGTGGCAGTTTAATTCAGCAAGGCCTGAACTCTAGCCTCGAGAGAAGGGGGACTACTTTTGAATATGGGGAGTGGGGTGAGACACACATGCACACACACATTCACACAGCTGGAGAACTGGTGCAGTCAGAGCCCAGGGAAAGGATGGAGAACACTGAGGTCAGAAGGTAAAGAGGCAATCCACACAGGTCACACACAGGCTGTTCTAGTCCTAGGTAGAACTAGCTGAAATGGAGAAGACTCTGACAGTTCTTTGAGCTGAGTGAGGCTTGGAGAGGGAAGGGGCTGAGCCCCCATAACAGGCTGGAGGGGGAAGACCCCGCAAGAAACTCACTTCGGGGCTGGGGCTAGGGGAGTGCAGAAGCCTGCTGAGCTTGCTCAGTGAGGGCAAGTGTTTAAGCTCGGGCTGTGCTGGAGGCTGGCTGCTGTCTTGAGTAGCTCTGTGTATCCCAGGGATATTATGGAGGGGAAAGCGAGCTGCACAATGGGCACCTTTCACATCGAATGGCACGAAGGCCTGTTTCCCAGCGTCTGCCCACATGTGTGTCAACACAAATGGCCTCCACGTGTCAGGTAGAGCCATGTCTTAAAAGAACCATTTGTGTGTTGTTTACCTAAAGAAAGAAGAGGAGCAGACTGTGGGTAGGCATGGGACTGAGTGCACAGCCGAGGACATGCTGTTCTGTGTAGTGTGACAGGTCCCGGGGGCCCAGCGCCACCTCCCACAATCCTTGGTAAGGGGCAGAACTGATGACCCAAGGTGAGACAGAGCACTGCTCCAGGGATCGGGATGCACAGCAGCCCAGGACTGCCTCTCTGTGGAGTCTTTATTACCATTTCTTCTAAAGACGGAGTTCTCAGCAGCCCAGCAGCATCTGGTTTCTAACTGGAGGCCTCCCTCCTCCCTCCTGCCTCCTGTCTTTCCCAGGGACGCTCTAGAGTTCTCTTGACCCACCAGCATGCCGTGGTTTCCGGGAGACCTTTGTGGAGTTTGGGTGGCTAGTTGGTGGGTGGTCAGGCAGATGGGTGAAGGGCTGAGTGGACGACAGACAAAAGCTCAGGTGGGAGAACAGATATACTGAGGACTGGTGGCTGTAAGACGGGAGGGGGCTTTGGGAACGACGAATGTCCACATAAGCCTTGGATCTGCTTTGGCTGTACCCTGTGTCCCCACATTCCCTCAACCAAATGGTCCATGTATTAGGAAGCTTGGGGAAGAGGGGTATTGCTGAGTCCTGTGTCCATGTTTGGTTCTTTTAGGACTCCCATCTCAGCTGAGCAAAGGAGGCTCTGAGACCTAATACAGAACTGGGCTGCTGGCTTCCAGCCTCCTGTGCAGTAAGGAGGTGCTTACTCATAAGCACCGCCTTCACTGCCCAACTACTCCCCAGAACATTACCAAGGATTTACACTGTTAACATTCTCACACTGTTGTAGTTTGGCCATGCTGGGCACCCTGTCTTGGGTCGTCTTCACCCCTTTTCATAGGGTGTGGCTCACAGTGACATAGAGGATGAGACAGGTTGGAAGCTGGGTCAGGCCACTGAGTGCCATGCCTGTTTAGGTAGGAAAGGTGGACAGGAAGGGGCCAGGGACTGAGGCTCAGGCTAGCTGTGGTGAGTGGTCTCTGTGTGGGACCCTAGACTGTCATTCTGAAGGCAAGTCTTGCTAAGACTTGCTTGCATTTTTCAACAAAAAGATGAAAATCTAAGGTCCCACCATAAGGTGAAAACTCAAGAAGGGGAGTTCTTTGGGAAACAACAATGATTATGTAAATACACAAAGTGCATTTCATCTTACTTTAATTACAAAATAAATAAATACATGCCAGGGGCTTGTATCTAATGGAAAGAGAGAAAAATAAAACAAAAGCAAAACCTATAGGCCTTGCTTCTGGCAGGAGGGGTCCCTGTGGGAGACCTGGCCTCAGTCCAGGCCAAGTTGGGATGCCCTACATAGGAGGAACAGATTCTGCCAGATACCCCAGTGATATCTTCACAAAGCCCTTCCTCTGAGTCTGAACGGTATGGCGGGTTTCAGGTGACTTAGGGCTCGGTCATCAGCTCTGCTCCCCAAACAACACCCACCCTTGCAGATACTGCTGCTGCTGGAGTCTGAGTTCAGGGCAGGACATGGGCCTGCAGGAAGGCTGGGCACCTGGGAGCACCAGCAGCATAGGGTAGAGGGGAATCAAGTCACCTGCTAGTTGCTACACCTGGGCTAGGCTGGGCTGAGCTGTGGGAACAGCCGTGTGAAGGATAGGGCTCATGGGATAGTCCAGGTGGAGCAAGAAAGCGCAGACAAAGGCTCCTCCGCTGGCCTGGGGCAGCATCTATAAATGGATCCACTTGTTCCAGTTGATATCATGAGGGAAGACACGGCCCAGACGGATGGTACAGTCCAGCGTAGGTTCATAAAAGGTGACAGTGCTCTCGTGGCAGGAGAGTGCCTCAGCCTCACTGGCCTGACCCAGGCCTTCCACCACAGGCCTGGAGAAGAGTGAGACACTCGCTGGCTTCCTCAGTGTCCGCTTCTGGATACAGCCGAGGGACTCTAGGCCCTGAAGATACAAACAGGTGGGGTTAAAAAGGCCCTGCTTGCTTGGGGATCTGGTCTTGCTGCATTTATGAAATGTACATAATGATCCCAGGCAGAAGATGGCCGAAAATGGCCTTGAAGGAGGCAGGACTTCAGGAAGGTTTCCATCAGATGGATGGAGAGAGTGGAGAAGGTGTGGGTGCCACAGTGACAGGACGGGCGCTCTTCAGCCAGCAATGGCTGTGGTGGCTTCCCACTAGGAAGTTCAGGGAATGTCACACTAATATCAAGTTCCTAGTTTGTTAGGAAGCTGGAGCCCAGAACATCATGGGAATTGGAGCTCAGGGCAGCTGCCAGCCCAAGCTGCTTGTGTAGTGGTCACACGGTCCTCAGCTTTCCATGCCACCTCCACTTATTTACCCAGGATTCCTGAGGACCTGTGAGCATGAGATCCTGAGTGTGAGCCAGGAGGACAACAGCAGGCAGGGTAAGATTAAGTGCAAACGAACCCATGGGACAGTGTGCTTGCTGCAAGGATGGGCTGTTGCAGGCAAGGGAGAAGGGAATCAGGAGCTAGGCAGGGTTTCAAGGACAGTAGCAGACCCCTCTGTCAATGGCCAGAAGACACTGAAGGTTAAGCTGAGATGGTGACATCTGAGGTGGGGCCTTCCATGAACCTGCCCCTGCCCTGTGTGCCTACCCGGAGCAGCTCAAGCACAGCGACGGGCTGCAGGACGCCCTGGTAGTACTGCAGGAGGCAGCTCTCTGGAACACCAGGCCTTGACATGATGTGGTAGAGTACAGCCTCTAGCATGCCTTTGCACACAGGCATGTTCAGGCGCCCATCCACACCACGCCACGGGCGGCCAACGAAATACACTCTGTCACAGCCGCTGTAGACAGACATTCAGTGTTAGGGAGGAAGAGGGGACATGCTGGTCACAGACAGGCTACTCTGGCTCAGGGAGGCCCAGAACTTGGCCACTAACTGCCCACGGCTCTCCAGTCTCTACTTGCTCCCAGGCAGGACAATCCCCAGCTAAGTGCAAGTAAACTAGACCAGAACCCTCCCCATTGTCTCACTCTCAGATAACCCCATGCAGTAGCTCTGCCTCAGGCACAAAGCTGCCACTAACCCAGGACAGGCTTTGCTAGGTCTGGAGGCCATGGCTGAGATGGAAGGTCCATTTGTGCCTTGGGAGTCGGACCCAGGGTACAAAGCCTTGCTGGGCTGAGGCCACAGACACATGGAGGGAGGCTCTGTGGGCCCCACTGACGGTTCCTCTTCAAGGCAGAGGTATGCCATCTCTCAGCTACAGGATTGAGGGGCTGCCCTGGGCAGGCAGTTCTAAGTTCTGTCTAATGTGGTCATAGGCTGGTTGGGAAGGCCTTCTCTTCACTACCTATACCTGATGGGTATAAGGATACAGTAGGCCAGGGGAGTGTGAAAGCCCTTGGCTGGGAACGTCTGTTTAGTGCAAATTACCCACGCTTGCACCCTATGAAGGAGCTTTGTACAGTGACTGACACTAGGTGGATGTCTTCCACTAGCCTGAAAGCTGAGGCCAGACTACTTCCTGCTCTGCCCCTCCCTGTGAAAGATCCCCATTTACCTCTCCCATGCTGCCTGGGCCATGTTGCTCTCTGTGAGATCTGTAAGAGAGGAAAAGGTGGCAGGCTCTTAGAAGGCAAAGTGGGAGGTCATGTCCCTTGCCCCTCTCCTCTCATTCAACGGGCACCAAAGTAGATAAGCAGCGACCAGAAAAACAGCCTTCTCCCCAGAGTATGGTACTGCAGTGGTGGAGGCCAAGAGCTTTGACCACAAGGCCAGTGTATAGAAAGCTCTCAGGCAGCAACAGCCCGCACAACAGTAGCAGTCTCAGGGGATGCCCCGCTGCTGGCCAAGGCTCAGAAGCTTCTAGGTGTAAGTAAGTCTCCTCCCCACGGTCACTAGAGCAAGTCCAATGCTTGCACGGCTTGGCCCTGTAGGCATACCTGTTGAGGGAGCCTCTGCCTCTGAACATACCCCTGAGGCCTACTCTGACTAACTGAAGCCTTGGGTGGCAGGGTAGGTTCCCAGTCTGAGGTAGGAGGCTGGAGCAGTCACATGAAGGGCATAGAATGGGAGAGGTGTCGAGGTTAGTACCTCTGGGGTCTTCAGAGCCTTCTGGAAGCTGGAACTCACAGCCCAACTGCTCTAGGCCTGAGATACCAACATTCTCTTGGTTCTCCTGCCTGGGGCCCCCTGCACCTGCATCTTCAGGAGCTACAAGCTGAGCTGAGGCCTGGGCCTCTGTCCCATCTTCTGCTCCAGGTCTAGGGCTGGAAGCCACACGGACATCCTGTAGTGTGGGCTTCTTGGCAGGGAGGCTTGTGGCTTCCTCAGCATCAGTCTCAGGGCTCTGAATGGAGCAGTAAGGACGCTTTTTAGTGCTATGGGAGCTGACTGAAGGCATGGCTGCCCCTTCAGAGGTGTGGTCTTCCATGGAAGACCCCTCAGGGAGTCTGGATTGGCTGTCATCTGCCGAGGCCTTGCTGTCTATTTCCATGTCTCTCAGACGCATTGAATGCAGAAGCCAGGGCTGGGCAGAGGCCATGGCCACTAGGCGCACAGTGTTGCCTCCAACTTCCATGACTTGTTGCTGTTCCAAGAGGTCCTAGAAAAAAGGGACATAGGGTCTGTTGGGAAAGACGGGTTTTTACCAGGTAGGTGGAGTGGATGGCACTCCAGCTAGGGTCAGTATTCTGAGAAGGCAGCAAGCTCAGGTCCAAAGGGATGAGCTGTAAGCTGCATGGGCCTAGTGGGCTCTCTTTATACCTACTGTGTTACTCACAACACAGCCTAATGTCTGAAGTCAGAATAGCTCTCACTGATTTAACTCTATGACTCTTTTGCCTTGTGTGTCCTGGGAGTCCCAGGGGCGGTCACTGTTTCAACAAGATCACAAAACTCCCTTGTGTCTAGGTCATACCTGACCTCACTGTTTGCTTCTGTGTAGGGAGTGTCCCCCAAATCACCAGCACTCCTTTTCTCCTATAAACTCAAATTCACTGACAGATAGCACCCAGGCCTTGCACCCTGACTAGGGTGCTAAAGTCAGCAGAAAGTGCCTGGCTTACAACCCTCTTGTGGTCAGCAGGCTCTTTCTCCACAGCCTGAGGATATGTGAGGGCTCGCAGTTAGTTTTCAAGGCTACAGTCAGTCAAAGAACACTTTAAACCATGGAAACAGTATTCCCTGAGCTAAGAGCTTCTCAGAGACACATGCTGGCCTTCATTCTGGCTGGGTTTCCTGCAGTGGTCCTTGGAGGCTACATGGCCCCAGTCAGCCTTATCTCTTACAAAAAAGATCCCACATGGGAGCCTTCAAATCAGACCACTGAGCTGCAGCCTACTCCCAGAAGCTGCTCAGAGCAAGTAGAATGATATTCTTTGGGTCCAAGGGTTACATAGCATGTCCAAGGGACCAGGCAGGTAGTGAGATAAATCCAGGGAGTACGGGAAACCTCTGAGTTGGGGGGAGGGGGAACTGATAGAAGAGCCATGGAGGATGTGGCCTATCCCAAGGAGGGATAGTCACTCTAGGCCTCAGCCAGGTCCTAGATCTGGGGGCTAATAGAGTTTAGGGGGTATGTGATAGCAATTGATTTAATTAAAGGGAAACTACAGGCAGGCATCACTTCTGCAACTGTATGCCTGGAGCTCAGCTCACCTGGATATAGTCCAGGAACGTCCTGGTGCGATTGTCCGCTATCTTCTCCAAGGTAGAGAACTGTCTGCTCAGCTTCTCCCTGTCAACCCCGAAGTAGTCAGCAGCTACCACAGCCTGCAGGATCTCTAGGGAGGCAGCCACATCCTCAGGGCTGTACCCAGACTGTGCCATCTGGTGGGCAAACTCTTCTGGGCAGCGGGTGTGCAGCTGTGGATCCACCAGGCTGGTAAAGGAGGCAGGGAGGCAAGAAGGGCCAGCCTGGAGCTCTTCTAGTGGTGTGGCTGTGAACCCTGAGACCAGGAAGGAAGAGAAAAATCAGCAAACAGAAACCCTTCTTGGGACCAACACATATGGTTGTCTGAGGCAAGATCTGCTCCAGCACTAGTTCACTGTTCCCTAAGGAGCCATGGGGTAACCTTCCGGGGACATACTGGGCCCTGGCAGGCCGACTCTTAGCATGTAACTATAGATCAGACTGCAGGCCTGAGCCCTTCCTAAATCTCATGTCTTCCCTACTCCTTAACCCTGAGTGGTGCCCCAGACTCCAGGAGCCAGGAGGGCTTCTTTAGTTGAGATAACAACCTATAGGTTGGCATAGTATTTTTGCGTGCTTCAAACTTCAGACAAAATAAAGTTCAGACTGGGTAAAAAGTGACAGCAAACACTATCCAGCTTGATCATACAAAGGACAACTGGCTTCAGGGTAGAGAAGGCAGGGCCCTTCCAATCCCATCCTCTACCAGCAAAGAGAAAAGGTATATGTTATCTAGAGCTTCTTAAATGATCAGCACCCACGAAGGAGGTGGGTGGTGGCAATGGAGCTGAAGTCTTACCTTTGACAGCAAAGAGATAAAGGACAAGATTTAACAGTGTCATAAACTATGGGATTTGAGGTTCTGAAAGTATCACAAGAGATCAGAAGCATGAAGCATAGACAGGCAAAATGAGGTGTCTGCTATAGACACAATGCCACTCTTCAAAGCTCCAGGGCTGTATGCCTGGCCAGGGTGCCAGGCATGCCAGAGCTGCCCCATCCCTGAACTGTGTGGCAGGACACTCACCAGTGGGCCCAAGCTGGGTGGATGCAGGGGTGTTGCGCAGTCGGAATTTAACTTGGCAGGAATTGACCACGATGCTGTCATTGGGGTTCAGGTTGCGAGTGCTGACCATGCCAGGCACTGTGTAGTAACCCCTCATCAGCAGGTACTTGGTGTGTGAGGCCTGATGGGCCTTTACTTCCACACCCTGGCGCTTGGGCCCTGAACCTTCATCCAGGTCTTCCTCCTCTTCATCATCATCCAAGCCACCATCTTTCCCCAAGCTGCAGAAGAGAAGACAACTAAGTGCCTGGCCTTGGACCTGTCCCACACAGCCATCACCAAGTGGCAACTGTTGTCACAGACAACACTCATTTGAGGTGCCCCGTTTTTCTGTCACCACCCAAAGCCTCCCCCTTACCCACCCCATGAAGGGCCTGCTTGGCTCTGCCACAGTTAAGGGCCCTGGGCTCATATCCTTCCCTGTGGCACTTCCTGTGACCTCTAAGAAGGTACCAACAGAAAACTCTCTGGACACTGCCCTGCAGCTCCTAGTCCCAAATTGGGACAGGTCTGTAATCCAAGTGCTAGATCCCAAGAACTCACTGGCCAGCCAGTGTAGTTGAATCCATTCTCATGTCTACACTCCCACAAGGATATGTACATACACCACATGCTCAGACCGGATGGCTGAACAGGTAACCCTGGTGGTCCCACAACAATGAGAGGAAATGACCTAATGCCTAATGCCTCAAGAATCTGTGAGCAGAGCCACATGCACGGTGGCACTGCCCTGGGCTCTGACCTCTTCATGACCTCACTCTCCACCATGGAGCTGTCCACCACCACGATCTGCTCTGGGATTCTGACATCCACAGAGAGGAGGCCCAAAGAGAAGAGGGCCAGGACTGTTACACAGTATCCTCCAGGGCTGTCCAAAGAAAATGCCACCAGGTCATTTGAAGAGTCACTGCTATCCAGGTCCTTGAAAGAAAAATGATCAGGCTGGTCTAGCATGCCATTGGTCCGTAGTCTGTCGTAGAACTGGAAGGATTCGGTGCAGATGGTGGTGGGAAATCGCCAGGTGAAAAGCCTGCAGGCAAGGCAGAAAGGAGGTGCCACTGAAGAGCTGCTGTTGAAGCCTGTGCTGGGCCACTCTGTGGAAGTCACTGTACTCAAAACAGCCTGCACCCTCATGTCTGAAGCACTCCTGCCCACTGTGATGGGAGACAGTGTTGCCACCCAATGCAGTCTAGACATCTCTCCCCCACTCACCTTATACATCCAAGGTGGGGCTAGTGTTTTCATCTAAACTAAAGACCTTGCAGTGCCTCATGCCAACAGCTGCTGACCCAGGGAGGAACCTCCTTTTGTGACAGTTGACAGAACACATGCGCCCAATCTCACTGCCTGCTGATGTAAGCAGAGGCCAATCCTCTGACAAAAGCCCAGGGAGCAGGGACCCCAGAAGCAAAGGAGCACATAAGTCATTAGGTGAGGACCTGGAGGTAGGAAGAGTTGCAATGGGAGAAGCCTAAAGAACTAGTGGTGGACCTGTTGTGTCCAAACGTGGCCCCTGCTAACTTGAGGCTAGCATGATATGCTGAGTGAGGAGCTTCCCACACTTGTAGTCAGGGACTGGCAGTATAGAGGTTCTGAGGGCATCCCACCCAGCCCTACAGTGTGCAAGTGGTGCAAAAGGGCTCTGAGAAGAATGGGGGAGAGATAAGGCTAGCCCACTGGGCAGGTGCGCTGCTACCTGGATTGCTTACAAAACTACTAACTTTCCCCCACCTGCTTCATGGCAGCATTCCTCATGGGAGACAGGCAGAAAGAGAATCCCTCCTGGGCTGAGGACATACTCACTTGTAGTATGACTGGGAGAGCTGGTAGGACATGGGCACAAAGGGCACGGCACGGTTCTTCTTGGGACCCTGGGAGTGGCTGACACGGCGACGGTTGACCAGGCTCTTCTTTTGGCACTCCATGAAGGCCCGCACCAGCACAGGCTCCCGGAACTCCCGGTAGAGGCGGAAGATCTGTTAACAGCAGATGGAAGGGTGAGGTGCTAGAAGGGGAGCAAGCCGTGGCAGCATCGAAACTGCAAGGAGCCACACTCACAGCAAGACTGGCTCAGCTAAGCAGCCTGAATGTCTCTAAGGCTCTGAGGCTCTTGGATGGTAGTGTCCTGGGGTTTCTTAGTGGCAGAGCACACTGAGGCACTGAGAGCCAAGTGATACTCTACAGCCTTGCTGTGAGGAAGAGTGAAACCAAGAAAGCAAAGTGACCTCACTGCTGAGCAGCTGGGTGGTCATTTGGGGCTTGTGTCACATGGAGGGATCTCCTGGAAGAAGCCATCTAAGGTCCACACTGATTCTTCTAGGCAGTCTGACTGTCAGACGTGGGTGTATAGTTAGACCCCAGGGGAATAACTGCATTGGTTGCATGGGGCAGAGAATGAGGTTCCAATTTTTTTCACCTTACTACAGTGAGGCAGAAGCTAGGTGTGGTGGCACATGCCTTTAATCCCAGCACTCAGGAGGCAGAGGCAGGTTGATCTCTGTGAGTTCATGGCTAGCCTGGTTTAATAAGTTCCAGGACAGCCAGAACTGTTACACAGAGAGAACCTGTCTCAAAAACAAAACAAAACAAAAACCACAAAGAAGTGGAGAAACAGTTGCAGCCAGCACTGAGGCTCAGCCTTCTCTGACTTCTGCTCTTGACCATTTGCAGGGTGCAGCCTTCAGACACCTGCTACTGTGTGCTGGACCACACTGACCGCCTTCAGACACTGCTACTGTGTGCTGGACCACATTGACTGCCTTCAGACACTGCTACGGTGTGCTGGACCACACTGACCGCCTTCAGACACTGCTACTGTGTGCTGGACCACACTGACCAAGAAGACGGTGGGGTTTACCTACTTGGATCCTGAGAGTTGAGGCTGCCGCAGGAAAGTATCTTTGTAGTTGTCTGAGAACCTGGATTGCAGGCCCTGACAGCCCTGGGTCCTCAGTGTTACCGTCTGGGAGCCACAGAAGCATCCTGCCTGCTCTGGGGGAAGGGTGGTCAGGCAGTCTTTCTCATATGACTTCCTAAGCATCTGGGGTACAAAGCTGGTCCCAGACACCTCCATCTGAGCCTAGAGATCCCTGGAGATGGAGGTGGGAGCTGTCTTTTCTCTGGGGCAGTTCACAGGCCTGGACTCCCTGCTGAAGTACCTTCGCTTTCTCTCTAAGTTATGTATGAGCCCAAAAAAGACCTGGTGTGGCCATGGCTGAGTACTTGGGACTTCTGCCTCACTGTCTACTCTCTCTGTAGCTCAGACTTACATAGGGCTTTGTGTTCTCCAGCTGCAGAATGCCCATGAGGCCAAGAGACAGTTTACACCAATAACCAGGTTCTCACTCAAAACTATGAACATTTTCTGGGTATCAAAAGGCACAAGAAATAAGTGCTACCTGGAAAAAAGTGAGTGTGTTCTGGTGCTCTCAGATACAGGGGGTCCTAGGTGTCCTTGTGGGACACAAGTGTACCAGGTGAGAGATCAAATGTACTTTGGGATCAGCCGAGGCATGATCACTGCTGCGTAGTCCAGGCCAGGGTAGTACTCTGAAGCAAGGTATCAAAAACACCTTCTTGTCAAGCATGGTGGTGTACACTCTCAAAAAATGGGTTAAGAGCACTGGCTGCTCTTCCAGAAGACCTGGGTTCAATTCCCACAACCCACATTGCACCTAACAACTGTGTGCAAATCTAATTCCAGACTCTCTCTTTTCACCTCTGTGGGCAACGTACTCCATGTGGCTCACAGATAGATATGCTGTCAAAACACTCATACACAAAAATAAAAATAAATCTCAGAACAACAACAAAACCCCAAATCTGGCATCTTCCTTCAGCAGTTCCAACTTCTCTAGTTCTATGGCACAAGCCTTATTTAGAAGGTGTCTATAGCTCCAGCAGGGCACATACCAGCATGAAAAGAGCCTCTGACAACCAGTGCTAAATGTCAATTTTTCTTTCTTTCTTTTTTTGGTTTTTCAAGACAGGGTTTCTCTGTGTAGCCCTGGCTATCCTGGAACTCACTCTGTAGACCAGGCTGGCCTCGAACTCAGAAATCTGCCTGTCTCTGCCTCCCAAGTGCTGGGATTAAAGGCGTGCGCTACCACCACCCGGCAATTTTATAGACTCTAGAATCACCTGAAGACTTCTGAGCATGCCCATGAGGGATTATCCTGATTACAGTAATTGAGGAAGGAAGGCCTGCCCACTATGGGCAGCTCTATCCCTTGGCTGGGAACCATGCAGCAAACTCAGCAAGCATTCTGTACTCTGTCTTTGATTGCAGGTACTATGTGCTTCAAGTTCTTTCTTTCTTGACTTCTCTGGCACAAGACTTCCTCTTGAGTTGCTTACCAGAATACTTTATCATAACAACAGGAAAAGACAATGAGACAGTGGTCCAGGGCCTCTGAATCAGAACCAGGGACAGGGAGGCACAGGCTTACTGGGTTGGCATGCTGAAGAGAGTGCTTGCACAGCATGTAGGAAGCCTTAGGTTTGATCATAACAACAACAAATACACAAGTCAATACTCTTAACAAACAAGAATGAAAGGCATTCAGGGCCCCTGAGATGCCACAGCTGAGAAGAGCAGAGTGAGCTGAGCGCCCACATAGATCCCTAAGGGCCCGAGGGCCTCTTGTGCTGAGGCCAGTACCCACCTGGAAGGACTGGCAAGAGTTGGACTGGCTGTTAGAGAGGGACAGTGTGCTCTGGATCAGGTTCTGTAGCACCAGGTAGTGGATGTCCTCCACACTGAAACACAGTAAGTATGAGGCTGTAGGAGGCTGCTGCCCACAGCAGCACTCCTGAGATGAGAAGTATACACACAAGAATCCTTAGTTAAGACATTTCAATCCCACAAAATTGCTATGAATGCTGAAGCAGTCACAAAATCAAATTAAATGGCAGTTGCTAGGACATACTAATTGTTCAAGTTTTTCTCTGTCTCTCTGTTTCTGTCTGTCTGTCTCACTTTCTCTGTCTCACACACACACACACACACACACACACACACACACACACACACACACACACACTCACACACACACACAGAGTTCCCAGTTCCCAGCTAGATGTCTGCTTGTAATCTCAGGCTGAGATGGACAGCTGCCCTACAGAGCCAGTTCCAGGCCAGTGTGAGAGACAGAGTAAGACAGTGTCTCCACTTAACGGGTAAGGGGCAATATGGTGGGGAGCCAGATTCTAAACCAGCTAGTAAAGTTGTGCTTTTTCTATCCATGATTCTAAACGAGAAAAAAGGATCATTCTGTACTGCAAATGCTGAACATTGCTTATATGAGATGAGAAAAAAACATCTTCTGTTGGGTCAAGCTCACGTAAGACAGGTGGATGACATCTGAAGTTAGGGCTTGGCCAACTTCCTTTATAAAGGGCCAGACTCCATGGGCTCTATTAAAACCTCTTAGCACAGGAAGGGAAGAGTACAGACAGCACATCAAATAAACATGGCTTGTGTGGCAGGCTGGATTTGGCCCTAGATCTCTATCCGGGCTATAGTGAGACATGGCACTTACCTATTAAGTTCATCCTCTTTCCTGACACGGTCCTTTTCATCCCCGATTGCCAACACTCGGTATCTGCATAGGAGGCAGAAAAGCATGTTGGGGCAGAGCAGTCCTCCACTGAGCTGACACTTGCTTATAGCCGCCACTCATTGCTGAAGGGCTCAACACTTGAACTCAGTACATGCAGAAATGCCACCAGGTTTCACCCATCTAACAAGTCCACTCTTAACTGCTTGAGGATCAGGAAAGTCAGTGCGCTCTTTCAAAGCATAGTGGTTTCACATGGATGGGCAGGGGTACCAGGATACGTGTGTGTGTGTGTGTGTGTGAGAGAGAGAGAGAGAGATGGATATACTTATTTATAGGTATTTACAAGTGCACATGTGTGTGCAAGTATATGTGTATGTGTGTGGAGGTCAGAGGTTAACCAGGAGTATCTTCCTCAATCACTCTCTGCATTATTTACTGAGGCAGGGGTCTCTCACAGGCACATGCAGCTTGGTGATCAGCTAGTCTAGCTAGCCAGCTTGTTGAGGAATTCTGTCCCTGCCTTCTGTGTTGCCACGACCACCTGGCTCTTAGGTAGGTGCTGGAGGTCTGTCTGATCTCATAGAAACCAAATAGGAAGGTGCTATGAGACTGAAGGCAGGAAGAAGGACAAGCAGAGGGAAGAAGGTTACAGTGAAGCCGAGGAATGAGTTCTAGTGATGTATTGTGCTTACAGATCATAATTAGTAACATATGACATATAACAAATATTAGGTGCCTTATAAATATAGACCATTATCATCTGTCAATGAAAAGTACGTTGGATATGATGACACACAGTATAATACAGTATCTGGGAGGATGAGGCTAGAGGATATGAATTCAAGGCTAGCTCTGAATTCAAAGTAAGACCCTGCTTCAAAAAACAAATATACAAACAAACCACCACCACCAAAACTGAAGGGCTAGGGGTTTGCTCTGGGCTATTAGTATTTGCCCAGCCTAACATCCAAGTTTAACCTTTAATACCACAGAAATAATATAATGCACAAATAAATAATGCAAATAAACACCAATGTCAATGGCAGAAGAATAGAACATTCCCTCTCCTTTCTGTGAGTTTTATGCAATATCACCTCACCTGAAACTCAAGTCAATCTAAATTCATGGAATTAACGGTTAAAACCACAGGTCTCACCAAAACTAAAGTACAACTTCAACTCTGCAATAGTAAAAATTTTACCTAAAATCTATTGACAGAAAATTTCACTTTCCTTATATGGGAAGGAGTGTCTGTTCTGCCTGGCCCCCAGTCGCAGGACCCAAGTCAATGTTATCAGCCACACCTGCAACTCGCTCGTCCTCTACTGTTCAGAGCTCTGCTTTTAAATCTTCACTTGTCTTCTTTCAGGATTACAACTGGCCTCTTGTCTGAATGCACATATGTGAAAACATCACTTGCATAAACCATACATCCATGCATGGGGATTCTAGAAACTGCTTTACTGCCAATTAAGAATAAACCCCAGAAAAAAGGTAGAGCTGGGCATGGTGACACATGCCCATAATCCCTAAGAATTAAGAAGCTGAGGCAGGAGGAATGCCCAGAGTTAGGGACTAGCCTAGACTATATAGTGAGTGCAAGGCTAGCCTCAGTTACACCAAACACAAAAAAGGGCAATTACCATGGAGATCTGAAAGACTGACACCATATTCATTATTGAAGGAACCTTAGAGAGATTCCCAATTGAAACCCTGAGACCAAAGGGTGTCTCCATGAGGGTGGATGCCACTGTGGAAACAGGCCTGGTTTACTCTCCTTCCTCACAAGTGGCTGAGCCAGAGAGCATAGGCTCTGCTATGAGAGCAACCTGGTAAGAACCTTGGCCCTACTTACAGTGTTCGAGCTGTGGTCCGAGCCTGGGGACAGAGGCCTGTGCCTCTCCAGGACTGAAGCTGTGCAGGGTGGATGATGCAGCTGGTCTGACATCTGGCTATGGTGCTATCTAATAAGTAAAGCAACAAACTTGGCAAAAGCCACATGTAATGTGGAACCTCAGGTAAGTGGGCAGCAAGGACTCAGTGGGAGAAAAAATATAGGTGCCAGGACAAGTGGAACCTCAGGTCACCTGACGTCAGGTGGTCCTTGAAGGGTCAACTGCAAAGGCAAGTACAGCCAGGCAGGTACTGTCCAGCTGGCTAACGTCTGCTACGCACATGCACAGTGAAAGGCTCTGCCCCTGACAACAATGCACCTACTTGGCAAAGAGTTCCTGGAGTGTGTTAGGGATCTCAAGATTGGGGTTCCTCAGTCCAGAGCTGAACTTCTCTTTCAGTTTCTCCACAAATTCTTTAAACTCCTTGGCACAAACCTGCAACACAAGAGCTTGATGTTTTTCCTTCTCATGAGAGAGAGGCTGTGTGTGTACACCAAGGGTACCATGGGCAAATTCCCTTGGCAGCCACATCCCACATGCCTGCTGTCTTTCTTACCCCCATCCTGAGGCCATGTGTCACCTGAGTGGTGAACACTCACTGCTATGCCAAGAATTGAGTCCATGAGTCGAGTGACACTGACAGCCCACCTCCCCCAGCCAGAGGGGAGATGCAAACATGACTGATACTGCCCCCACCATGCACATGGACACACTAGCCTTCTCTCAGCTTCGTCTTCCTTGGCTGCCTCATATAAGCTGGCCACTCCAGCTCCTCCTGTACAACTCTGGGCAGCTGCCTCAGGCAGAGCACTGCCACAGATAAGCCTCCACTCAGTCTCATACTGTTCCTGCAGCTCAAGCCCCTAAAAGCTTGGGATGTATGCAGCCAGAGAAGATGGGCTTCTTCCCTGGTCCTGGGCAGGCCTTGGCCCCTGTCTGGCTGCAAACCCGGGGTGCCATCATGCTCCAAGGGGGCTGTGACCCTCTTTCACTGCATCTATTCAGCTACCCCCGCTTCCCAGGTCAGAGTTCAGAGTAGATACTTCTAAGAGGCCCTCGGGGCAGACATGCTTGCTGACTGTTCTGTACTCAGACTCTCTCATTAGTAGAGATGTTATGGTTTGGTGTGGGGACACAGTATGACTGGACTCTCAGGATGAGGCAGTGTGTCAAACCACTCCAGCAGGACTGCATGGCTTATAGGAGAGGTGAGGTCTTCAGCCACATGAGGCTGCATTTGCCTGGTGTGTGCACTGCAGCATTCCCAACCCTCTTGAATCGCCTCATGCCTATGTCTTCTTCATCTGGGAGAAGGCTTGCCTGTCCCATGTGATGAAGGCCGGTGCAGTCTCCATCTGTTCCAAGAGCAGCCATGTTTGCTTCCCTTGGCTTCCCTGGCAGCAGGTCCAACACAGGACGAAGTGTCTGAGACAGCAAAGCTACCTCCTTCCAGTTGCCATCTGGCCCACCCGAGCAGCTTCAAAGACTCTGCCTGCAACTTCTAAAGAGTTTCTTTGTTTTCTTAACAAACCAGACCCTAAGCACAACAGCATTTGGAAGTAGCAAGTCATATGTGGTCATCTTTAAAATTGATGCCCAGAGTCAGGATCAATGATCCTGAGGGTTAGCCAGCCCTTCAATGCCCATCTTCAGGGTGCACTGGACTCTGCCACTGCATGAGACCTACCTTTGGGTCTTCGTAGTTACCCTTCCGACTCATGAAATCTCCAACAAGTGCCTTATCTTGGTACACTTCTGCCAGGCAGACCCTGTGGGAGGGAAGATCCAGAGCTGCTGCAAGTTGCACCCTCCTCCCGTTTCGAACATTGGAAGCTGTTGGCTTCCGCTTGCTGGGAGCTATGATTCACTTAAGCATGGGTGGGACAACTAGCTTTGGGGCATGAGTACCCTGTAGTGAATGGCACCCAATCCAAGTCAGGCTGGTCAAAGACTCACATTTTCCATTTGGCTTTTATCTTCCATGAAGAGACTGAGGGCAATAATATTCTCCCTCAGCCCTACCCTATCACAGGGATTTGGGTAGGACCAACAAAAGTGTGTGTGTGTGTGTGTGTGTGTGTGTGTGTGTGAGACTTGTAAATGAATGTACACCACCATTTTCTATCAGAGCTGCTGGGCACAGCATTGCTGGCCACCTGCCAGCCTGTCCGTGTCTGTGAGGAAAGTGGAACATGGCAAAGGAGAAACAGGTCCACCAGAAAGGCCTAGCCAGCTAGAGCCTACCATCTCTGCTGTCAGGGAAAGGAAAAGGTAGCTGACTTTGTTTTTTATCATCCTACTTCCAGGTGAGCACAGGACCCCATCCCCAGGAGACAGTCCAGGAGACAGACACAGGAGGACAGAACCCCAGGCCTGCTGACTATTAAACCCCCCTTTTTTTTCTTTTTTCCCAGGCTATGCTGGGACTAGGGAGCCCAAGCTTCAGACTTTATTCTCTGCCAGTTCTCTACCACTTTGACACACCTCTCTGAGGTGTTTCCTCTTCTGAAGAATAGGAGTAGGTGGGTATTTTTCCTTCAGAGAAAACTCTTTCAGGTAGGAAACAAGAGGATTCTACAGATAAGAAAAAGCAGCTTCGTATAAGAAAGGCCCTAGGCATGTAGTGTGGAGACCCTCAGGGCTGGCCATTCCACGGCCTGCTGACTACAGGTGACTTGCAGTGCAGAATCACTATGTGCCCAGGCTCCCCGTATAATCTGGAACAAGAACAACATAGGAGATTCTTCTGTCTCTCCTCTCACCCTACCCAATTCTTCTTGCACTGGGAGTATGCTATAGTTATCTCCCAACTTCACAGAGCCTCTCTGGCCTTCTCTCCTGAGTCTCCCAGGGAAGGGCCAGAGGCCTATAAGGAGATGGTAGGTTGACCTTGCAGCCAAGAGGATGCTTTGTGATTCCTGGGTACCTGCTGTCCCCATAAGACCCGGGCCCCACCTAAAAGTATCTGGGGACGACCAGTCCTGCCAAGGGGATACAGTGTTTTTTGTTGAGTGATCCTTGGTCTGTCATGCTTCTCAAGAGTGAGCTCCATGAAGAGTTCCTAGGACTGCTCTGATCAAAGCAGCACCAGTCAGTGTCCCTGACCTCTATGCATGGGGATAACCAGGGCAGACACACAGTGAACCAGCAGCCTTGAGAGCCTTGCTCTGCATCTGCTTCCAAGGGTAAGCTATAAGATGTACATGGAAGTGCCCAGAACCACCTCCAGATTCCAACACCTGGACAGCCATTGTACTCAAGTCACTCCATCTGGACTCCACTCCCGAGTCTGAACAAGTTGGGTGGAAGGGGAGAAAGGGAGCTAGCTGGAATGCTGGAATAAGGGTCTAGGTACAACCTAGTTGTAAATATGGCTTACTTGTAGTTCATAAAAGCCTGGGGATTTTTGACTATGTAGCGAGCTCTTCGTCCAACTGAGTGAGATGTTTTATCCAAAGACTCTTCAAAGGTAGCATGCAAAATGTCCCGCACGACCTGCCAGGTGACAAATGGTCCTTTTACCTAGTCCAAATACAGAGTGTGATAGTTAGTATCTACAGAGCCCATGTCCAGGACAGCTAACAGAAATGACTGGGAATGAATGTATCCTGGGAGCCTGTTTCCCCATGGAGGTCAAAGGGCTCACCTCATGTTTGCCTAGCTACATTGTGCCAAGTGAGGTCTGAGTACAGGAAAACAGGTCAAGCCTTCCACACCCTATGGAACTGTGTGTTCTGGCAAGCACTGAGAGGGAGGCCTTAGTATCAGGTAAAGTTAAGAGTCAATGTGCTTTGGTATAGCGTTCTTTCTTCCTTTTCACACTGAGAGAGGGTTTTCTCTGTATAGTCAGGACTGACATGGACCTTCTGACTTCCAGGATCAAAGGGATCCCCTTGCTGCGGAGGTACAGAGTTTTAAAGACTGAAACATTCTGTGTTCTCAGAGCCATTCTGTATCATGTGCATCTGTAACATCTATATCATCTGTATCACAGATGGTAGAAATGAACTAAGATGCAGGCTCAGAACATGTCCTCAAAGACGGTGATATTTCTAACAACTCTAATAAGATGTCATCAAGTTCTAGTGAAGAATGGTTGACTACATGATGGGGGAGGAGAGGCATTCCTTGCCACCAGTGTTGCAATAAAGAGCCATGTGAGAAGTTAGCAGAAAGAATTCAGGATGGCAATGGGCACATCTCTGTGGGGCAGTGGTCTGCTCAGGTAACTTAAGCTCAGTCGAGTACTTGGCTTTGAGCCCTGGACCCCTGTGGGTAATTTCTGCTTGCAGAAGCTTGGCCATAACTCCTGAGTCTTTGGTTCCTGTTTCAGTCACAACCCCTCAAAGATGCCCCTGCAGGAGATGTGTGCTCTATCAGGCAGACAATGCCCCAAGCTCCCAGCATTCTAGCTGGACCCTACACCTAGTCATCTGACCACAGCCAGGCATGCCATGCCCCATACAATCTAAAGGGCAGTTTGTCCCCTCCTCACTCTCTCTTCTCACTCTCTTCTTCTTCTTCTCTCTCTCACTCTCTAGCTCTCTTTTCTCTGCTCTCCCTCTCTTCCTCTTCCTCTCTCTTCTTTTGCTTTGTTCCTCTCTTGCTTTCTTCCTCTCCTCTCTCTCTCTCTCCCTTCCTTCTCCTTTCTTTCTCTCTACTTGACCAGCATATTTTCTCCTTCCTACAATAAAATACATTTACATTTATACATTGCCTCCTTTCTGCACTGGGGAAAGAGAGAGACCCAGGCCTTAGCAGCCGGCCCTGCCTTTGGTACAACATCTCTCCATCTTCCTTAGGAATAAACAGGGATGAAATTTAGGAGAGGGTGGGGTACAAGGACTAGAGACAAATGGATCAGAACAGGATGGAGAAAGCAATGCAGGCTCTCACTGGCTTCTTCTGGCCCAGTGTGGTAGTGATGAGGACAGATCAGCACTTAGGAACTGCTGTCCTTGTTGGCATCACTCTACCTGCAGGGGCCCTGACCTTGCTGACATGGAGCTCATGCCCTGCTGCTGCCCTCTGTAAAGAAGCATGAGTTCGTTCATGCCTTGTTGCACACATCAAGCTGGCAGGAAGTAGAACCAGGGGTGCTGAGGTGCTATGGGAATGTGAAGCGCAGGAACTCTGGCTGAGCTGTGGAACTTGCCACCACTAGATGCAAGGAAGGGTTTGCTGACTGAAAACAAAGCAAGGATGTTACAGTGAATCTGGAACACAAGTGCATAGGGCTATGGCCAGGAAAACAAATGTGGAGTGTCTCTGCCTTAGGGTACAGCTGCTCCAAGGGTCCATGGGTACCAAAATTACAGAGTCAAGATTGGAAATCAATGGTTCATGGTATAGAACACACCAACCTCTGCAGGCAGACAACATAGAAGGAATGGGCAGACAAGAGAAAAATGACCTACGTCACTACAGCCAGGCAGAAGTGCACATGCATCTGAAGGCTAGGAGAAATGTAGGCTGGTAGTACAAGTGCATGGGATTCTGGGAAATGCTTTTCTGGGCAGCCTCTAGGAATGGGAAACAAGTCCAGAGCCATACCTCTCAAGGCATTGCAAAGGGCTGTTCCCAGGGGCCTGGGGTGATGGGGGGTACCTTGGTGTTGAGGACATTGCTGGCAATTCGGCAGAGCATTAGCAACCCATCCTCCTGCATGGACCAAGAGACTCGAAGCCGGGTCATCATCCGGAGGGCATTCTGGTCAGCCTCATCTTGGTAGCGTAGCTTTTTGCTTTTGGCTTCTGGATTCTCTCCTAGAAACACAAGAGGAAAAGAGAGGGACCTTCAGCAACTGGCTTGAGCTAGCTTTTCTTCCAGAAGGGAAGAGCCTCAGCTACACTGCTAAGAAGTGACCACGCCTGCCAGCTACTAGATAATGCCCAACTCCAAACAAGCAAACCATGAAGGGTTCAACATCTTCTGACAGTTCTTTTACCCATTTCCCTTTGGCTGAGTATCATGGGTTCAGGTGAGGCAATGTGAATGTAACCCTCACTCCACAGCCAGAGAAGTTTAACAGTCAGTCCACTATCATGGGACCCACTCGTTGTATCATGTTCCCCACCATTCTGAAGCAGCTAGCCTGATAGAAAGATGGAATGGCCCTTTGAAGACATAGTCACAGCACCAATTAGGTTGCAGCCTGGGGGACCAGGGTGGGGTTTTCCAGAGGCTTTCAATCAGTCCGTTTCTCCCATAGGCAGGATTCCTGGTCCAGGCATTAAGGGGCGGAAAGGGACAGTCCCACTCACTATCACCTCTAATGACCTCTAGGAAAACCTTTGCTTCTTACTCCTGAGAACCTAAGCTCTATGGCCTAAAGGTTTCAGTTCCAGAGTAGAGAGTGCTTCTGCCAGGAGCCAGAAAAGTTTTCCTTTGAACTAGAAGCTCAGACTTCCTCTGGTCACTTTGGGCTTCTAATGCCCTTAAGCCAATAGGCTTAGAAAGGAAAAAGTGTTTGGGGGTGGGGGAGGCTGATCCAGATTACTAAGGGGAAATCAGATGGCTTCTACACAATGAAGGTAGGAAATATTATTTGTAGAGTTCAGGAGACCATTTAGGGCAGTAGTTCTCAACCTGTGGATAGCGACCCCTTTAACAAGCTTCTAACTTTTATTTTTATCTATTGTATTTATACTACAATTTATAACAGTAGCAAAATTATGAAGTAGCAATGAAAATAAATTTATGGTTGGGGTCACCACAACATAAGAGACTATATTAAAAGGTGAGAGAATTAGAAAGGATGAGAATCTTGAGGTGCTACCATGTCCTGTGAGAAGAAGTCAGTAGGAAACTACAACTTAATCCAGGCAGGATGACAAAGGGCGCAGACCCTTCAGGGATGAAGGTATGGGTCACTCCTCTAGAAACTGAACCAAGACAAGCTGAGCTGCTTCCAGTGGGTAAAAACAGAATGGGTACCAGAAGGAAGCCTGCTCCCTTTTTGCCTGCTTGCTTTTGCTAGCAAGTCCATTCCTTTTCTAGCATTAGAGCCATTTCATGATTCCAGCACATACTGAAGATCACATAAGCCATCAGCCCCGTGGACTGAACCACCTACTGGATTTACTGGTAGACAGCCATTCTAAAAATTTCCCTTTACATACTCATTCTGTAAATCTCTGTTCCTCTCATCATTTGCCAACCTCTGAATGCTTCCACTGGGTTGCCAAGTCCTCTGAAGGTAACTCATACAGATGCTTCTAGAATATGTTCAGAGTAAATGGAGTAACAAAGGCAGTCCCTGAACCCCCAAATATGTGTCTGCCTGTGACCTCAGGTTACATGCAGATTCTTGCATTCTATAGGGATAGCAAAGTCTATGCTCTAGGGCCATCTTGAAGACTAAAAACAATGGTATAAAAACAGGTACTGGGATAAGCAAGATGGCTCAGCAGGAAAAGTGGTTTGCCATCAGGTCTAACAACCTCAAGTCCAATCCATATGGTAGAAAAAAGAGAACTTAACTCGGGCAAGTTGCCCTCTGACCTCCACACATTCACTGTGGCTTGTGTGCACACACATATTCGGGCACATACACATACACAGATTAATTCAAAACTATTAAGGGACAACAAAGATCACCTCCTGCAGAGCCCACCTTGAGGCTGACCTTGACCATCACCTGATGAAGAAGCCCCTGAGACTGACAGTAAAGCATGCCTCTAGGTGTATCCCAATAGGCTGGGGCACTGATGGAATACCAGAAAGGAAAGTGCTGCTAGCAAAGGTGGCCACCCTGCCTTCTGTCCGCCTGAGCTGAGCTGCTCTGCTCTATCATACCCCTGCCATGAAGTTCTGCCGCACCACCTCAGAAACAGACCATCGACCTAACCTCTCAAACTGTGTGTCATAATGACAACATAGAAACCACAACAGCACAAAGTGCATGCTACATTAACTAAGAGCAGGTGACAGCACCATTACCCATCCACACTGTGGGGAGCTCTGGGCTAAGATCTACACAGACACATCCAGTCAACCCATTTTCCCTGAGGAATTCTGGTCTTTCATGTACTTGTAACAGGCTAAGTTGAGGGCTACATCAAGTGAAGGGTTGTTGTTTATTATGAATGCCAGCAACACAAACCAATAAAGTAAGTTTCTGCTTCAGCACCTTCTTCTCAAGACCCTGTCCCCAGGCTTGATTTGAAACACACAGCCTACTTACTCAGGGAACAGGCTGCCAGCACTCGCTTCCAGTAGAAATGCAGTTCAGATGCAGAACCACAGACTAGGAAGCCTAGCTAGTTCTGAAGGGACAGTGCAGATTCAAAGCATTCCCAGCTTCCTCCTAGTCTCACTTCAACAGGACTAAGCTTGGAGCAGATGCAGACACTCAAAGACGAAGCAAGAGAAGAAAGAGGAACTTCATTTAGATGACAAGAATCTTGCTAGGAAGTTTTTTTCCAGTGGAGATGAAATAAAAAATTTGCTAAATCAGAAAGTTGCTAAAGAGAAAGGCTGGCAAAGTACATGGCCAGAGAAAACTGGGGAAATAGCCCATCCTTTGATTGGCTAGGCATACAGCCAAGTCAGGGCTGCAGACAGGGAAAATGGACACTTTGCAGGATGAACCCAGGCCCTGTGGGAATAACACTGCAATGTGCCATAGCCATGCAAAGACCCAGGTCATGAACATCCCCAGGTGACCTCTTCTTCTTCGCTTGGTCTTCCTTATAGGCTCCTTCTTCAGCCGCTTCCGCTTCTGGCTCTTCCCACCACGCACTTTCCGGTTCCTGCCAGGGGTAGGTTCTCGGTCCAGTTCAAACTGTTCTTCCTTGTCAGCACAGAGCTCAGCATCAGCTTTCCCCTCTGACCAGAGAGGCAAACGGCCACTGCCTAGAAATAACCAGAGGACACGATTGTTGAGGACAGTCCCTGCAGAGGTCACACAGGCCAGCAGAATCCATGGTGGTGTTGGCCTCAACTCTCATACTTGCTCTCTATGTGGATGCCCAACACATACCTCCGGACCCAAGTGGCATTGGGCGCTTAGACAGGAAGGTCTGGAGTCTTCCTGTGAGCCCATTTTCGGAGGTGTTGTTCTGAAAGGTAAGGATAGCACTGAGGTGAGCTGGAAACTTCCATGGGTCTCTACAGCCACTCAGTTCCTGCAGGCACACGCCCCTCCTGGAGGCATTGTGCCACCAGACTTTCTGTGTGCCTCTAAAAAGGAACAACCACACATTTCAGATAGATTAAGCCAGAAACCAAACTAGGCCAGGCAGATACTCAAGTGTCCCCTTGTAACCCTGGCTTCACCAGCTAGCTCAGAAGTCCCAAGAGCCAGGAGGCCTTTTATAATGATGATGCCGCCAGGTCACTGGGCGGTGTGTCCCCAGGAGTCTACCTTTCTGGCTTTGTTGATGATGTAGCTAGTCCAGACCCAGTTGCGCTTCAGGTGTGCATAGAAGCTAGAGTCCAGCCCAGCAGCTCCCAGCCCATCTCCAGGGACTAGGCCTTCATCCACAACTTCTCGGCTCCCTCTAAGACAAGGCAAACAGAAAAAGAACCCTATCTGGTAAGTGAGGAGCTGGGGTACAGAGTGGGAGAACCTCTATGTGTATGTGTGACAGTGACCACTTTCCAAGGACACTGCTGAACAGGCAGAAAGAGAATGCTTGGAGCCCTAGGTTGGCAAGTTGTTAATTTTTCAGAAGTCAAAATATCTGATTTTCATGTGAAATCACCAACTTCTACATTCTGGCAATGGATGGAATTTCAGAAAAACAGTAATGCTCAGAAACATGACAAGCAAATTACTGTCTGTGGCTTCTAGCCTGAGTTTTTAGCCAAGACTAGGGCATACAGATGAGTGGGGTGGCACGCACGTGGTATACTCCAGCATGGCACACTTGCGCTCTAGGTTGTGCTTGTCCATGGCACTCTCCTGCTCCTTCCGCAAGCTGCCTTCTGGGTCACTGCCTGGATCAGGGCAGATCTTCTGTGCACACGGGCAACGCACCACACCTGGAGAACCAAAGCAGGGCTCAGTCATGTTTCTTGCCAGGTGCTGGCAGCCCGAGGGAGAGTGAAGAGTGGACATCTGGGCTGTGAGGTGTAAGGAAAGAGAGGCATGGTGGCAATGTCACACAGAATGAGGAGTGGAGAGAGCAGAGAGAGGTGAAAGCTGCAGCGGGAACTTCTGAGAGCATCTATACTGAAGCAGTCTGTAAGGACAAGGAAGCAAGTGACAACCAGGGTAAGCCACCTTCCTGGTTAGGACAGTGGTGGATGGTCATTCAGGCACTGGCTTTTCTTGGCTAGAGTGGTATATAAGCTAACTTGCTCGGCTTCACTGCATCCCACACAGGTGTTCGGACAGTTTTGGTCTAGAAGGCAAGGAACTCAGTTCAGGGAGATTAGACTTTGGCTAAGGCCATTGTTCCTTTGAGTAGACATGTGACACTTAGGTGAACTTAGGCCACTCTTTCATGTACATATTAAAGGAACTCACTGACATATTTGTTAAACAATATCCTCTTGAAAGCAAAAAAGGCACCATCATGGGGTTGGGGGTGGGGTCGATAAAGAGAACAAGCGGGGTACAAGCAGGGAAATGGTAAAAACAGGGGCTTTAACCAGGGCAAAAGAGGGGGATAAATACAGGAGGGTGAAATCAAAGTCTGAAAACATGATAAAGAATTATTTAAGAACACCCACAATACATGTAAGTCTGTATACACATACAGTTTAAAAGAAATAATCTGGGGCTGGAGAGATGGCTCAGCGGTTAAGAGCACACTGACTGCTCTTTTGAAGGTCCCGAGTTCAAATCCCACAACCACATAGTGGCTCACAACCATCCATAATGAGATCTGATGCCCTCTTCTGGGGTGTCTGAAGACAGCTACAGTGTACTTACATATAATAAATAAAATAAATCTTTAAAAAAAGAAAGAAGAATCCCTTCTGGGCTGATAACGCTCCCTCCCAGAGCCATACACCATCTAACAAAAATCCCCACACCAGGCAGGAAAAGCCCTCTTTAGAGTTGTTGGCTGGTGTTGTCCAAGAAATTTCTAAAACATTACAGACTATTGCTGTTGTTCTTAGTTGCCTCTAGGAGGGGAAATTCCTATTGCTTAAGATACCATGCCCTTTGGACACAGGACACTGAGGACCTGAGCTGGATCTGACTTGAAACCTGCCCCGAGGACTGGCTTGCATAGTATCAGGAAGCAGCATACGAGCTTTCAGTTATGATGCCCATGAACCAACCACATCAACAACCAGCATGGTGTGATGCCCCCAAGGCTGCAGGAGTGGCACATACACCTGGGCATTAACCAACAGTGCTCAACAAGGGGGAATCATTCCTGGTCCTGGAAACCAAGGTAACCACCTAGGGCTAGTGAAGTCATGGGTCTGGCAGGAGAAACGACAACTCCTTACTAGACTGGCATAATCCCTAGCTACATTCTAAATCCTTATCCATATATACCCAAACATTAGTGTAGTTCTCATCTCTCATCAAGGACACTTATCTTGGCAACAATCAAGGACCATTATAGGCAAAATACAGCCAACCCCAACTGATACATCTACAACATAACTCCTGTACCCAGGCCCTGGGTCAACATGGAAGAGGGAATGGAAAGATTGTAAGAGTCAGAGGAATAAGAAGTTTGTTGTGAGATGAAGCCTTATCAACATGGCTGCCTAAAGAAGACCTGAACAAGGATGACACCAATACCCATACTAATGTGGAGGGGAGGGAAAGTTTAGGAGGGCTCAACCCTAGACAAAGAGCAGCAACTAAGAAGTGCTGAGAGCAGGAGAAAGCATCTTCCTCAGGGAAGAGCACACCAATTAGTTATCCAATACCGAATGATTAGCCCTGGAAAATATACAAGGGACAGCATATAACAGAGTAGGTTATATTTACACTTAGGGTAAATATATACACTATACACACACACACACACACACACAGACATTAAACAACAATTAAAGAAAAATAATGAATTTGAGAGTGAGCAAGAGGTGGTATATGTTAGGTTGGAGGAAAAAAGGAGGAGAAAAAATTTAATTATAATCTCAAAAAAAAAAGTACACTAAAAAACAATTTAAAAACAGAAACAAAACAAATGCCCTCCCTGAACAGGGCCCAGACCCTTGAAATAGCACTCTACCATGCCATCAAGGTGACTGTGTACACTCTGGCATTTCAGACACCCCTACTTCACAGCATGACTGTATCCTATGTGCAGTGTGCTTCTCCACATTACTTGGGACAGAAACCCCCACAAATGTTTGTTGAAGAAAGGGACAAAAGATGTTTGCTTAATGATTGCAACAAGCCTGTGACAAATCTGCTTATCTAAAAAGGGACAAAAATGCAACTGCCAGGCCTGATTAACTGATGCAAATTACATGCTGGTTCATAAAATTCTATGTAGGTATGAACTACAGATTTCATTCTTTGAAAAACTACAGTGGTAAGAGGTCCCCTCACTGCTAAATACCAAAGCATCATTGAAACATACTCCTTAAAGCTCCTGAGTGCAAGGGCACTAAGTGTGTGCATTCCCTAATCCAGCTGCAGTCCCTTCTCTAAGTGTAAACCCAAGTAGTGTTTCTCAAGTCGACAGAAAACTGACGGTGACTGTGGGGTTTTGTAGCCACCTCCTGCTGAGCCCTGGGCTGGACTTGCCCTTGTATACACACACAGGTGTCCACTCCAGAAAGGCACTTTGCAATACCTTGGGGATGTACTAAAGAGATGCGTGTGAGGAAACAAGATAGGACAAGATGCTGAGTAGGCCTTCTGGGAGATGACAGTTGAACAGCAATGACCAGCATAAAAGATGGGCAGTCAGTCATTTTTTGCATGGCTTGCACGTAAACATTTCACGGCTTCTTATTCTTCAAATAACTGCACTTCCTACAAGGCTCCCAAGTCTGCTTCCAACCCATCTTCCACTCAGCTGCTGTCTTCCCTCCAACATCTAACACTCTTCAAGGCTTTGGCACAAGCTACTTGTACTGCTGAAGGTCTTCTCCAGCCCCAGTGGCCTCAGATTACAGCACTCTGTTCAGCAGTGGTGTCTGTCTCCTTAGGTGATTCTAAGTCCTGTCACAATGTTCCGCAGTGAACAACACCTTGTGTGCCTCAACAGTTCCTATCACACTCAAGGTCTCTCTCTTGAGCTGTGCTTCCTCCTCCCTAGAACACAATCTCCATGCAGGCCAGGAAGTGATGGCCTAAAGCAGATGCTGGATAAATATCAACTTGTGCTTATGAGTGAAGATAAAAACACTTGGATTTGGATGCTGAGTGGGGTTGAGATAGGGCAGGAGCTTCCCATTTTGAGGCCCACCACAGGGCTCTACAAGAAGTTCCAGGGACACCCTGGGCCTAAGGGAGTGGGTCTGAATGTCAATGGCTCTGTGACTTCCAGGCTCTCTTCTGGTTCTGCATCTTTGGGCACAGCAAGGGGAAAAGAAACAGGGGGCACAGCAAGCCAGGATACCTAATGGAGTGTTTAGGCAGATGCACTGCAGGTCAAACCAGTAGCTTTCCACATCCTGCATGGAATCCAGGACGTAGAGACGTCTCTCAAAAGGCCGGCTGCTGTGGGCCAGGTTGTAATGTGGGTCACAGATGGTAGTGTCCACAATGACTGCGTTCTTCTTCAGGAAAACAAAGACCTACAGGAGACACCCACCAGGAGAGGAGGAACATGGGAATCAGTACCAGGGAAGGATGCTTGGAGGTGGGTTGATAATCAGGTCCACCTCACTGGGCTAGGAGGCACTACCTGGTCTTTATCCTGAAACTTCTCCGTGGGTCCAAACTGTAGCAGCCCCATGTAGCACAGCCGCTGCAGGTTCTCCACCACCGAGAAAATATACCGCCTAGAACAAAGAGCAGCTGGTCCCCTTCCACACACCTTACAGAGCCCTGAGCCAGGGTAAGGCGTGAGCTTTTTCTCTTTCCTGCCTTGGATACCTAGTCCCCAGGGTGTCATAATCACTTGGGGTTTGATTTGGAAAGTAAATAAAAGAGAACAATCCAGAGCAGTCCAGTAGCTGCACATCTCCTCCTCCTCCTCCTCCTCCTCCTTCTTTTTAAAATGGATGTATAGATGAGCTCTATTCTTTTTTTTTTTTAAGATTTATTTATTTATTTTATATATGTGAGTACACTGCTGCTGTCTTCAGACACACCAAAAGAAGGCATCAGATCCATTACAGATGGTTGTGAGCCACCATGTGGTTGCTGAGAACTGAATCTCTGGAAGAGCAGTCAGTGCTCTTAACAGCTGAGTCATCTTTCTAGTCGCAGTAAATAAAATTCTTAACAGTAAATTATACTTATTAAAATCAAGTACTAAATGTACTAGCTCATGTATCTGGTGAATGAACTATGGAGACCCTTAAGGCTGCGCAGCAGGTAGGCAATGCCTCTTACTTCTCCCAGGACAGAGTGAGCACCTGGGACCCGACCTTTGGGGACTTATTCTTACCTCTTATACAGCAGCTGTTGCCGGATGTGCCTGGGGAGGAAGCGGATCAGGGTGTGCTTCTTCAGAGGGTCATTCAGAAAATCCTCCAGGTTATCCACCTACAGAGATCAGCTGTAGGTTCAGCTCAGCCACAAGGCTCATGAAAAACTATGACTTAACACTATGACTTCCCCATCTCTGCCTTGGGTCCCTCTATCAACCCCCTAGATCACCCAGCACATGGAGGAGGACAACAATATATTTTGGTCCTATAGGGAGGCACATAGCTACTAAAGCCTTTCCAGGAGGCCAAAGGGGACATCCTCTCAGCAGAGAGAGATGCCTGCTAATTCTCTTCCCCAAATAGAAAAAAACTGCTAAAATGTGTAAGTGGAGAGGACATATGAGTATAATCATAATTCAGTTTTTAAGAACAGGGAGATAACACACACACACACGAAAGACTAGAAGAAAATATGCCAAAAATATGACCAGTGATTACCCTTGAGTGATAAGGTTTTGGGCCATTTCTATTTGCTTCTTTTTGACATTATCAAGCTTCTAAAAGGTATTTTATTGCTGCAACGTATTTATTATCTTTTTACCTAGCCAGCTATCTGAAGTACACATGTCTACCCATCCACCCAGCCAGTTCTTTTATCAATTCTACCCTATGCTATGTGGAATAACAAATATCTGAAATCTTTCCCTTGACTGACCATCTCAGCATCCACTCATCCTTCTACTCATTCACCTCTGGGGCAAACTCCAAGTACTTGCCCTTGATCACAAAGAGCACAGGCTTCTAGCCCCACTACCCATAGATATTTGATGACCCAGAATCACAGGTACCTTGTAGCTGACTTGAACAAGTTGGACAAAGATGGAGAGGGGCAGGCAGAGAAGAATGTCACTGACAAGAGCCCAGCCAAAGCCAAAGTCTCTGTGGATCGGGATGGGAGGGACGTAGCGCATCCATGAGATTTCATCCACATACACTAGGAAGACATCAAGAGTCACTTCTAGTAGTCACTTCATGGTCAGGAGAAAATGGCCTCACCCTGCCAGCTCCTAGTGGCTGTATAGGCCTGTGGCTCTCATTTATCTGTCTGTCCCTACACTCTCCACCCCAACATACAGACCTGTGGCTCTCACCTATCTCTGTGGAGAGTTCCATTTCTGCTTCCCAGGAGCTGCTTTCTGTGCTGTTTTTGGCTTCAGAGGTGTCCCAGTCATCTTCTGAGGAGGGCTGAGCCCCTGGTCTGCTGGACTCCTGCTTGCCTGTTTTCCTCTCACTGTGGAAAGTAGGCTGTTCCCCAGTGTGGCCGGCAGGATGCCCATACACCAGGTACCAAAGAAACAGGTGCATCACCCGAAGGCGGGGCATCTTGGGAAGGAACCCTATGGAGCGCCCGAGCCCAGGAACTGTAGGGAGAAAGGTGTGGGCAGTGCTTGAGCAACTGTGTGTGGTCTAGTTCATCCCACAGCTACCTAGGGTCTGGGTACCAGGGAGGTGATTTATATAGCGCTGTTCAGAACAAAGCAGACAAAGGTGACGGAAGATGCTCCTTACCTATGACAGGTTTATAATTTTTGAGTGGGGTTATGCCCATTTTCTCATCTGTCTTTTTCACCCGTGTGTTTTCTGGTTTTGAGGATGTGTTTGGGTCAGAGTCTGTTGATCTACTTGGGACTTGTGGTTCTTGATTTTCCTCTTCTGCCTCCTCTTGGGGTGCTGGGGCCGGTGGAACTTTAACTCTGCAGCCCAAACATAAGGTTCAGAAATACATTGGAAGCAAAGACAATGACTATCTGCCAGGCCCGGGGTTTAAGACTCAACTAACTGGTAAAGGGACCAAGCAGATGGCACAAATGAATGGCCTCTAAAACACGAAGCGCTCATGAGGGACCTTCAGAGGCTACTAGCCAGCAGGAAGGAAAAGGAGCCCAGTGTATGCTGTCTCCTGATGTTTCACAGATGCCAGTAACCAGCAACAACAACAAAAAAACTAATGGCAAATTGTTCAATTTCTATGATCAACCACAGCAGTTCTACTGCCGTGCCCACCATGAGCCCAATCTCCTAAAAATTGTTCCTCACTGGTGTGTGTTCAGCCACTTAGGGTAAGATGATCAAGACTTCAAGAAAGCAAGTGACTTATGCCACAATGAGACCGAGTTTCCTAAACAGAAGCATTAATGGGGAGTGCTCTGATTGGTTACATTTACCAGATGAATAATCATCAGGGCAGGCAGTATGGCTCAGTGCGAAAGGGTTGGCCTAGTGTATGTAAAGCCCTGGTCCCTTCTCCAGCACCATCAAAAGAAAGTCAAGTCAGAACAAAGAATGCTAGAAGTGCAGAACTGGATCCCCATGTAGTCTAGGTGAGTACGAAGCCACAGCCTCTAGCCAGCAAACCCAGAGTCTCATCAAGTGCTACATATAGCCTTTGGAAGGCTGCTCCAGTGGCTGCAGGCCTGGCAGTTTAACTGTGAGTTCTTCCACTTGCCTGTTTGCTGTGCTTGAGTTGGAGATCCGGAAGCGAACCTGCTCAATAGCACTTCTCACAAGGGGATCATTCTGGTCCATAGATGGGTGCACGACCAGATCTACCTATGGGAAGAGGTTGGAGTGCCCCAGAGGGCAGGGCAGGTTTGACCTGAGGTTCCACAGCAGATATTTCCAATACACCCCCAACTCAGAGCGAAGCAGAATACATGGTAGACAGTTTGCTGTTTCAGCTGCAAGCATCTGAGTTTCTTAGGGACCGTGTCACCATGTCTTGGATTACAACCACTGGCCCTGCAGTGTCCCTGACCAGGCTGCCACAGCTCATTAGCTCTTCTGATAGCCAAGGCAGCTCTCCACACCCACTCCTCTGAGTTTCCTAACTGCACAATAATCTGGAAAGGTGAGTGTGGGTAAGGGGAGTCTCCCTGGGAGGTGCACCTCCTCAGCTGCCAGAGGATACAGGGCTGCCTTGTTGTCAGCTCTCTCTGGGAATTCAGGCAGAATGGTTACAAGTGGCTGCTGTTCCTTGAGTTAGGGGGATAAAATCTGGGAAGTGAGTAGCAGTCAGGACACTAACAGAAGTGGAACAGGTCGGGGAAGCAAGACAGGTCATGAGTGGTGAGACATAATAGACTGGGTGCCGCAGGAGCAGCTTTCTGTGTTGCTGTCACTGCAGTGTGAAGGGCAGCAGCTGTGTGGGCTGGGACGGGAAGCAGCAACCCTGGGCTCTGCTTACCACCGGTAAGAAGGAAAGCCCACGCCCACCTCTGACCTCTGCACTGTATCCACCTGTACTGCTGACTTCTTTGTGAGACCCAAGTAAGATCGATCCAGTTAGGCAACTTCACAGCGAACTGAAAAGTACTTAGAGATGTCAGCCCCTGTTGGCTCCTTGTCCTAGGCCAGCAGTGAATTCCTCAACAGCTAAGGGTTAGGGGGACATATAGGAACATGGGCTTCAGCCAATCACCAACAGCCTGTGCCACGCAAGTCCTATTAGAAAATGAGCCTCAGCAGTGACTATCAAACCCAATTCAGAAGCACACCAGAGTTTTTCCATGTGCTGCTCTGCAGCTGGAGGCTCCACCTCCATACAGTTTCATTTCTGTGATTATGTGACCGTGACCCTAACCATCTACCCGACACCCTCATCCCCTCCCTCCCTCAGGCTTTGATCTTCACTAGCTAGCCTTCTAGAATGGTACCAGATAAGCCAATCCTGAAGCCAGATAGTTTCCCCAGGCCCAAACTAGGAGGGGATTTGTCGCTTGACAGTGACACCAGGGAAAGTCTGACAGAGTAGCTTCTGGAAAACCTGCTGACGTCATAGGAGTCCCTGTTGATGGGGCTTCAGTGAGGAAGGCTGCCATATGATTGACTGCCACTTCTCGAGTGGATTCATGGCAGACAGCTGTGGATGAAGGAGCTAGGTCAAAGAGACTTGATGGCTTTATTTTGAGGTGACTTGCAGCAGATATAAAAGCCTGTGAGTGTTGTGTTACACGCAACAGCTAACTCTATCTCTTAAGTCACTTTTTAGTATTGCCGTGTGTATCTTAAAAAAAAATAAATAAATAGACATTACGGGGCTGTGAAGACAGTCTCACTGCTTTCAGCCTCAATGTCCAGCGCACCATCCCAATTACTGTGACCCTGAAAAATCGATGCTATAAAATGCGTGCAAAGCTGCTGAGCTACAGTTACTATGGAAACAGCTCCCATCACCGTGCAGAAACAGACGTATCCCAGACTGGCCACGGCCCTTTTACATCCTAACACTGTCCTGTGTAACTAACAGGTCTGCTTTCTTCTTGTTCCAGGATAGGCCAACTCACTCCTCTAATGCTCGAGTGGCTGCTCCCAGCTTCCACAGGAAGTCTACCAGTAGGATCCCTACCCTCCACAGTAAGAGGAGCAATTGGATGTCCCAATCACTAACAAGAAAGATCAATCAGGATACCACAATGAAAAGAGACACTAGGCCAGAAAGTTTCCCATAGCATGGAGCTAGCTCTGTGGGCTAAGGGGAACCCCAAGAGATTACCTTCTTCTTGATGCCATCCTGAATGACTGTAGTCCGATACAATCGCAAGAGACCCTCCTCAGACAGGTTCCGCACCAAGCGGATAATGGACTTCTTACAGCATTTGGTGGAGACACCCTCTTGCTTCTCCTGGTCCATGATCATCTTCTGAATCCTGGATGGCAGAGGAGGAGGTTACTCTCTCACATGTAGGGCACAGAGGTCTGTCAGGAACCAGGGAAACACTGCAGGAGTTTTTCACACCCTATAAAGGTAGCCTTCTTGGAACATGAAATACCATCTTTCTAGAGTAAACAAAATAGCTAGAGGCCACTAGCCAGAGCAGCTCCACAGCACCAGAGATCACATGACTTTACAATGAAATGGAATGGGGGAGGGGCTCAGAGGGCAAGGATGGAAACCTGTCTTCTGCAAGTCTGCATACTTCTTAAACATTCAGGTAGAAAAAACTCTAAATTTACTACTTGCTCCTTGGTCAGAAGCTCTTACCATCCTACTGATCTCTCTCAATCTTTATGATTCTTGTGACATTTCTAGATTACTTATCACAGAAGAACAGTGCCAAGATGGACACTAGGACACCCTGACAAACTCTTCTCAGCACAGAAGGCACCAGGGTGATGATGTATCTGAGGTGGTCCTTGCACCTCAGCTAGCCAGGGACAGAGCAAAGACTCCGTGTTTGTGACTGCAGGGTAAGGCCCCTTCGGCCAATGGTTCTTACTCTGGTCTCAGAGCTCTGGAGGTGCTGCCCCACCACAGAGTGGTGCTTTCAAGAGCTACAAGGCCAGACCTTAAACTTAGCTTCTCTGTCTTTAACAGTCCTGTCTGTGCCTCTTGCAATGTGACTGCACGCAGGTTTCTCGGTCCCCCTTCTCTTGTAACAACTCCCCAGTGCTATGGTTTAAATGTGGTATGTCCCCTACAACTCATGGGCTTAAGACTTGGACCCAGAAGATGGCCATGCTGTAGACTTCGTAAGGTGGGGCCTGCAGGAGGAAGGAGACTGCTGGAGACAGACCTTGCCCTCTCTCTGCTTCTTGGCTGCCATAAAGTGAAGCAGCAGTTTGGCTACATATTCCTGCCACTATGTACACAGAGCCAAGAGACCACACAGAGAACCCAAGAAACCATGAGCCAAATAGATCCTCCTTCAGGTTGCCACAGCATTTTAATTTTCTAGGTCTACCCTTGCTAATGACAGGACCCAAAATCTACATCCTATTGACCACAATGAGACACCGTAAAATGCACACAGCAAGGCAGCAGCTCAAGGCCTCCCAGTCCCTTGCTAGAGAGAAGGGCAGTCACAGAGACACCAGCACACTTACGTGAACAGGCTCTCAATCAGGCGGAGGTTGGTGACAGCTTCTATGATCAGATTTCTGCGCTTTAGCAGTCGGTATGTTTTGTGAGGCTTGTCCTGGCTTGAGCCATGCCGTCCACCTTTCTGGGAGCCACCGCCCTCCTACATAATAGAAACACAAGGCCAGCAGTCAGAAAGGATAGGACCAGACAGACACTATACCTGAGGTGCACACTCCTTTTTCAAGGAAGTTAGGTCCTATTATTCAAGGGGAATCCCCCAGGCCAGCTCCCTACATAAGACCCCACTATCCTCTCATATCAGGGTTCACAAACATCAGAGGTACCTGTCAGCTGATGATCATGGGTGACTTTAGGATCAGCTGGTTTCAGAGCGGGACTTGGAGCATCACCTACTAAAATACTTCCAAAGCAAAGAGTAGCTCCATGTCCACCTGGCTTTTCCCCAGTGGGAGGGGAGAGCCCAGTACCCCTGGCTAAGGCTGTTGTCAGGCCATGGAGAGCTCAGTAGCACCCTCATTACTACTCTCAGGCCCCGAGAGGAAAATAGGGATCAGGGAGGTAAAAAGCTGTATGGGATCATATCACACGCATGTGCACTAGGACAAGGCTTCTGACTCTAAAACTAGGAACCATCTGGAGGTCAAGGCAGAACAGGCTGGGAATTCAATCTAGGTTTCCTGGGGTAAACCAGGATGGAAAGTGAAAGATGGAGGTGAGGGGGTTCTTCCCTTATTATTTATGTGTATGTGTCTATCTGTCATATGTGAACAGATGCCCATGGAGGCCAGACATGGGTAGAATTCCTTGGAGATAGAGTTACAGGTGGTTGTGATCTGCCTAGTGTTGATGCTGTTGTTATTATCTGGACTCCACCCCGACAGTTACCTGGCAATAGCCAGGTATGCTCCTCTCCACGGTTACCTGGCAACGGCCAGGTAGGCCTGGCCCTATAAAAGGGGCTGCCTATCCCCTCCTCTCTCTCTTACTCCTGCTTCTCTCCCTTGCCTCTTACCCCTTTGCTCCCCCTCTCTCCTCATTCTCTTCCCCCCTCTCCCCATGGTCATGGTCAGCCACTATTTCTATACTCTCTCCTTCTCTCTGCCTCTGCTACCCTCTTAACTCCCCTCCCCATGCCCTGAATAAACTCTATTCTATACTATACCTGTGTGTGTCTGGTCCCTCAGGGGGAAGGAATGCCTTGGCATGGACCCGCTGAGGCACCCCCTTCCCCACACCCCGCCAGAACATAATCTTATAGCTCTTTCTCTTTTTATGATCACAACAGGTGCTGTAACCTGAACCCAGGACTTCTGGAAGAGACTTTAAGCTGCTGAGCCATCTTTTCATCTACAACTTTAATTTTTAAAAAATATTTTGTTTATTTTTATTTTACATGTGTATGTTCCTGCATTCCTGTATATCTATGCACTACCAAAGGTGGTCAGAAGAGGGCATCAGATGCCCTGGGAGCCACAGACAGTCCATAGACGGTTGTGAACTGGCATCTGGGTACTAGGATTTGAATTTAAGCCAAGAGCAAGCAATACTCTTAACCACTGATTAATTTCTCCAACCCCCCACTCCCACTATACTTTCATTCTTAAGGTCTTTCTGTCTTCTAGGAACTTACCGCAAACCTGTGCCTTTATCACATCAAAATGTGGTAAAGTCTGAACATGAACCCTGAATGAAAAAGAATACCCATTGACATCATGTGGCAGCCACAAGGCATGTTTAGACAAGTGGCTGTGGCTTAGATTAGTACTTTTAGGAAGTGGAAATGCATCTCAGGTGCTGGGGTGACACTGTGGGGTCAGCTGGGCCTAGCTTGTTCTCTGCCTACCACAGGTGCTCCAAGTCAGGCAGGGGTCTCTCTTAGTAGGAAATGAAATCTAGAGAATTTCAGAAAGGTCCTCAAAGTGGCAGCCTCTTGTCCCTCATGTCTCAGAGCAACATTCTGGAGGAAACTACCCCAAGTAACCAGAAGCTGCAGAAGCAGAACTGTGCTCTGTCAAAAACCTTCAGGGAGCCATGGACATAAAATGGAGTGTTTTTTTATCAGACAGCACAGGAACTCTGGCCTAGGAGGAAGGCCTGTTGTATCAGGATTAGGAGGACCAAAAAAGAAGGTACTGGGTAGCATCTAGCAAGCACTAAAGGGTGGAAAGAGTCTAGATCAAATCACCCAGAACCTAGCAATTCTGCAGTAGGGTCATGGCCAAAGTGTAGGCTGCTATTCCAGTGCAGGACGGAGAATGGAAGCTGGTAAGGTCCCCATGCTGACATCTCTTAGCAGGTCAGTTTCCCACCCCATGGCATCATCTTCACAGACCAGACTCCTTTTTTCTCCTCGGGCTGTGAAGCCTGAACAAAACAGTAGCAGCCGGAGTCACCTGGTTGCTGGTCCACAACAGCTGCTTAAGCTTAGGAGTTGGGGGACAGCTGAGCAACAGTTGAGATTCTGCCTCAAATTAATAGCAGCAGCAACAAAGCCTTCTGCCCTCCACCTGCTGTGGCCATCAATCTATCTCTTCCTCAGTGTGATAATCAAAAAGGTCCAAGCACTGTCAACTGCCTTCAAAGCAATACTGGCTATGTAAATTAACCACACAAACTTTCCCTCTGAATTTAAGTGAAAAAAAAAAACTACCTTGTCAGAGGTCACTGGAGACTTGGGACTAGGCCTAGCATGGGGCAGAGGCAGCAAATGGTTCTGTGTCACTCTGTGGAACCGCAGTCATCACTTGGCTCACAGCCTGTGTTTGGCAGGTGACATTCTTATTACTATTGCCTGTTCCTGTCCCTGGATTCAAGAAGACTGGAGTCTTCGCATCACAAGCCTCTAGGGTCATTACTAACCTTGGGGTTATCGAGCCGGACCTCCTCAATCACAGCAATGTCACCACTGTGACTGTCCATGCTGTGAGGGTCGAAGGGTGCATTGAGTTCAGACGAGCTGCTGGTGTCCAGGCCATCCCTACAAGCAGAGCTCCTACGAGATCTTTCCTCAGCAGCAGCTTTCGGCCTCTTCAATGGGTGCAGGTTTAGGACTTTCCACCCACCTGCAATGAGAGCAGGCACAGCTGGTCAGAGGAAAACAAGGTGGGCTTCTCTGCTTGGCAGCAGCCAGGGCAGGTTAGCCTAGAGACCTTCTTAGGCTCACTTTACAGTCTTGGAGTACAAAGCTGAACATGAGATCCACAAGTCTATCAACTACCTACTTTCTACACACCTTATAAAGCAAGAGTTGAAGCCATCCAGGGTTTAATACACACCCAAAATTTCAGCACTCAGGAAGCTGAAGTAGGAAGAATGAGTGAGCTCAAGTTGGGTTACATAGTAAAATCCAGTCTCAAACAAACGAAATTTACTAGGTTGTAATAGCTCACTTGGGAGAACATTAGACTGAACACCCCTGCCTCCACAGTAGTGTTCTGTAAACTAAGCTCTGGTTCTTGACTGGACAGAGGGAAGGAATTAAGCTAATAGAACTCTTTCTTTTTAATAGTAAAAACATGTAAAAAAAAATGTTATTCAAGGAGACTGACTACTACTGGCAAGTAGCCAGGGCATATCATATGACCGTCTCTTCCACATCTATAATGGTGTGATGATCCATCTAGGAGATCTCCAGTTGTTTGCTGAGCTGAGCTGAACAACCGCTCCTTGATTACGGCCAGCTGTGCCAGGGTGTATGGCCCTGATGCCCCCATATGCTTCAAGCAGCCCTTACCCTTAGCTGGAGTGGAGTGATGAGGCCGAGAACCAGGCCCAGCATCCCCGGAGGCTCTTGAATGCCCCCGGGACCCTCGGCCCCTACGCTTGCCACCACAGCTGCTCTCTTCCTCACTTTCTGAGTCAGAGAGGAAGGCCTCTTCACCCTCAGGCATGAGGGACTCATCTTGCACTGAGGCAAGGCTCACAGTGGTTAGTAGCTCTCCTCGGGCCTTTTCACGAGCATATTGTCGGCTCAAGTCACTCTCTTCCGCAAACACACAGGAAATGTACTTGGTGGTCCGCTGCCGGCCTTCATCTTCCATGAATCCCTAGGGCAATCACACGTGTTAGCACACTCCAGAGGGTGTTAGCACCTACAGGTGTAAAGGTGGTCCAAGTGGTCTCTCCCTGTCTCACAGCACCTTCCTGGCAGGGCCTGCCATGACAGGACTACATATGATCTGGACTGTATCTGCTCTCTGAAGCTAGGAGTCCTTTGTGGGGGGATGGGAGGCTTAACTTGATCTTCCGTGCACCCTCTGTGCATGACTTTGGACCTGGCTCACATAGGTCTTCTGCTGGTTATATAGAGCTCAGAGTTCCACACACTGCAGACACCAGTTCCACACAGCCACACCTGTGGACACCTGTGATTTGGTTCATTATCAATCCATGATCATCATCTTGCCTTCTAAAATGGGAAAGAGACTCATCCCACAGCATATAGTGGGAGAAAGTGAAAATATTCTATGAACTCACTACATGCCAGGGATGGCACAAAGAGCCCTGGTATACATAGATCAACTAATAAATCCCTGCCTTGTGGTAAAATGCCCACAGTGGCCCACCAGAGGGTATGAGTGAGTGAAAGTTTAGTTCCAAGAGTGGTACTATTGGGAAGGGCAGAAGCTGTAGGAGGTGGGAGTCTAATAGGAGGTTCTGGTCACTGAGGAGTGCTCCCAAAGGGGTGTGTACAAGTGAGTGCATGTGCATCTATGTGCACATGTCTATGTCCCTGGACCATTTTCTGGCTCAGGATGTGAGTTTATTCTACCACAGTGCTCCTGTCATGTGTTGTTTGCTGTCTCATTAGAGGTCCAAAGTAGTGAGAAGCACTTGATTTTGGACTAGAGTCTTCAGAACATGACAAAGCACCCTTCCTCTTTATAATTAACTGCTGTAGTTACTTCATTATAGCTACAGAAAGCTGACTAATATCAGCCTCAGGAGCTGAGGTACAGCTTTGAATCACAAAAGGGGACACTAGGCTTCAGAGGTTAGTGGCTTTGATACTTCCAGGTGCCAGGCAAATCTCACTAATGAGAGGATAGGCAGCTTATCAGACACCAGCCAGCTCCAGCTGACTGCCCTCACTCTGCAGTGAGCTGCAAGGCCAGCTGCTGCCCTGTCATTCTCTCCAGCGCTTCAGTTTTTAAGAAGCAGAACCAAAGAAGCCCTCAGTGAAGGGAGGCCTAGCATGCTAGTAGCCTCACACAGCTACGGCCTCATGGACAGACAGTACAGCACCTGCTTCTCCAATGTATAATCCCATGGGTGCATCAGATGAGGTATTGAAGGGATGACAGGATGTTACCTTGACAACCTTGAACCTCTGAAGGAGCCGACACAACATTCTTGCTTCCAGCTTTCCCACGTTCATAGCAACTCGGATCTCAGCTTGGGAAATTCCTTTCGTTCCTCTGCGCTCAACTGTGAACAATACCACACTTGAACCCCACCACTGCACAGGGGTGCTCACAGCTACTTCCCCACTCCCTTGCTAGGCTCAAAAGTGGAACCACCAGATAGAGAAAGCACTTCCCCCTCTTCCCCAAGGAGCACTCCACTGCCAGACTGAAGAGCTACCTGACCCGGAGAACACAAGCGGCTCACTTTGTGTGTTAGCTCCCTGGTTCTCCATGCTAAAACATGAACGGGAAAGCAAATTGTGGCTATATTCCAAGAGAAGTTGACCTATTAAAAGTCTCTAACTTGCTTTTAAGCAGCAGCAGCAGCAGCAGCAGCAGCAAGTTAGCCTTTTCTCACAAATGAACTTACTCAGATTAATAAAACTGATCCTTTCAAAAAGCATCAAAATGATTTTTAAGACAATATTTGGGGGTGGCCGGGAGGGTTGTCCTTGAACATGTGATCATCCGGCCTCAGCTCCCAGGTACATGTGCCCCCATGTCCCTCTCCTGAAAATTTCTCTGAATGTACATTTTCATGTTCCTGTGGAGACCAACAATTGCCCCTTTTCTCACAGCCTGACCAGCAAGAAGTACAGAGGAAATGATGGCAGCAGCCCCAGAGCAGAGGACAGGGCTTGTTGCCTGTTTTTGGTACCGTGTATATAGTCTGCAGTTCCTGCCCTTGAGTCCGTGCCTGTCACTCAGTATCAGTACAGTACCTGCCTTTCACAGCCCTTCTGAAATACTCTGGGATCAAATATTCCAGAGAGGAACCCGGTTGGAGGCTGCTACATGAGCTTTAGACAGATGATGGCAAAGCTCTTTGTACAGAAAACACTGCTTTTTTTTTAATGCATTCACACATTTGAGGGTGCCAGGCAAAAAAAATCAGTCAGGATGCAAGAGGCTTTCTTCATCAGACACACATAAAATGGCCATCAGAATGAGAGGAGATGGCTCACAGACCGTAAGGGGGACAAGAGGGCTACAGGCAGTTGTTTCTAAACTGTGTTCTGAGGAATCTGAGCCACCATGAGAACTTTCAATCTCCCAACCTTCATAAGGCTGAGTGAGCAATTAGCCAGCATGGCCTGCGGTGGAGTCTGAGATGGAACAGTTCAGAAGGCAACGGAGGTGGCAGAACCTGCACGGCAGAACAGCACAGAGGCTGAGTTCCGTTGTCTTCAGTAGAATGGCTATGCTCACTTCCTCTGTGCAGCAGACTTCGAGATGCTTGCAACCTGGGGAAGAGCCCTCCTCCGCCTTGCAGTGAGCTCTGGTTCTCTAGTGAGCTGTTCCAAGGAGCAGTATGTGGTACTCTGTCCACGTGGCTGCTTATCCTCTGTTTTTCTTCCTTTACGCAGCAGCACAGGCCCCCATCAGAAGCAGAACAGATACCAGCACCTAATCCAAACTCACCAGCCCCTAGAACTTAGTCAAAAGTGACTCTTTTCTTTAAATCTCGTCTGCTCTTGGATGCTTTGTTATAGCATCAGAAAACAGATTAAGACAAACAGCTAGCTAAGCTTCTTGAGTGTTTCTGTGGGGACGCTGTTGGAGCTAATTTACTCCTGTGCCTTTCATCCTGAGAATGTGCTCATGTGGGTTTCATCCAATGTGATGGTTAACTTTAGGTGGATTAAGGGATTCAGGTGGTCAAGCATTATTCTTAAGTGTGTCTATGAAGGTGTTCACTTCTGATGGAACCTGGCCTATGAGTCAAAGGGTAACAAGGGGAGGGTATGCCTAGATAGGTGGCACCATATCAATCAACCAGGAGCCAGTGAGAACAAAAGAACAAACAGGCAGAAAGACAACTCACACTCTCTCCACTTCCCTCCTACCTGGGTCAGGAGTACCTTCTTCCCTTGCTCTGGATCATGAAAACCCTGGGTCTTCCACTTGTGGCAGCTATGGTAGGTAGCTACCATGGTATGGTAGGCCTCAACATCCACGTCACATGAAACAATCTCCCTAATAAATGCCCTCATAGATACTGATACCCTCAGTCTACTGGTGCATCTCTAGAGAATTCTGTTATAACATACCACATTTTCCCAGACAGGGAAGCAAGGCTCAAGGATCTTGTTAAAGCCGCATATCTAGGAAGCAGCAAGGCTCCACCCTGAACTTGATTCAAAGCCAAAGCGTGGGGAGAAGCCTGCAACCTCCTAGGCTTTATGTGCTGGAGCCCCATTTCCCTCATGGGGAACACCTTTCCCACTCTAGGGCTCATGACCTCAAGCAAGGGCTGTGAGCAGGACTCACTGAGCTCGTAGGTCTGTGTGAGCATGTCCCGCTCAAACACAATGTCCACAGGAGGTACTCCCTTGGAGATGACCTCCTCATCGTCATCATCATCATGGTCGTCTTCCATCTTTCGCTTGAATTCCTTTAGGAGCTTAAGGCACCGCACCATGACATCAGTCCCTAGGAACAAGACATACATCAGCAGACAGCAGATACAGCACCTCATGGGAGAGCAGTTGATAACATCCTGAAAGGCCATTGCTGACCTGTGATCACAGCAAGTTCATCCCCTGTGAGGTGTGTTTGCAAAGTTTAAAACTGCTAATCTGAGAGACAGATGGCTTAGTGGTTAAGAACACTTGCTGCACTTAAGAGGACCCAGGTCCAGTTTCCAGCATTCACAGGTCTGCTTCTTAGCAACTGACATTAGAGACTTCTTGTATCTAACTCTAAATGGAGAGGATAAAATAATCCTGTCTAGCCTCCAGGGCATCCCCTCACATGTGACACATACTAGCAGACAGATACACATAAATAAAATGAAAATTAATATAATATAAATTTAGAAAAAAAAAACCTAAAATACCCACTACTCTTAGGGGCAAGATTATAGTGCCTTGTTACAAATTTAGAGCAGGAAGAAATACCCGCAAAAGGCTTAGGGAAGCACCCTGCTAACTTGCCAGTATAGCTGGAGGATATGGCCTATTCCTTTGAACATTCTTCCAGGTAGGGCCCACATATGGGGTTTGCTCAAGAAATAAAGAACAACTTTTCCTTTAAAACCAATAAAAGCCCTTCTGGTGACTGAGGGTGGGAACTTAGTTTACAAATAACTCAAAAAGAGGCCATGGCAGACAAGACTAACAGGTCTGAGCTAGCATGTTTATGACATTAGTGCCAGTGACAAATACAGACAAGGTGGGGCCTTGCTGCAGTACAAGCCACGCTCTGGGCTGCTCTGAGCTCTGAAGGAAATTTGCATCTACCTTCAGATAGCCTACAGCAACCTACCACATCAGGGGAAACCCCACACTTATGACCAAGGAAAAGGACAGAAATAAGCTGGGAAACAATGTATATGCCTGGCACTGACGTATGCCAGCTTACTGGTCCTGAGGACTCCAGGAGTCATTTTATATACAAGGGAACTGAAGCATGGAAGGGTTAGATCACCTGTTCAAGCTCCCCACAGCTTGTCAGAGGCAAACAAACTACTATCAGGTTTCCTTAAATAAAAGGAGAAAGCTAAGGGTGAGTGGGACAAATGGCATGCAAATTCAGTGACACCCACCCCAGTAAGCAAACTCTGGGACATTTATCAAGAAGCCCTAGGACAATTGGAGGAGGTATCAGTCTTAGGTGACTGCAAAGGGGCCTGCTCAGAGTCCCAAAGTCATATGGAAGCCAGTGGTTAAGTGATGACAACCAGATAGGTAGGAAGCTGCCTTTGCCAGTTCTACCTGTTTGGCTAAATGATATGTTCTTTCTGTGTTGTTGCAGGATATTTATCACACAGTTATTTACTATTACATCTGTCACTCAGTGTGGTTGGAAGAAAAACCCAACGTGATTGGAGAAGAAAGCTCACCAACATTACAGAGAGCAGAGGAAAGCTGACAGACATACAGAGGACAGGAGACATCTGACAGAAAGCAGAGGACAGCTGACAAAGGTAGAGGACAGGAGACATCTGACAGAAAGCAGAGGACAGCTGACAGACATACAGAGGACAGGAGACATCTGACAGAAAGCAGAGGACAGCTGACAAAGGTACAGAGGACAGGAGACATCTGACAGAAAGGCGCAGAGGGAAATTCACCTGGGATCAGCTCCAGAGGAAACATCAGCTTTGATTTCAGCTGGATGCTCAGAGAGACTCGGGAGACCCCAGAGCAATGGTAGCCTTGAGCCCTGAGCAAAGGGTGATGTAGGAGCCTCTAGGACAGTGAAATTATTATTGAATCACAGTAAGCTACCCCAAAAGATAATTTCACTGATATATGTAGACTATTCCTGCACTAAAAAATGGGAAACTTCATATATATCCAGAAAATCATCAATACTTTGAAAGAATATTCTAGTTTGGAGGAATGTAAATTTTAAAAAGGCTTGTGTTCTCTCTGTCTCCTTTCTTCTCTTTAATTTTATGAATTCCACCATTTCTTTCTTTTGCTTATCTAGTCCAGAAGGTGTGACAATCTTGTTAACATTTTCAAAGTCCAACTCTTTGTTTCATTGATTCTTTATATTTTTGTTCTTGTTTAACTGATTTCAGCCACGATTAATGGGATATCTATATCATACCCCTTCCACAAGCCTCAAAGACCACCATGAAAGATGGAGCAGAAAGACTGTAGGAGCCTGAAGTCAGGGAGGTCAGGGGAAACAGTGTCTTCTCAATACAACAGGAATGCTGCCCTCATGACACATAGCAGTTGTAGTCACCTGCACAGCATCAAGCCAGTCAACAGTCAAGCATGGAGCGTGAAGGCTCCACGAGCCCCTACTCCTAACTGACATACTATGGACAGTTAATGTCTTCTGGTGGAAGGATGAACAATTTTCTGTAAGAGTTTATCAGGGGTTATTAAATAGTAATTTAATGTAGAAGAGATACAAACGTGGAATTCAAAGAAACAGAGAATAATATGGGTGGATTAAATGGGAGGAACATCATCAAAATACATTGTTTGAAATTCTCAAACAATAAAATTTTAAAGTATATCCAAAAAATTGGGAAACTTCATTTCAGATCCCTTATGAGCAAGGGTAGGAGTTGAGGACATAGAAATGTTGCTTGAAGAAGCCACTGCTGTACTCACTGCAATTATGACCACTGGAGTAACCCTCTCTACTTTCAATTAAAAAATTTTATTTTTCCTCTTAAAAAGGTTGAAAAAATAGTCGTACAAGAAAAATTAGCTATAATAATACAAAGGCATGAGAGACAAGAGACAGAAGAAGGAAGAGAACAGGAAAGCATTAATTGTGAACCTATGGTGCCTAATGAAATTGAGGATCAAGACAGATAGACATTGACAATGGGTAAGAAGCCCAGCTTGCTGGCTTGGAGCTAGGCAGAATTCAAATGCTTAAATGTCTAGTTTATGTATAGATTCATAAAGATCTAATTGTACCTGGATAAAGAGAAAGGGCGAATAAGAATACCTGAAAGATACTAGACTGTAGAAAACATTGTTGAATTACATCAACCTGTATACTTTAAAGATATTTTAACATAAGAATGGAACTTAGGGAATGTGTTACATTGGGGAAGAGGTTTTGCCCATGAAAGACTATGGGTTCCACCAAAATTCATCAGAATCAACCTGAGTAAGAAGTTTCCACATGAAAAGCATGAAGAGACACAGAAAGACAACAATGCAGATGATACAGAAAGCAGATACCCCCTGCAAGGAGACAGCTCAATAAACCAGCTGAAAAAGGACAGATTGGAAATGGATTTGATGCTGAAATGGACTGTTGGTGAAGGACAGACAACCAGGACTATAGTTATGAAGGATCCTTCCACCAAGGGATCTTCATAAGGACATTTTAAATTTATGGGATTGATAATTGTTTCTGTTGAAATAGTTAACCTATATTCAATTTTTAGCTTAGATAAAAAAGAGGGAAACGTTGCAGGATATTTGATCACACTGTAAACCCCAAGATTGTGTTATTTACTGAAAAAAGTTTCTAGTTGTGGTATGGCTCAGCCCTTGGCACACACCTTTAGTTCCTCTGGCTGGAATACAGACATGTCCTTAGTACAATACCTTTAATCTCAAACAATGAAGGTAAAGTTAGTTTGTTGAAGGAAGCAGCCATGTTTGAATGTGATGTCTAACTGAGTGGCAGACAAAGTGACAAATCAGAGAAAGAGTATGCCCAATTCTCATGAGTAGAGAGGAAAGGGAAACTACTTAAGAGGGCAGTGTAGAGAGAGGGAGAAAGGAGAAGAGGCAGCTTTACTGAGACAGTGGTACAGAGACATGCTGCAGAGAAAGAACAAGCCAGATACAAGTGAAGACAGAACAAGCCAGCGGATGAGAAGGAGCCAGAAGACTAGTATGTATTAGTATAAGGTCAAGAGGAGCAATTCAGGAGAGGTCAAGTGAGAGAAGTCAGACTGAATCAGAGTTTTGAGCAATATCAGCTGAGTTGACCAGGCAGCCAGAGCTCAGAAAGAATTAGGAAGGGGTAAGCCTATTCAACAGCAGGTCTCAGAGGCTGAAAACATTCTAGGCCTAGATTAGATTGTATGGGGGCTAGCAGCTTCCAGGACTAGGTCTAGGATAGCAGACAAGGGCAGTAAGCCTCCAAGAAAATAAATATATCAGGAGAATAAAGTAATACTTTTACACTGTGCCTCAGTTTCCCCAGCCATAACAATGAAGACAAGAACAGCAACAGGTCAAGCCAAATGGCTCGGTAGACAGAGGTTCTTATATGCAGGCCTGATATTGAAGCTCAATCCTCAGATTTTCTGTTCCAAGGAGTAGACAAACTCAAGCCCAGGGACATTCTGGGCTTCAGTAGCAAGGCTTTTTCTCAAAGGAAAAAAAAAGTTTTTCTAATAGATCCCAGAGATGGTACCTTCTTTCCTTCCTATTTCCCTTGCTGCAGCCTTCAAACACAGCTGCTGAGGGACAAACAGCACACCCAGCGGCTGGATTGTTGAGATCTTTATTTCAATCAGATTCCACAAACATTTATTCTGTACTATGTCCAGAACAGACACAAACCAGACAGGTTTCCTCTGATGTAAAAAGAGACAAAGTTGAGGCTTGGCAAGGCAACCAGAGGACACTGAGCTTGCTGTGACCAGCCCAGTCTGGTTCTGCCTACCACAGGAAAGCTCCTTTCCTCTCTGAACCTCAAGTTTCTCATCCACCAAACAGAGCTAATTCTAAATGCATCTTGAGTAAACTGAGCAAGGACAGGCACAGTGGTTCACCCATACTTGACACACTAAGTGCTTCATACATGTTCTCTGGCTGGAGGACTGAGGGACTCTGCTCTGCAGGACATGCCACAGTGCCCCCAGGGCTCTATCTCCAGCACATTTGGAAATGGGCTTGGAAATGAGCTATTCGGTAGGGTGGAACAGATGTCTATTTAGTGTAAGGGACAATGAAGGATGAATGGTACCCCACTGACACAGAGGACAGCCTTGACACAGAGGACAGCCATTCTAGGCAGAAGAAAAAGTCAAAGAAAGAGAAAGAATAAAAATGGGGTTGAACAGCAAGACAGACTGTGGAAGAATGTCTGTATGGCAGGTAAGTAACACTGTTTATTTTGCAGGCACGATGTTTGGAGCTATGGTGAATATGGCCAGTGGCTTGATGGGAGGCCTGCAGGAATGAATCTGCAGATGCTGAGGCCCTTGTGGCTTTCCTCGGCACAGAGTCAGGCCCACACACTTCCCTTTCCTCATGAGTCCCACTCAGTCTCTCAACAGTGGTAGCACAAGGGACTGAGAGACTAATCACTGCAGACACCATCACACGCTCTTTCTCAAATCCTTCCCCCAGCACTAGCCCTCCTGATGATCTGAGAAATGAACCGTGCTCCCCATTTTCTTGGCAGTACAATGAAGAAAAAGAATAAAGAGGTTAAGAGGATTAGAGAGAAACTTAAATGGTGCCAAGCATTTTACCTGGATGTTTGACAATAGCAGTATTGCCTTGCCTACCTGTTTTTAAAGTCTAGCAGAAGCCCATAGACAGGTCTGTTTTACACACAGGAAACAAGAGCACTGGTAACAACAGCCAGCAATCAGCTGGCTACACCCTAGGAAGGGACAAAGGGAAATCCTACTAGTCCCTCCATCCACACTTGCCAGCCACTAGTCACACTCCAGTGTGCTGTCTGCCACCACCACTGCTAACCCCAAAGGTGGGACATTCATGCCCATTCTTGCTGATAGCTGCTACCTCTGGAAAAGAGACAGTGGCTTCTCCAGGAGATACCACCCTTGTCCCTGTGCAAGTGACTCCATCCAGTCCAGGTATTTACAGCGTGATAAAGCTCAACCCTTACCTGACTTTCCCCTTTAACAGTTTCTGCCATATTAAAATGTTCTTGCTTCTTTTATATATATATTAATTATTGGCAGTAATTACTTTTTATTCTCATAGCTAGTGTTCTTTAATCACTTTACTCTTACTAAACTGCTTATTTTTAACTGTTTCATTATCTTCAAAACACAAAGTTCTATGCTTTTGAAATCTGGGACAACTCTGACCCTTTGTTTTTTATGTGTTTGTTTGCCTTTGATCCTGTTTTGTTTTGGTCTTTATTCTTTTCCATTTTCCTTGGCTTTGACTCTCTTTTAGGTCTGTATATTTAATTTATTGCACTTCTGTTATTCTTTATATGGCTCATTTCTCCCCTAGGTTGTATATCTTAATCCTACTATAATTTTTTGAATGTCCCCCTCTTAATGGCCATAATTTTACTCAGTTGTACCCTATAATATTTCTTAGATTAGTTTTTATTTATTGTAAGTTTAACAGCTTGACTGACATTTCACATATTATATATCCATCCTTTCAGTGGGTACAAGTCACAGCCTATGTATTTAATACCAGTTTGACTGTTATCACCTCCAATCCTCTACCCTTTTTGTCCCCTAAAGATTAACAATCTTATTCCAGATTTTCCCACTGACTTTCCTACAGGTGGAGTAACATGACAAAGCCATTCTTTCTTCACTTATCTTGAGCAAAAACCACCTGAGCCACACACAGGGGCTTCCTGTGTGCTGTTGATCTGCATATATGACCTGCATGTGCTCTGTCTATCACTGTCTGATTTCTGTGCAGCAGGGTTTGAAAACAGAAGTGTGAGTTCTACATTATCCTTTTCCCTCAGGACTGTTTAGCTTTCTGGGCTCCTTGCACTTAGTTATAGATTTTAGAATCAACTCCCACAAGTCTGGAATCAGACATGGACTGTGTTGAATCAGATCAATCTGGGAAGTCTTAGCCTAACATTAGCATACTTGATCTATTTTCATTTACACAGATCTTAAATTTCACCAGTGTTTTATAATTTTCATAGTAACTGATCTGCACATATTTTGTTAAATTTGTTCCAAGTTACTGCAAATAGAATTGATTTCTCGGCTCAATGTTTAGATTCCTCATTTTAAGTGTAGAAACCTAGGAATGGGGACACATATCCAAGTTAGTTTCTGCAGAATTGTATTTCTTAAGAGTCACAAGGACAGGGACTCAGCCCCGATCCTCCAGAACTGGATGTGAGGTGACCGCCTCAGTCAGCAGCTAGCCCACTTGGAAGTGCCCCACCAAGGGCTTCCCACTGGGACCCTGTTAGGAAGGGCAGCCAAATGTACTTCTCCTGCCTGCTTTTTATCAGTACAACTGATAAACACATGGTGGCTAGTACATTCTCAAGGAAATAACTAGAATTTGTAAATCACAACAGTTCAGGGCAACTGCTTTCATTACAAACTTGTTTTGCTTTTGGCAAATAGATATGGCAAATCCAAACTCTGTTTAAGGGGTTCAAAAACAATATATACCCAGGAACACCTGTAAATTTACATGAAGTAAAAGATCATCTTTATTTTTCTAAGCCTTTCTATTCCATAATGCTTTGGAAAAAATGTTTTATATTAATTTTTTTTTCTCAAACAGAACCGATAAAGCTCAAGGCATAAACCCCTGAAAACTGTATTCAGCTCTGTCTCCTTCACAAGAAAAGCAACTGAAATGGAACTTGATTAAATTACATGTACCAAGCACTCACCTGGCTCTAAGCTGATTCTGCCCAGGCACTAGGGACACAAAACATGCAAAGGGTGTGACCAGCTCCTCCCAGAGCTCAGAACTCAGCACAGATCACTCAGAAAAGCCAAAGAGCCAGGGCCACCAAACAGAGGGAGGGGCTGGCTAGGAGCCCAGGTTGTAACCCAAGAAGCAGAGATGGAAGACTGTAAGTACAGGGACTATCATGGCTAAGGACAACCTCTAGCAGTCAAGATAGGCTTGGTGTGCACATGACAGTCTACCCAGTCTAACTATCCTTACCTATCAACTGGGGTGCCACCTCTTTGTCACTAACTGTATTCTGAGTCACGCTGGCCATTTGGGAAGTCCACGTCCTCCCAGGCTAGGCTTATGGAGATTCCCTGTGGACAGATGAAACACCAGGGGGAAACAAGACTGCATGTTCTGTAGCAGCAGGCAGGTGTCATTGGTAAGAGGCGAGTGGGGAGGTGGGCTCCACCTGCCAGTCAATTGTCATGAAGGAAACATACTACTATATTCTCTTTGCACATAAGACTTCCCAGGTTTAAAAACAAACAAACAAACAAACCTGTTTTAAATTCCAGAAAAGCATTCAATGAAAACAAACACTGCAGACTAAATAAAACATACATCTAGCCAGGTGTGGTGATACTTGCCTTTAATTCCAATACTTCTAGATCCTGATGAGTTCTAGGTCAGCAGGGGCTATACAGTAAAACTGTCTAAAACAAATTTTAAAAAGCCCCTTTAGATCTATCCTACCTGCTTGCTGTGAGCCTCTGGCTCTACTCAGATCCCACCATTCCACGCGAGCACCACAGCACCTTAGAAGGTAGGTGCCCCAGTAAGACAACCGAGGGAAGCTGAGATTGAGGTTAAGTAATTTCCTGAAGGCAGTCCCACCAGGAAGTCATAAGCTAGGACTGCCTGACTTCAAAAGCCTATTTAGGTATCTGTTAGTGTTAAGTGGTTATTTTGAGTTTGTGGCCTGGAAGAAAACTCTGGCCATAGTGGCCTGCACAGCAATACAGATTCTTCCTTAGTGTCTCCTCACGGAAAGGTCTGTTACTTTTTAACACCTAACTTCCAAAAGCCCAGAATACTAAAATGTACCTCTGTCCTCCTGAGCCATCCCATCCTTCATCTGTCTTATCTTGTCAGGGTTCCCCTTTACCAATACTGGAGAAAGCACTATACTAGACATGACAGTTCCTTTTGTTTCTCTCTCTGTCCTGTTCTGTGCTATGGTTTGGAAGTGTCCCCAAAGGCCACTGTTAAAAGTTGAGGTCCAGTGGAATGAGACTGGGTACCAGTGGCACAGCAGTACCTCTTTCAGGAATCATAGGACTCCACCCACCCCACCCCTTGCCCTTTCTAGTTGCAACTTGGCATTCTACTTTCTTGAGACCTTCCTGTGCACTTTTTCCTACTCTCTCCCATTCCACTGAACTGCTAAGAACTGTTTCCTTCCTTTGTCTTCACAGCTTCTTGCTCTGCTTTCATGAACATTCACTCCTTTCTGAGAACCAAGTTTTTGTCTACTTTTCAATGGTTTCTGTTCCCTGGATTCTATTAGGCTTCATTTGCCTCAACAAGCTGCCTGGAGGTCAATGTTTCAGAAGGAGGTGAGAAGGGAAAAGCTGCATCATCCTGGTCCCAGTGAAGGGTGAGCTGTCAGATGTACTCCAGCATACTCAGCTTCTTACCTGGGCTCTGGGGGACCTGAACTCAGATCTTATGCTTGTTCAGCAAACACTTTGCCCACTAAGCCATCTCCCAACTCTATTAGCATCTTTGAGCTTTCTTATAAGTCAGATGTTGATGCTAAGATCAACCTTGTAGGGCTACAGAAGGCTACGAGATGCATAGCAGTCATGTGTGCTGCACACACAGCAGCAATATCATAGTTATAAAGGAAGTTAAAAACCTCTCTCAATCAATGATCTTTTACTGTGACAGTGTAATGATTTCTCCTGCATTTGTGGCAAAAGCACAGCACAGCGGCAGATAGTACATAATGATCGATAATCAACTATTGTGTTATACTGGTTTACAGAGCATCATGATAATTTTAGAACATACTCCTCCTACTTGAAGAAAATGTTTACTATTGTAAGCAGTATGTCTGTATATCCAGCCAATCGTGTACACTTTGTGCTATCTTTTGATTACACCAAGAAGCCACACTGAGTGTGTGACCCTCGCTATCTCTGTGTGAGTTCATGCTGTGCTGTTCATCTCTGAAACATACTCTTATGGTTGTGTGACATGACTGTATGCAAACAGGGCTTGGGAAATAGCTCAGTGGTAGAGCTCTTACCCCAGAAAGCACAACGCTCTAGGTTCAGTGCCCAGTACCAAAAAAGGAAGGAATGAAGGCACAAAGAAGAGACTGGTGCCAGAGAGAAGACTGCTGGAGCATACCCTTGCAGAGGTGTTCAATAGAATGCTGGGCACACTTCTTGGATCCTTTTTAGATGGAAGGCACTGAGCAGTAAGGAACTGAATAGACTGTAATCTTCACATTCCAAGGCAGAATGTGACCAGAGAAAATGACAACAGGGAGAGCCAGTTGGCCACAAGGCTCTGCTCTTACCTTTCTTGGTCTTACAGGGACCACACTCAGGGTGAATCTCCTGCAAGGGAAGGGACACCACCTTGGCCAGCCCAGCATTCAGCATGTACTGGTACAGACGCTTGAACGTCCTTTCACACAGGCCCTGCAAAACACAAGTCCCCAGGTACTGCTAAGTCAAGGCACTGGGGAATCCTGGCATTGCAGAAACACCAGTGTTCAGGATGACAATTACCAACTGACAGTAACTGAAGAAATGTCACAGGCACTAATGAGACTGCCAAGCTGCACTCAGGGAGCTGAACAAAGTCTGGAGCAGTATAGAAACTACCCTGCTGTGAATACAAGAGGAGAAAGATATGTGCCGAAGAGACCCTGGAACAGCAGACAGGGTAGGGTGAGACTGGTGGGGGCAGAGCTAAGAGGAGACTGACCACAAGACTTTCTCATACTGCTTTTAAAATCCAAGTGTGTGCATGAATCATTAACAGAGTCCTCCCAGAGGCAGAGGAGAAAAAAAAATAAAGTTACCTAAGGAATCAGAGAGACGGCTCAGTAGGTAAAGGTACTTGACACTAAGCTAGAGGACTTGAGTTCCATCCCAGGACCCACATAATAAATGAGAGAACTGGCCAGGCAGTGGTGGTGTACGCCTTTAATCCCAGCACTTGGGAGGCAGAGGCAAATGGATTTCTGAGTTTGAGGCCAGCCTGAGTTTGAGGTCTACAGAGTGAGTTCCTGGACAGCCAGGGTTACACAGAGAAACCCTGTCTCAAAAAAAAAAAAAAAAAAAGAGAGAGAGAGAATCAACTTCAGCAAGCTGTCATTTGACACAGCTTCTCAGGCACCAGCCAGGGAGAAGTGATCAAACACCTCTGTAGGTGGCAGAGCATGTGGTCCTCAGGGTGCTGTAGGTCTACATTCCCTGGCAGACCCTTGAACAGCACAGGGAAGGTCAACTGCTGTCTGTCACATGTATGTTGCTGCTGACAACAAAGTTTTAAAATCTACACTGCACAAAATGTCCTATTCCCAGCCAATCTACTACTAGTCTTTGTTGCCACCTGGCTGTATAACCCATGGGCAAGCAAAGTATGAACTTGTGAAGAGAAGGTGCTTATTATTCAGTGCTGCTCTGAGTCTTGGGGACTGCTTGGCACACTGGGGCAGAGACAGCAAATGCCTATGAGCCTCAGCACACATCTGCAGCTCACTCAAAGGAGCCAGCACTTTCACTGCTGGGCTACAGAACATATGGTTATCCAAGAAATCCAGATGAATCATCCCATCTGGCTCCTTCTAACAGGAAGGTTTGTACGCGGTGCCTTTTGTTAATTTAGCTGAGCCTGTCAGCTAGAAAGGGCCTTTGGAAACCCATCCATCAAGTCCTACCCCGAGCATATGGTGTTGAGCTCTGGACTATCCAGTATGAGGGTAGATGATGTGGTCTTGCCTTCAGGAGATCTGCACATTCTGTCCAGCAGAGAGAACAGCAGGAGCCCCGACAAGACTAGCACCCACTTCAACTACAGGCTAGTGTAGTTGGCTCTCCTTGGAATCTACTGCCAGCTGCAGACTAGACATCTCTAGAGAACACCCAGAAAGCCTTTGTGCTCCATAAATCTCAGGCTTGGTTCACAGAATGCCCCTCCTCACCCACACTCTGCCCTTGGCTCACAGAACACACAGCAGCCCAGCATGAGTCTCAGAAAACCAGCCTTCTCACCCCAGTCTGCTGTCACAGTCCAGTCTACCTGAGGGTCAGCCACTCAAATTTAAAGCCTGAGTTGTATCTTCAGACCTTTTGTCAGTCCTCTTATATCCAGCCGGGTCACCACTCAGCACTGTGTCATTTTCAGAATACATCTCAAATTCAAGGTGCAGTGGTGGCCTGCAGGCCAGGATCCAGCCTATGCCCTCCTTCTCTTAGTGCCTCATGTCACCACTGTTTCTTCCTGGGCTTCTCCACGAAGCTACTGATATAGGTACTACCCAAGGCTTCCAGATTCCAGTCTAAGCCAGGCCATTAAGACCCCCCTCATCTTCTGTCACCTTCACCCACCACTACACACAATCACTGCTGGCTTCTAAGAGCCCTATCTCTTCTGTGAATTGCTGTCAGGCTTAAGTGGTCTAGGGCCACATCTCCCACTGTTCATTCATCCACTAGCTCTCCCGATGACAGGACCCTGTGACAGGACCACCTGCCATCTTCACCCATTCTGCCATTTTGATCCAGCTCTAACTGAAAACACTCCCTGAGCAAAGGCATTGATTCTGCCAGTATCTGGGAGGTAATAGGAAGTCGAGGGACTTGATGGGGCTGGTCACTTCCAGCTGGTTGCCATCATGAGCACTGGTGGGGCCAGGCCTGCCTAAACTCTCATACTTAATTTCTATCTGAAATCTCAAGGTGAAAAAAGCAAAACACCAGGCCAGTTTACTGCCCCTCTGAGATAGGAACACGATGATTCTTATGACAAGATAGGCCTTCCTGTACACAATGAAATCAAAGACTAGCACAGCACAGGTGACTCTTACTAACTGTCTTGATAGGTGTGATCAGAAACCTTCAGGGACTAACTACTGCCCAAATTTTGATGTGCAGCTTCCAGCTCCATTGTTTAGCTTCCAGGGTGGTCTTTTCTCCATGTCTAACACTGGCTCTTGGCTAACATTCCACTGAGAACTATCTCTGGCAGCCAGGCAGCAGGGTCACCATGACCTTGCTTCCTCTCACACTCATTCCCTCACAGCTGCTACTCCTGAGCGTGAGATGGAGCAGGTCAGTAATTGCTTTTTCCTCCCTGTTACTTCAGCATAAAACCACTGGGAGTAAAATTACAAGTTTCATGATGAAAGAAAATCTAAATGTCAAATTTTTTATCATCCCCCATGAACTCTGACAGTGGGTCTGAGAGCAAACCCCAGAGGGAATGATGTTAGTCAAGGGTAAGAATTCCAATGCAAAACAGCACTTTCTCCCTGTGAAGAAGAAAAGCTCAGTGGTAAACTGCTTACTAGGCATGAGGTTTTAATGTTCGATTCCATTCTTAGCCCTACAAAAATAAGAAAGGAAAAGGCCATTTGCTGGGCTCTGGATCGGGCTCAAGTCTTCAGTGCACCCCTTTCTAAGCTCTCTATGCAGCTTGCAGTTGTCTACCCAGGCCTTGCCTCAAGGACTTACCAGTTCTTCCCTCAGCTTGCCCAGAGTCTCAATCTGGTTGCTCCTTGTGCTCAGCATCATAGACAGCTTCTCCATGAGGATGTCATACTTGCTCCTCCTGCAAGAAACACCAGCCAGTCACCTGCTAGAGTCTAGCACTGAAGACCACCTGATCTTTAGAGATGACAATTCACGTCCAAAGTTTTGACTCTAGGGCAGACACATCAATGCAACAATCTCTAACCTCCTCACCTTTTGATAGCACTTTAAAGGTTAGGGGACTCTCAAGTTCATGGTCAAGGGTGACACTTGACCAAGAGTGGCGTGATATAATGATGAAGGCTTTCTTTTTTTTTTGGGGGGGGGGTTCGAGACAGGGTTTCTCTGTGTAGCCTTGGCTGTCCTGGAACTCACTCTGTAAACCAGGCTGGCCTTGAACTCAGAAATCCACCTGCCTCTGCCTCCCAAGCACTGGGATTAAAGGCGTGCGCCACCACCGCCCAGCCAATGAAAGCTTTCCAAAGCCCAGGTCCAAGACTCAAAGCTTTTGTATGTCTGCTGCACTCCCTTCACTCCACCAAGCCCTCTCCTAGTTCTACTTTTGGCTTCCCTGATGTGACTGACCCGATGTCCACTTCCTTTGTAGCATGAAGCTGGTATATCATGATAAATGTTTCGAGATAATGGCTTCCAAGGAAGCTGGTGTTCATGCAGTCTGTGTCTGTGGAACGGTGTGTGGCAGCTTGGCTTGACTCCTTGTCCCAGAGGAAGAGAAAACACATGCATGGTACCCCCAGTGCGGACAAGAACAAAGAAGAGATGGGTACTCTACTTGGCTCTGGCACATGGGAAGCACTGTCATGACCACTTTACACAGAGGAAATAACAGTTTAGAGGTGCAGGCACTCTGCCCAAAAAAGAGGCAAAGGCCAAACAGTGATGCTGAAATGCCCCAGTCCTCTCTCCTACCACTCAAATGCCACCCTATGTATTCTTTCCAACCCTTCTACTATCCAGACTCCTGGTAAGTCGAAGGCCTCGGCTTGAGTGGGTCTTTGTTGTTGCTTTGGTTTTTGAGACAGTCTCACTCTATATCCCAAGTTGGCATCAAATTCAGGATCTTCATGCCTTAGCCTTCCAAGTACTGGGATAACAGGTATGTGCCACTGTGCTAGGCCAGTCACAGTTTGGCAATATACTTACTTCACTAATAGATAGTATGAGCCATTAAAATGTAAAACTTGTAAAACATGATTCTCTCCAAAACACAGGCTGAGATGGTAGAGTTGGCAGGGTGCTGGAGATGGATTAGGACTTGTGACATACATTCTGATAGTGTACAAGTGTGGAGGCACGCAGAATGACAGATGTCTGATAGGAAGATAGACATGAATTTTACTGGATGCCCAGTCTATAGTCTGCACCCAGTATTCACCTTGTGTTAAGTCATGTGAGTGTTAAAAACTGAAGTTATACTTACTCTGGAGTGCACGCTTGCCTCTCTCTTCAAGGGTGCATCTAGTTAAGGAGGGAAGAGCAGGATTCTGACAATCAGCTAGAGGAGATTCAGTTATGGTCCAAGGATGTGTCTGTTTACCTGTTTTCCAAATGCCTCTTGGTACTGCCCACCTCTACCACAGAGTACTGGTGACCAAACCTAAGTGTTTGAAGCTTATGCAGCTTAGGGAGGCTTTTCCAGGTCCTGTACCTGCTTGGCCATTACCCATCCTGGCTTTCACTTTTCCTATAAAGACTAGGCAGGCAGCACAGCCCTTTCCCCTGAGCTCTTTCCAGGTTAATTACTCACTCCAACTGTAAGAAGAGTGAGGAAAAAACTGTTTGCTCACTCCCAGATTCTCTGGTCCTTAGAAGGGAATGTGTGCGGGGGTTTGGATAGGTGACCCTTATAGACCCATATGTTAGAGAGTGGCAAAAGAAGGTATGCCTTGTTGGAATACGTGTGGCCTGGTTGTTGGAGGTGTGTCATGGTGGAGGTGGCTTTCAGATCTCATATATCCTCAAGTCTGGCCAGTAAGTCTCCTTCTGCTGCCTGCAGATTAAGATTTACTACTCATGGCCGGGCGGTGGTGGCGCACACTTTTAATCCCAGCACTTGGGAGGCAGAGGCAGGCGGATTTCTGAGTTTGAGGCCAGCCTGGTCTACAGAGTGAGTTCCAGGACAGCCAGGGCTACACAGAGAAACCCTGTCTCGAAAAACCAAACAAAAAAAAAAAACAAAAAAAAAAAAACCCAACAGGGTGGAAATAAAATGTTTTCGGCAGTGGTGGCTCATGCCTTTAATCGCAGCATTAGCAGATTAAGATTTACTACTCTTGGCCAGGCGGTGGTGGTACACACCTTTAATCTCAGCACTTGGGAGGCAGAGGCAGGTGGATTTCTGAGTTCAAGGCCAGCCTGGTCTACAGAGTGAGTTCCAGGACAGAGAAACCCTGTCCCGGAAAAAAACAAAAACCAACCAAACAAACCAACAAAGATTTACTACTCTTGGCTCCTTCTCCAGGACAATGTCTGCCTGCATACTGTTGTTTTCCTGCCATGATAATAATAAACTAAACCTTTGAACTGTAAGCCAGCCCCCCCAAAATATTTTCCTTTATCAGAGTTGTTGTGGTCATGGTGCCTCTTCACAGCAATAGAAACCCTAAGACAATGTGTTTGTTCTCACCAGTACTCTATACCAGTGGGACTAAGATATCCAGCTAAAATGGCACCTTTCCATATTTTGACCATTTGTTAGAACCTCATTGTGTGACCATATAGGATAATTATTAGGCTGTATGATTGAAATCCATTCAATCTGAGACTGACAAAATTCAACAACTTTGCCACTGTATCCAATCAAATTAGGTTTACTTCAAATTTTTCCCACTCTTCAACAAAATGTTAATAGTTTCTATTGCTGGGTAGTATTTTTCCTTCCTTTTTGTATAACTGTTAGGCTTTCTAAATGAGCAAGATATATTCATCAGGTATTCAACAAATATAAAATACCTTTAGTTACAACAGAAAGGTAATTAAGTATTTTCTACCAGCCGCACCTGTCCACATGAAACCGGTTAAGGAGTAGGAGGATGGAGTGTTGCTGGGCTCCAGTAGGTAATCGGATCACATGTGACTGCATTGTAATGAGCCCATTCTTGTTCAAAATTTTCCTGTGATAATGAAGCTTTCCAGCATCAACCCTGCAGGAGAAGAGAGTGGTTACTTATTTTTTTACTGGTAGCTTTATCCTTACAATGTAGTTTCTCACTTGCACATGAATATAAGACATACACACTGCTTAGCCTGCTAGCTTTAAGAGAAAAGTCACAAGAGGCAATGGCCTGGAACAAAAAGCCAAGCCTCCAGGCAGACACAGTAGCAGGCCCTTGCACTTAGTGTAGCACAATGGCACAATTAGAGTGGAGACACTAGCCTAGCTCTTACTTGAAAGCCGTCGTGTGAAGGTCTCGCTGCAGCTCCCCTTGCCACCTGGATCGACCTAACCGCTCCAAAATGCAGTAGGAGAAATCAGGAAGCTTCAGATCAGGATCCCCCTCTAGGCCTATCAAGGCCCGGTATCGCATGTCCTGGGAAGCCACAATGATGAGCTTCTTACCCCACCTGCAAGTCACAATCGCATGCAGAATCAGTGCAACTGTAAGGAAACCAAAGCACAAGAAACCAGGGCGTTTTGTCATTTCTGCTTCTTCTGAGACACTCACAGAACCCCAGTTCTGCTTCACAAGTTCAGAGTCAGAACTGCTGTGAGCTGACAGACAAGGCCATGCTTACTCCTGGCTCAACACATACTACATTCATATTCCTTACCATCATAGAACTGACTATGCACATCTTTCAGTAGTCTGCCTTTTATCTACAGGGGCCTCCATCTTCGCGCAGCTCCACAGTCACTGCTTGGCTGTGGTTCTCAGGACCTTTAGATAATTCCTGATTTTAGAGTCAGATCACAGTTCAGAACTGTGTCAGAACTGTTAGGCCTTCCAGAAGACGCTAATCCTACCCCACCCATGCCCAGACTCTTCAGAGCACTTAGTACTCTCGGCAACAGCCTTTGCAACACTGTCTCTCTCCTTCAGTACTGCCACCGAGGCAGGTTGTGACCTTGTTCACCTGGTGTGAGCACAGCAGACAAACTAGGACAGAAGTTGGTATCAGGAAGACAGCATTGTTTGATGGACCTGACCATGAGCCCGCTATGCCTTGGACTGTTTTGAGGGAAAAGGTGGAGGATTTTAGAGCTGTGGGCAGAAGGGCCATTGAGTGCTCTGAGTTTAATGAGCTGTTGTGGGAACCTTGAAGACAATGCTAATAGCAATCCAGCCAACAAAGGCCTGGCTTGTGAAATTTCATAGGGAAGGCAAGATTGTTGAGGCCATTCATATGATATTTTGGATTAGGAGACTGTGGAAGTAAAACCTTTGGTTTACCAGGACAACAGATGCTGGTTAACTGGTGCTGAGAATAAGCTATGATTTTAAGTAAGAGACCAACATCACTCTTTTGGGGAGTTCTTTTCAGAGCAGACACACAGAAGCAGCAGTCCAGAGGGAGTCAAGGCTGCATCCCAAGCTGGAAGCTGACTTCAATATCTAAGAATCTTCCACATGGTATTGGTTTAAAAGACATGAAGGGGTCATGGAGAGCAGCTCAGGCTTTGCATTGTGTGGCAGAGCTAGAGGCTCCTTAAAAAGAGGCCCAGAGAGGCCACTGGTGAAGTTGTAGCCTCAGCTGCACTGGAATGCCGAAGACTTAGCGGTCACAGACTTAAGCTGGCACACATGACACACTCAGAATCTCTGAAAAGGAGGGGACCATTGGTGAAGGTACAGTCTCAAGTAGAGTACTTTAGGGACTAGAGAAACAACTCGATGGTTAAAAGCTCTTGCTGCTCTCACAGAAGACCTGAGTTTTAAGTTCCCAGCATCCACCTTAAACTTCAGAGCATCTGATGTCCTCTTTTGGTCTTCACCAATACCAGCTTTGTATATATGCATGTGTGTGTGTGTGTGTGTGTGTGTGTATAGGTATGATGTATGTATGTATGTGCACACACACTTTAAGTTATATTTTTAAGAGTATGATTCTCTGTGCTGGGGTGTCTGGGTCCATAGTATGTGCAATGTTTAATTTTTAATTTCAAGTGTCAATTTGACAGGGTTAGTAGTTAGAACATTACTGAAGCATACCTTTAAGCCTGTCTGTAAGAGTTTTTTCTAGGGTATTAACTAAGTGGAGAAGACTTGCCCTGAACACTGTGGGCTGTACCATCCCTGAGGCATCCTGAATAAAAGGAAATAAGGAGAGCGCCAGCTGAGCACCAGCATCCATCTGTCTCATGATTGGTCAAGATGTGCACAGCCTCATACTCCTGCAATGCATTCCTGAACATGAGGCACCAACTGTACCCTCTCAAACCATGAGCCAAAATAAATTCTTCCTAAGTTGTTTCCTACCAGGTCCTCTATCACAGCGGTGACAAAGGCAGCTAACACACTGTGTATCATCACACTATGGCTAAACCTCATGGTGTCTTGCCTACAACTGTGTACTAAGCTGCTTTGTTCATACTCTGGCCCAGCCTCAGGGAGACCTAGCCCCTACTCACTGGTTGGCTCCAAGTGACTAAGCTGGGGGACTGTCCTCTTCCAGATGAAAGTGACACCGAGGATTTATAGAAGCATGGCTTCATCCCTCTCCTCTGAAGCCACTTTGGCTCCTTTCTGTTCTGCTGTTTCCTAACATCTGGTCCTGAGGTCTCAGCTGCCCAAGTACTCTCTGCTTAGTCACAGTTTTCTGTGCTCCTGCATCCACCAGGATTTCTCCAAACAAACAATAGGAAAGAGGTTGTCTTTGTAACATGTGTGGTATAGCATCTGTCAAGTCTATACAGTCCATCCTAAAAGACTTAGACCTAAGCCTTTTCCTGCTGAAAACAGGCTCATTAAGAGACACTACAAGAGGCCAGCTGGGTAAAGGACTGCAAACACAGGAACAAGCTGGCTTCTTATTCAATCTTGTTCCTTGTGTCAATTCCTACCCTTTATTATCATCAGGCCAGCAGTTGTGTTAAGGACTGACTGCCATGCCGCCCTGGATGCTCCCAATTTCATCTGCATTAAGACTGCCTAGCCTCTGGTCCCATGACTCCTACTACTGTACATCATTTTGTGACTGGGACCATCATTTTGGTGATCAGATGCTGAGCAGAGTTTATGGTGCCAGGACAAATAGATAAAAAAAAAAAAAAAATAATCTACTTTTAAAAAGCTCAGAATGGAAAAGCCAAAAACGGAACAACCAAATCAGGGGATCTAACTCCAGACAGAATAGCTCTGGGCAGAAAGCTTTGGCCAAAGTGTCTGTGGTCAGCAGTGGAAGCATACCACAGTCTCAGAAACCTCTGGAGCCAGCAGGGAGGTAGGTGGGAAGAAGAGGGGTAAGAAAGCAGGCTTTGCCCATTAACAGGGCAGGCTTGCTCTGGAAGACCAGGGGTGGCATGGCTGGAGTGTGATACATGCCAGCAACCAGACAACTAAGAGAGGCTCACAAGGTCAGCATAGCCAGAAACTCCCAATTTGATGGCTCAACTTCTAATCCAAGTAGGATAGCCTAACAGGGGAAAAGTAAAACTACATGCACTAACTTTGCCAAGCACCTGTGTGACCCGAGAAGTTCAGTGTGGAGCAAAAAGAAGAGATTCTACCAGTGGGAAGCTGATGGTCTCCTGGCAAGGGAAGAATGCTGTCAATGAACATGTGAAGTGACTTTGGCACAATTCAATGGCCTTGCTGCAAATGGTCAAATTTTGGAGACCCAAATGCCCTTAACTATTCACTGTGTCACGCTTTTCTCACCAGACCACAGTAAATTGATGGTGCCTGGGCAGCCAAGACACTTAAATAGGGGTGCAGATGAAGCTAGGATGGGATGCTGGGGTGAAGGCAGAACATTCTAAGCACACGGAACAGCATACACCTTTCTCTTCAGAAACAAGGGGGCCTGACAGGTTCCACCTGAAGTACAGGGAAAACAACTTGAGGGTGGCTAGGTGAGAGAGCTTGGCAGGCAGGGACAAGGTCACAAGGGGCCTCTGGGCCATAGTGAACAGAACAGGTGGCAAATGAGAACAAGATCACTGGTGTGGAAAATGAGTGGCTGGTACCCAGCTTACCTGAAGGGAACTGTGCCCTATGTTGCTTATAAGAACCTGTCTTTCATAAAGATAAATTACATAGGCTTTTTAAGAGCTACTGGAAATCCATGTTTCTAGATGCTAGTAATGAAGTAATCTCTAAAACAAATACAACTTCAGTCTGGGCAAACAAAATTTGCCTGTGGGTGAGATGTGGCTAGTTCAAAACCCTAGCTGTGAGCAACTCAAAGATCTACGCCTATCACATCTTCACCTTAGGAAAACCTCCAAACATTATAGGAGGTAGAGGACAGACCACACTAGTATAGTGAAGAGATTTTTGCATTACTGTAGACAAATTTAGAAAGGTAAGTCAGCAGGACATGACTGACAACTGAGTGTAGACATCTCAGAGAGAGGCAGCCTAGGAAGACACCCAAGTTCCTGACTTACACAGCCTGGCTCATGAGAATGCCTCTGACCAGGTTTGAGTTGGAGGAAAATGACCACCAGGACATATGAGGGGCTCATAACTGAGACACTACATGAGACATCTGGGAACAGCTAACACTTGACAGGGCGTGAGGAAGAGGGAATTCACCAAAAAGCTGAGGAAGATCAGGAAGAAAAACAAAAATACAGGAAGTTCAGAGGCAATGCTCCACCTCAGGGATTAAGGGCTTGCTGACTGGGATCTTAAAAGTTAAAGAGGGATACACAAAGAATTCCTCCAAGAATTACCTGCTGAAGGCTTCTACCATTGTACAACGAGGCTGCAAACACTTGCTCCTGATGCTACTAGTGATGTCTTTTCTCTCCTTAAAGTATCGGCAGGAGCCCTGGATGCCATCCTTATTCTCTAAGATCATATGAATGGGGTAGACATCCTCCAGAGTGACCGGGTCCCTCCTGGACTCCAAAATTCCAGTTTCCAAGTCAATTTCTTCATATCTAGGGAGGAAAACACATACATTAAGAACTCCAACTCAGCTTCAGAGATAACGTGCACCTAGCATCTTCTGCCAACTCCCCACAGCGACTGGAGGGAAGAACAGGGGAGGTTACTCAATCTTGTCTCTCACAAGTACAGTCTTTTTCTTCTTAAGACAATTCTTCTTTGAGCCTGGACTGGCCTTGAATTTTTGATGCTTTTGCATCAGCCTCTTGAGTACTAGGATTATAAGCGGGCACCACTTATGCCTGGCCTACAGTTAATCTTGACAAGCAGGTTTTTTCTTTTCTTTTGAGACAGGGTCTCCTAGGCAAGCTTGAGCTTGATATATAGCCAAGAATGATCTTGAAGCCTTGATCCTCCTGCTTCACCTTCCGAATGCTAGAATTACAGGTGTAATTCCACCATATGTGCTTTATACAGTTCTAAGACTCAAATCCACTGAGCTATACCTCCAGCCCAGGTTCTTATCTCTCTATCTCAGAAAAGAAAAGAAGAGAAAAGAAAAGTAAAACAAAACAAAATTCCTTTCAAGGATCCTAAAACTCCATTCAGAATCCAAGACTGGATCCACCTTGTTCGCCAGAGCCTTTTGCTTTCCCTCCAGATCTAGTGTCTGGCCTCTAGATCACCAAGGACGTCCTCCTCTGACAGCTTTCTCTCTTTAGTCATTTCTCCAGTTCCCCTATGCACTTCTATGGTTTTAATATTTGCCTACATGCAAACAATTCTCATCTTTGAAGGCCTAGGCTTGTGTTTTGTTTTGTGGTTGTGGTATGGAAGGAACTTGGAGCCTTGCCCACACTAGCCAAGCCATAGATATCCCTAGCCCCTTGGTTCCTCCTATTTCCCCCCCAAACAATTCAATGTCTTCTACAGTCTACCAAACATCTCAAACTCCATGAGCTCAGAGGCCTGTTTCCCCACCTCCCATCAAGGTCCCTGGAGCCAAGCACACTGGTTCAGCCACCTCTATGAGTTTCCTTCTGTAAGCAGGTGAATCAAGGTAAGGTACTGTTTGCCTTTGGAGCCTGGCTAGCATCCTTCTCTAGTGTAACTGAGACGCTACATCTGTACTTTTAAACTTTTTAGAAAACTGTTGTCCTTTCTGTGAACTTTGTCCTATATAACCCTCAATTTCCCAGCACATACTGTGGTCTGCTCTCTCCTTCTCCACCCACACTTAAGTCTTGGTTGAAGGCTCAGTCTCCTCTATCCAGCCTTGAAATGCAAGTGTAGCTTCAGGAGGTGTCCAATCACAACACTCTCCTGGGGATGATCTCGATTACCAAGTGCCCAGAATGATTCACAAAGGTCTCCCCCCAACCCCTCCCCGTGGCTGCTTTACCCACCAGGATTCTCCTTACTAAACAGAACCTCTTATACTCAAGAGAGACTGGAGATGCAGTTAGCACCGTCCCTAGACTCACCCACTGCTCTTCCCCCCAACTTTGGGGAGGGGATTAATGTTCATGCTGTTTCAGCAGCAGACACCAAGTTCACAGACCTTCATTTCTGTCTTTCCACACTCCATATCACCAGTCACCAAACTCTCTGGACTGTCTTCCTAACATGCCTTTTTACTTATTTTTTTAGTTAATTAACTAATTAATTGGGTTTTTCAAGATAGAGGTTCTCTGTATAATCCTGGCTGTCTGTGACTCACTCTGTAGACCTGGCTGTCCTCAACTTCTGAGATCGCCTGCCTCTGCCCAAAGTCATGTGCTACCACCACCATTGGATTGTCTCATTTTAGGGGGGGAGGCTTGGGGAGGTGGTTGGAGACAGGGTTTCTCTGTGTAGCCCTGGCTGTCCTGGAACTCACTCTGTAGACCAGGCTGGCCTGGAACTCACAAATCTATCTGCCTCTGCCTCCCAAGTGCTGGGATTAAAGGTGTGCACCACCACTGCTCAGACTTTTATTTATTTTTTTAAACATATGTTCTCACCATATAACTGTAGCTGGCCCTGCCTTCAGATTCTCCTGCTGGGATCTACCTGCAAGCAATACAGGTGTGAGCTACTAGGCCAGGCTACTTGGGATGTCTTGATCCTACGCTTTCTTCATTCCCATCCCCACCATGATAAACCAGTCCCTGACTGGTTATGACTGAGTCTCTCAGCTTCATTTTGTCACCAGCCTCACTCCCCCTTCAGAGACTTCCTTCTGTCTTTATAGTAAAAGACAGCTTCATCAAGTGGATTAGATAATCACAGGTTTTTTTCTCAGACAAATTTAGTCAAGGGCAGAGTAGACCCTGGACTTAAATTTCCTGGAATCCTAGTTCATTCCCACTTCACCCCGAGCCTCATTTTTCTCTTCAGAATACCCGCCTCTTCAGGGTGTTGTAAAACTTTCTGCACCATGTAAGTATGTCATACAGTCACACCTCAAAATAAGCACATGTAAGTGGAAACCATCACTCCCCATTCTCTGCTTCCAAGCATACACTTCGGGCACATGCAGTTTACTTCTCTCCTGTTAAGCTATCCTACTTGGTTCTGCCTGTTCAAAGCACTCTTTGCCAAGTGGCCACCTAAATCTAAACTTATCTGGTTCATTATTACCTCTAGAACCTCCTCTGACCTTCATAATACAGCCTAAGAGTTCCGAGCTGTCAGGCAGTGGTGGTGCAAGCCTTTGATCCCAGCACTTGAGAGGCAGAGGCAGGCGGATTTCTGAGTTCGAGGCCAGCCTGGTTTACAGAGTGAGTTCCAGGACAGCCAGGGCTACACAGAGAAACCCTGTCTTGAAAAAAAAAAGGGGGGGGTGGAGGGGTGAAAAGAGTTCCGACTTGCAAGGCATGGTGGAGCATGCCTGTAATCTTAGAGCTAGGGTGCAGAGGCAGAAGGGTATGAAGTCACACTGGACTGTATTGTCAGCCCTTTCTTAACAAGAACTTGTAAAGGGGTGGGCTGAGGCTAAGGGTGTTCTCAGTGGTAGAGCTCGCATCTAGAGCATGCAAGGAGCTGTATTCTATTCCCGGAGACATAGAGGAGAAGGAAAAGGTGCATTTAGCAATCCCTGAATCCTGTACTTAACCTAAGATTAATCCCTTAATCTTTTGGTGTCAGTTTCCTCCTCTGTAAAATGAAAAGACAATATTGTCTCGCTCAGTGTCATGGAACTAACCTACTGAGTTCTGTCGTGTCCAGAACTGGGTCTTGGAACCCACTTATGGGAAGCGCCCAATCCACCTCGGCTACTCTTTCACTGATATTTGGTGTTGTATTACTTGCCTTTTCACTCGTATTACTTGCCTTAGTTTTCAGAACGAACGCTCCCTAAAGGTCCCTGAAGCACCTCACCTGGTTCCACTTTTCAACTACTTTCCTACTCCCGTCCTATCATCCAACTTAAAGGAACTCTTATAGGATCGCTCCCTCAACACACTGAGAAACAGTTCGGTCACAGCGGATGCCCCCTCCCCCAGCTCATCTACTCGGGCCTGCTAGGGCGCAGAGAGCTCAGGTTAGCTGGCCTCCCGCGCCCATCCCCCACGCCCCACGGTACCCGCTCTGCACCGCACCAACCCGCCCCCCTCCAGGCTCTCAGCCTCCGCCCCACCCCTAGTAGCTGACCGGTCTTGAAGCTGCAGATCAGGTCGCTCTCGCGGCTCCTCGTAGAAGCTGATGCCCGGGTGCGTGGCTAAGGCCCGCCACAGAAACTCCTGCGTGTAGGGTTCCAAAGGCAATGGGAAAGCAGGCGAGCGGGATTCCAGGCGACTCCACAGCGCAGGCAGGCACAGGCCGTCGAGCCCCTCCAGGGCCACCTCGTCCAACAACGACTCGAGAGCGTCCATGGCCGCTTCAGTTAGCAGCGCCCGTGGCGCCTGCGCACCTCGCCGCCCAGGCCAGGGCCCAATGCGCCTGCGTACAGCGATCCGAGGCCCAGGGAAGGCGGACGGGACGCCGAGAGCCGAGGGGGAGTCCCAGCGCTCCGCCGTGACGTCACGCCACCCGAGGGCGGGCTCAATGAACGGAGTTCCTTTTCCATTGGTCCGGAACCCCGTCGTAACCAGGGGAACTGCAAACAGTGTCAGGGCCGCTTCCGGTTCGGGAGGCCGGAACCGCCACCTCTAGGGATGGACGGTTAGTGTCCGTGGGCCCCGCCGGGAGGTTGGGCGGCTGTCCCTCATCCCTCGGAGGTGTCTCGGGGAGGAATACCAAGCCACAGGGACCCCGGCCTAAGATGGTGTCCAGCCTGAGGGAAAGGTTCTGGTGGTGCGAGATGGGTACCACGGCTGGGAGTGGTTTTGTAGGAGTCCCTCTCAGACCTAGGGAGGGGGGGACGGGGAGAGATTGGCGTTGGGGAGGCCTGAGGAGGATTGCGGGGGTCCTGGGATGGGCAGTGGAAATGTGGAAGTTGTTCCGAGGTAAGCGTGTCCCCTGGGAGTACGTTTGTCAGCTACTGGCATCAGGAGTGGAGGGAAACGGCTGGGAATACTTTTATTTGCTTCGGTATTGTTGCTAACTCACGTGAACTGAGTACTGTTTGGTGCCAGGGTTTCTGTAGCTACTGACAAGTGCAAACGTTTCACAGCAGTCCTTTGGGATAGTTACTTATTTTACAGGCGAGGGAGCTGAGGCTAAGAGAAGGCAAGCAATTTGCCTGCCTAAAGTCAAGTAGCTAATAAAGAGACAGCATGAGTAAGACTCCTGGACGTTGTGTCTGAAGTAGAATTATGGGAGTTTAAAATCTGAAGAGGTTTTTAGAAGCCTTCCATTCCAGAGCTTGCCAGTGCACATGTCTGCAGGGTAAGTTTGGTGGACTGTGACTGAAAACTGGTTGCCAAGCTGTACAGAAGCAGTTGATCAGATTTAGTCAGAGGCAGCCTGAGTAGAATCACTATGGGCATTCAGAATTCCCTGGGAATTGGCTTTTCAGATAGGAACCCTGATGTCTGTGGGGATTGGAAGGGTCTGTGCTAGTGTGCTGTTTCACAGTTCATTACTGCCCCTTACTTCTGCATTCCTGTAAAAGCCAGTGGATGCAGCATGGAAAGACATGTTACCATTGCATGTGGACATATGCTTAAAGGACGCCTTTGTCCTTTGTACCTGAGGCACTATAAAAAATGTGTTTTATCAGTTTGCCCTGTGGGAAAGTCCATGTAGTGCTGTTGTTGGAACAGTAGTTCTTAAATCTTGTAGGCCTTGGACCCCTTTAAGCCTTTTCTTTAAAAGATCTTTAAGCAAGCTGGGTGGTGGTGGCGTACACCTTTAATCCCAGCACTTGGGATTGGGAGGCAGAGGCAGGCGGATTTCTGAGTTTGAGGCCAGCCTGGTCTACAAAGTGAGTTCCAGGACAGCCAGGGCTACACAGAGAAACCTGTCTCCAAAAAAAACAAAACAAAACAAAACAAAACAAAAACAAACAAACAAACAAACAAAAAAAGTACCTTTAAGCAATATAAGCATGTATTATATCTGTGATGTTGCCATAGAAATATAAAATTTCAAAACATTTATTCACTTAGAATTAACATCAGGCCAGGAGTGGTGGTGCATGCCTCTTTTCCCAGCACTCAGGAGATCTCTGTGAGTACCAGGGTGGCTTCTTCTACAAAGTGAGTGCCACGTCAACCAAAGCTAAGCTATATAGTGAGGCCCTGTCTCTAAACAAACAAGAAACAGTAAACTTTTACTCCTGAACTTAGATATTTTAAATGAAAATAACTGTGTACCCCTCCTCCAAATAGAAAAATAAAAGAGTATAGCTTTATATTTCCTCTGTCCCTTTGTTTCCCTCCTTGATTTTGTTCTGTTTTGGGACAGGATCTAATGTAGCTCAGTCTAGTTTCAAACTTGCTGTATAGACAAGGCTGAATCTGAGTTCCTGATCCTTGTGCCTTAGCCTCCTGGGTGCTGGGAGTACATGCAAATGCTACCATGCCATTTAACTGGTGTTCTCCCTTTCTTTCCTTTTACTTTTTTAGGACTAGGGATTAAATGCATGATCTCATTGTTCTAGGCAACTGCCCCACAGCTGAGCTATATACCAAGTGGCTGTCCCCTTTTAAGACAAAAGTCTCAGTAAGATGCTTGGGTTAGCTTTGAACTTTTGAACCTCTTGCTTCCGTCTCTTGGTTAAAATTATTGGCATGATAACTATACATGACTTATTTTACACTTTCTCTGATCTCCGTGTCTAGTTTAATAGGAAATGTATTGTATATGGGGGCTGCGTGCCTGTTATCCCAGCATGTGGAGGCTGAGGCAGAATCATGACTTCAAGGCCAATTTGACCTGTATGTAAAGTGAGTTATTGTCTCAGAGAGCCAAAAGGAGGAAGCTGAACTTCTCTGCTTTAGGGCCCTAACTTCTACTAAGTTCATACTGCTTTGGCTAATGAATTTGAGCAGATAGAGTCCCATACATAAGTAAATGGGGAAATGAATATCATTACCTCTTCAGCTAGCTGTAGACACTTTGGCAATACATCAGAACTTAGCAAGTGACAGTTTCTAGAAGGTTAATCCTAATGAGGCTAGTGAACTTGGAACTCATATAATAAATTCCATTTGTCATGCACTTTGATCTATGGGCTATTTTCCCCCATCTCCAATTTTGTAGCTTCAGCTATTGGTCATTTGGAAAAAGCTGGCTCAATACCATGCAAATCCTTTAAATGGTGACATTAGAAATTATCTAGTATCAAAGAAAGAACAAGAAAAAGTTCCTTAGGAGTTTCACACCTGTAATTCTGGCACTTGGGAGCCAGAGACAGAAAACGCCCAAGTTTGAGGTCATCCTGGGTTACAGAGTAAGACTTTATCTCACCAGGCGGTGGTGGCACACGCCTTTAATCCCAGCACTTGGGAGGCAGAGGCAGGCGGATTTCTGAGTTCAAGACCAGCCTAGTCTACAGAGTGAGTTCCAGGACAGCCAAGACTATACAGAAAAACCTTGTCTCGAAAAACCAAAAAAAAAAAAAAAACCTCTATGTCAAAAAACCCAGACTAATGAGTCATATTATTACTGTCACCATCTTCTCTGTTTTGTAAGAAAGAGATTAAGCCCCTGGAACCACTAAAACAATGGAAGCACCTTGCTACTTACATTCCCTTGAAAACTGGCTTTATGATTGGCAACAAATAGTTGTTTCCCTGGTGACAGGCTCATTCCATTTGTGTCTGAGAAAATATCTGCCAAGTCCCCAGATCTAAAGAACCAATTTGTGTCTTGTTTATAAAAGTAAAAAGGATATTCTCTACAAGATACTATTAGTTCATCTGGTAACTTCCATCATTTCCTGATGCTTCTGGATGAACTGTTGTTCTTGACTTATAACAGAATTTCTTGATGTATATACACTTGCATTTTTTTTCACATGAGATATTAAAATGATACATTTGGACTGAGAGTTTAGGAAATAGTTATTTGCTATTTTTGAGACAGAATCTCATTATGTAGCTCTGGCTGTCCTGGAAGCTCTCTATATAGACCAACCTAGTCTTGAACTCACAGAGATACACCTGCTTTTGCCTCTTAAATGCTGGGATTAAAAGTGTATACAACTCCACCTGGCTAATCAGTGAAGATTATTCTGCATTTGTTTGCTTGTGTCACAAAGTACACATCAGTAAGGAAACAGCCATTTATACTATTTGAAACTATGGCCAGGATTCCAGCTAAAAGCATCTTTGCTTATTTTTGTTTTGCCCTATTAGTCAGAATGCAACACAGAAGTTGCAGTGTTATGGTGAAAATCATTTTGCATTTGTAAGCCCCTCTACTGCCCAGGATCTGTGTACACACCTTGAGATGAATTGTTACAGGATGTTTTGAGAAGTGACTTGGTCACTTCTGCTTCCTCGGCACCTCCACACTCCTAGAGCATGATTATAGCCACAGGAATCTGTGCATTTTAAGCTAAGTTGGGTGAAGAATGCTTTACTCTAGGGAGGTACTTACCCTAAGATTAGACTTAACCTTAAGAAATCCTACTTTCCAATCTAATTTTTAATTTGTTTAAATGTGTAAGCATGTCCTGGCATGCTTGTGGAGGCCACCATGAAGGTCAGGGATCTAAGATGCTCAATATGTAGCCATGGCTATCCCAAAACTCACTATATAGACCAAGTTAGCTTCAAACTTAAAGAGAACTTGCCTGGCTCTGCCTCCCTAGTGCTACTGTACCTGGAATTTTTACACCTACTCCTTATAACCTGTGTCTGGTCTATTGTTGAAGAGCAGCACGTTGTAAATGAACTGTGTGATTCTAGCCAACTAGGTAATCCAGTGGCCTGATTAGAAAACCATTTGCTTCCTGAACACATAGTTTAAATGTGTCTCCCCAAGCTGGGCTGTGCTTTATTCTGCAGTTTGCTCTGCCTGCTTTTATCTGATCTGTGGGTTTAGTTGAGGCTGTCCTGTTTTGCTACAGTTTGGGTGATGTTCCTAGATTTGGTCTAAGTAGCTCTCAATTGCCATCTCTGAGTCTGTTTTTCTGTCAATGAGATACATATGATAGTGAAATATTTCTAGACCAGGTGTGGGGATGCACACTATAATCCCAGCATTTGAGGCAGGAGAATTGTGAGTTCAAGCGTAGGCTAATAGTGTCCCACCACCCATCCCCATCCCCTACCTCTGTTTCTAACAAGGAAAACACCAAAGTATTTATAGTGGTAGCTGATAGGATTGGTGGCTGCAGATGGACAGACTACTTGCAAACTGTTACTGAAGAGAACAGGCATTCTCTCTTCCACTTTTCTTTCCCCTTCTCTTTCTCCCTCTCTCCCTAAGACCAGGTCTCCTGTAGTCCATTCTGACCTGGAACTAGATTTGTAAGGGAGGATGACCTTGAACTGATCCACCAGCAGTCTCCAACACAGGATAATCTTTGTAACTAGTGTACTCTTTGTTCAGAAGAAATTTGTTTTGTTTTTGTTTGTTTTTGAATGCTCATGAAGGTAAGTGGCCTTGCAAGCATCCTCTGCCTATGAAAATGTTCGCCTTTGTATTAAAGTCAAAATTTCTCCAGTGAGATGGTTAAGGAAAAAAACAATTGTTCTCAGTCTTTGGGGGGACATGATAATTAGAGAAAAGCTAACCACATCAGTGCCATTAGAAAGGATTTTAAAGTTGGTTCATTTGTCTTTGCTGCCCTGGAAGCAAATATTCAACATTTCCCCTGTTGATACTAATCATTTGCTTAGCAAACTTTCTTAAAGATTAATAATGTCAAGTTGAAATTTTGCCTAGCTTGTCTAGATGATCCCAAAAAGCAGAGCAGGCAGTGATGAGCCAGGAGACTTTCCTGGGAGCACACTGCCAGTCACCAGGGCAGGAGTTCGGGTCTTGTGTGGGTACAAGCTTGGCTCCTAGGAATATTTCTGTTTTTCTTGTTACTTAAACCAAGTATGAGATAACCAGAAGATTGGTCTTCAGCTGGCAAAATAAATATGTGCCTTCTGTGCCACGTGTCTGCTCTCTTCTTTGCTTCCTCCTTTCTTCAGGTGCCTTCTCTCTTATATCCCAGTATTTCTTTATCACTTTAGCTTTAGGAACTTGGCAGATGTGTTTTGCTTGCTTTTATGGCATTTATGGTAGTGATTCAACATCAGTGTGTTTGTGCAGCAGGATCTAGATATGGCAAAATAAGTAAAACTGAATTCCAGTGAGGAATATGTGGGGATCCATTTTACAATTCTCTCTCTCTCTGGATAGTGTCTCATATGGCCTATGGCTGGCTTTGAATTTACTGGGCAGTGAGGATGACTTTGAACTCCTGATCCTCTAGCCTCAATTTTCCAGGTCGAGGTACATACCATCTTTCTTAGCTTTGTTCCTATTTTCAGATTTCCCTCATCCTAACCTAAGGTCTCAGGATGCTGTTCAGTGTCAGTGTATGCTAGACACTGGGTTTCTTCCCTAGCACTACAAAAAGGGAAATTAAAAACAAACAAAACAGATAGAATCTTTTCTGTAAAGGTGATTTTTATAAAGGATGTTGCTTTTTTAAAAAAAAATTATGTGTGTGTGTATGTGAGAGAGAAAGAAAGAGAGACAGAGAGATATAGCACCATGTGGAGTCAAGACAATTGAAGGGGTTGGTTCTCTCTTACCATGAAAAATAAAAAGTCAGGTCATCAGGCTTGACAACAAGTACTTTACCCACTGAGCTACCTCACTGGACTAATGCTCAGTCTTAAATGGAGATGTAAGGGTAAATAAATGGCTCAATGGCTAAAAGCACTTGTTCTTTCAGAGAGTTTGGTTCCCAGCACCTGTGTTGGGTGGAGTCACCTCCCATAACTCCAGTTCCAGGGATCTGGCACTATTTTCCGGCCTCTGCTAGCACCTGCAGATAGATACATGGCACACACAGACATGTGTAAATAAAAAATAAGAAGGAGATGCAGCAAATCAGCTGGTAAATGTTGCCTTGTAAGTGTAAGAGTCTAGGTTTAATTCCCCAAACCCACATAAAATGCTGGGCATTTTGGTGTGTTTGTGGTACTGGAGACATGGATACAGGCAGATCCCTAGGGCTTGCTACCCACCTAGCCTAGCATACTCAGTGAGCTCCACCAGGGAGAGATCCTGTCTGAAAAGGAAGGTTGGTGGGGCTGGTGAGATGGCTCAGCAAGAGACACCTGCTGCCAAGCCTGGCAACCTGAGTTTGATCTTTAGGACCTACATGCTAGGAGAAAAGATCTTACTGTAGCAAGTTGTTCTTTGCTCTCCATGTATAAATATACAAATATATGCACAAAATAAATAGAAATTTAGTTAAAAAATATGGACAGCACCTGAGGAAAGACTCTTGAGATTGACCTCTGGCCTGCAGATGCAGGTGCACACACATGCACTTGCACATGCAGACAGGCACATACAAGAAGTAGCAGATGGATTCTGCACATCAAAGGCTGCAGAGTAACATTGTGGAGTCAGTCATCCCACAGACATGCTTATTTGGCTTATAATGTTTTTATATACTTGCAGTATTTGTCAGCACTGAAAAATGGGGAGATTTCTCATCAACAACTTATTGGGGTGTTTTGAATATCAAGAGGCTGATGATACTGGACTGGGATTCTGGATGGGAATTACTCTCTCAAGCAGAGGTACCCTGAGAGGGAGTTGTCCTTTCCAGTGCCACTCAGTGACCTCATGTCTCTCACTTACTTGAGACCCCAGCATCTGTAGTCACAGTCCTGCTGTGCTATGGCTGTGAACACCTCCGAAGATTCCTTTGGAATGTTGCATTTATATTAGGCTATAAATAGTACCTGAAAAGGGTAAGATAGTTTCTGCCCTGCTGAACTCACAGGTTGTGAGGAAGCTAGACAAATGATGTCAATTCACTTGGAGTCTAGGAGAGAGCAAAGACCATCTCTCTTTCTAAAGCATTTTGCACCACTGCTTGCTTTTGTAAATAAAGTTTTATTGGAACACAACTATGCCCAGTCCTATCCATATCATATATAGCTGCTCTATAATGATGCAATGGCAGGGTTGACTGGTTTTTAGCAGAGAATATATTGTCTATGGAGCCAAAATAACTTACTGTCTGGCCCTGTCCAGAGCCAGTTTGCCAACTGCTGCCATAGAGGATCCAATCTGATTTAATTCCTAGATGGCTCAGTATGTAACTGTGATTGTGCTCATCTTATGTCAAACCTAGAAGGGTATAGAACAGTGAGTGGCTTAGCAAATTATCTGTGCTGTAGAATGTCACCAACTTCTCCACCACAAAGCTGGGGAAGAAGAGCTCACTGGGAAGCTCCCACTGTGGAGCTAGCTTTCTACTGCTCAGCTTAACTGGCTTTGGACTCACAGGGTGCAGTCCTGTGACTGTGCCTCTGTTCCCAAGTAGGAGAGAGTTGTAGAAAAGGAACAAGGTTCTAATTCTAAGTACTTTAAGAATAAAGAGATAATGACTGCCAGGTAAGCAGAGTGGCATACACAGTCTCAGCACACAGGGGGCTGAGGCAGGAGAGTTTCTGACCAGCCTGGGCTACATAGCCATCGCAATCTCAAAAAGCAAAACAAAACAGAACAAAACAAAAAAATATGATACTTACCTGGCAGGGGAGATACCATGATCACGAAGGTGGTTTTCCCAGGGCGAGGCCTATCCATTGCACTCCGCATGTGCTGACCCCTGCGATTTCCCCAAATGCAGGGAAACTCGACTGCATAATTTGTGGTAGTGGGGACTGTGTTCGTGCCCTCCCCTGGGGAAAAGAAAATATGAACCCCTAGAGTCTTGTGGGGATTTGAAAAGCCTGCCCCATGTAGCCACAAGTGACCTATGGATGTGTCACCTTATTTGGAGAATTTCTCTAGCCCCAACTACCTAGAGACATCCACTCCTGCCCAGAGATTTTATACTGGGCTGTATTGGGCTCATAGCTATATTTTCTCACTCAAAATTGATTCCACATGAATACCTGGATGTTCCATTCTCATGATGAGGGGCTTTGGGTATACCAAGCCTGCCTTGTTACTCAGGTTCAGTCCTCTAGTGATCAACAGTGGTATTTTAGGGTTTTGTTGCTGTGAAGAGACACCATGACCATAGATGGCAATGGCAACTCTTATAAAGGAAAACATTTAATTGGGGCTGGCTTAGAGTTTCAGAGGTTCAGTCCATTATTATGGTGGGAAGCATGGCATCATGCAAGCAGATACGGTGCTGGAGAAGGAGCTGAAGAGTTCTACGTCTTGATCCAAAGGCAGCAAGGAGAGACTGTTCTGCATAGCTTGAACACAGGAGACCTCCAACTGCCTGCCCCAACACTTCCTCCAACAAGACCACATCTACTCCAACAATGCCACACCTCCTAATACTGCCATTTCCTAGGGCCAAGCATTCAAACAGGAGTATATGAGGGCTGTACCTATTCAAACTACATTTGGCTACCCCATTAACTTTGGATATGTGCTGATGGAGCAGCTGCAACAGAAACCTTGGCCATGCAGACCTCACAATTTATGTCCTCTGCCTGGAATCCTCTGAACACTAGGAACTTCTGGCTGGTGGCAGCAGCCTTCAAGAGCACATGTTTCATGACACATATAGGCCTTCCCTGTAAGCCCCTGAGATTTCTCTTGAGCCACCCCAGGCATCTGTCCACTCTGGAGCAAGACATTCTTTCCCAGCTTTCTGCCTTGCCTGTGCTGCATTCCTATCAAGCTGCACCCTTTCTAGTCACTCCCACGGTGGTGATAGGCCCTGGCATGCAGAATTACCTCTTCCTGTCTAGGAGGCTTCCCACCAGGCTGTAGCAAGACTGGTGTCATGCCTTATTCCCAGTGGAAGTGGAGACCCACTCTGGTGTTTTATGCTGAGGCCTGGGAAACAGATGTTTTCTGGATTAACAATGTAAGCAGGGAGTGAAGCTGGAAGAAACTTAATGGCTCTATTCCAGAGTTCCATTTTGGGGGTCTTGAATTGTCTTAGTGCTCCAGGCACTAAAGATTCCAGGCAGGGGTCACAAATTGTGAGGTCTGCATGGCCAAGGTTTCTGTTGCAGCTGCTCCATCAGTGCCTTGTGACTCCCAGGCCTACTCTATATACTCAGGAATAGTCATTCTTTGTGAAGAACTGCTTGCTAGTTTCACAGAGCATGTGATTTCCTGGTTATATAAAACGGAGCTGAGCATGCTGTTGCAGAGCTTGGCATGGTGGTGTTCGTCTATAATCCCAGTGTAAAAGGTGGAAGCAGAGGGATTAGGAATTTAAGGTTAGCCTGGGCTGCATGAGAACCTGTCTAAAAAAATAACAAAACAACACCAATAACAAGAAAACCCCAAGAATTACCCTCCCAAACACATAAAATCCATACTAACAATATCTCCCTATTACAGTATTTATAAGAATTATACTATGTGTGTGCAAAGCCCAGGGTAAAAGTCTAGCATGTGGAGTACACTTGTGTTAGCTTCATCAATAATGATTTTGCTTTCTTGATCAATTGTTCTGACATGTGAGCCTTTGCTTTTCTCAAACTTTGCTGGAGGGACCAACCCCCTAAACTTTGGACTTGACCTCAGCTGCAGGAAGCCAACCAGGAAAGGTAGGAGTAGGAACGGCAGGGCCCTTGTACCATCTGGCAGCTCCTGCTTGTGGCTCCTGAGAACTTTGCCAGGAGGATGACAGGCCTTGCACCACCAGATCTTTCAGTTTTTCACAAGAGTACAGAACTTGGGATTGCTCTGCCTCTGCATCTTTTTGTTTTATAGCTGCAAAAACAAGCTATAAAAACCACAAAAAGGGTCAAGCCTCCCCTCCTCTGTGGGTGCTCCACATCACCCACCATGCTTCTAACGCGAAGGAAGTAGGACTGAGCATTTGAATTGGACTGGGATATATGTACAAATTCTGACATTTAAGAAAAAAAATAGCTAGCTTCTCCATCCCACAGCATGTATATGCTCCATTTGTAGTGGTTGAGAGGGATGCTGGTATACGGTAGATGCTCAGCAGAATCAGCTGTGGTGGTGCACAACTGCAGTCTCAGATGTTTGGGGGGGATGAAGCAGGAGGATTTTGATTACAAACCCAGGTGGGCTTCCCAAGACTAAACCAAATCAAAACAAAGTTCCTTGAAAAGGTGTCTGGCAGGCAGGATTCTTTAGGTGCTCATGCACTTTTCCAGGCAGTTGAACAGGCTGTTTGGGAGCCACCTTGTCTTGTGTGGCAAACCCAGAGATGAAAGGAGGCAGCTGGGTTATGGAAGGAGAATGGATTCAGTAACTTATGTGACTCACATAGAGATAGACCAGAATCCATTTTAGCCTGGGAGTCCTATTTTCACAGAAGCCATTGGTTACAGTATAGACGTGTGGTTTTTTTCCTTACTTTATTAATTTTCCAGTGGTTTCCAGAGGTATATCAAACACATTCAATCATATTCTGTTTCACCACACCAGAAAGTGGTAGGAGATGGACAGGAGGATTTGGAAAATGTCAGGGCCAGAAAGCACTTCTCATAGAAGATGATCATGCCCCTCCTAGCATTATCCAGTCATTCCAGAAACATCTGCTAATGCCTACCATCTAGGCACCATTCCAAGCATAGAGAATTGAGTTTTCATAAAGCCCTATGGCAACCTTGGTGAAAGAGACAGACCATGAACACATAAGAAGTGAAGGGGAGCTAGGTACACACCTTTTGTCCCACCACTCAGAAGGCAGAGGCCAGTAGATCTTTGTGAGTTCAAGGCCAGCCTGGTCTACTTAACAAGTTCCAGGACTGCTAGGACTGCAGTCTCAAAAAATAGTGATTGTGGGAGATTATGGTAGAAGAGTCTGTTCCTTTGAGCTGAAAACTAATTTGATAAGGAGGAGCTGAATAAGACCTAGGGGATGAATGGCCCAGACCTAGGGACTATAGAGGGTCAAAAAGGAGTCTGGAATGCAAAGAGCAAAGTAAAAATGAATGGGGTGGTAGGAACGAGCTTAGGGGAATCTGAGATGACTCAGACCAGGGACATGTGGAGTCTGTTCAGCCAGAGCTTGGTTTGGGTTATCTGCTACACATGAAGAAGAAGGTATGCTGATATTTCAAAATTTGTCTACTGTGACTTTCTGTCTGATGCTGAGGCTAGAACCCAGGCCTCTGCCTTTTGAACAAGGGCTCTACCTCTGAGCTTCTATTGTTGTTTTTAGATTTTATATTTGTGCATATGTGGTGTGTGTGTGTGTATACGTACATATGGAACTCAAAGGATAAGTTGCAGGAGTCATTCTCTTTCTGCCATGTGTGTGTACCCGTGTGTGTGTGTGTGTGTGTGTGTGTGTGTGTGTGTGTGTGTGTGTGTGTGTGTACATGTGTGCACAGAGGTCAGAGGATTAGTTGTGGGAGTCATTGCCTTTTTATTGTGTGGGTCCCAGGATTAGAACTCAGGTCGTCAGCACCGAGGTGGTGGCACATGCCTTTAATCCCAACACTCAGGAGGCAGAAGCAGGTAAATCTCTGTGAGTTTGAGGACAGCCTCATTTACAGAGTCAGTTTCAGGACAGACAAAGCTATACATAGAGAAACAGAGATACCCTGCCTCGGAAAACAAAACAAGACAAAAAACTAAGGTCTTCAGGTTTGCCAGGAATTCCTTTCCTGCTGAGCCATCTTGCTGACCTTGAGAGTCTACTCAGCTGCCATAGGGAAGTCTGGGCAAGCATGGAGGGTGGAGCTGGGTATGATGGTGAACATTTGGAAACTCAGCATTCAGGAGGCTGAGGCATGAGGATTGTGAGTTTGAGGCCAGCTTGGGCTATAGTATGAGATCCTATATAGCAAGTTCAGGATCTAGGAGAAGAGTCAGAGGCTAAAAGACCATGAAGATTAGATAAGTTTGGAGTGTACGTGGGAGCCAGAGTTCCTCAGAACAAGCCAAGATCCCTGGATGTCAGTAGATCTGGACAGAGGGACATAAACCTCCCAACTTATAGGTTTATATACTCTTTATAGGTTTCTGTATATTCTTTCATGTCCTTGACAGTGGATTTCAGTGAAACTGTGACTGATCAGTCCCATTGACAGATAGACCCTGCCACACAGTGCTGGCAGTCTCAGCCACTGTCCTGCTTGTCCTGCTCTCAGTCATCTGGGTGTAAGGCTGCATGCCAGTGCAAAGAATTCTGTGCAGGTTATAAATAACCACTTCCAGCTGCCAGCTGCGATTTGGATTTGGAAAGGAGAGGAGGGTCTTAGCATGACTTGTTTATCTCAGGTAATTTGGCAGTAAGCTGGGCCCTGGGAATTCTAGTTACAAGAAAAATGCGAAGCAAGAGTGACAGGAATATGGTTTCAGGCTTTCAGTGTGGAATGTAGCTTAAAGGCCCAGCTCTACCTGAGGGTGCGTGGGAACAAGGGAGCCTTCACCTGGCTCCTGCTCTTGTCTAGTGGATTTCTGGCAGATCCTTAAGTATCCTCAAAAGGGACTCATAGATTTAGAAGTAAAGAAATGTTGCCCCCTATTATCTCTGGAAAAACAAAACTGACAAAACAAGCCAGGTGTGGTAGTACACACCTGTGATCTCAGTGCTGGGGAAACTGAGGCAAGAGTCTCAGAGTCTCAGTCTACCCAGAGTTAAAGAGTCTTTTAACAACAAGGCAAAAGCGCACACACACAAAGCTAGCAAGAAAAGGCCCACATACTTATACAGAAACCAGTCTTTGGAGCTAAGCACTCCTCAGGCTGCTAAGCTGCCCTTCTTTCTGTTCCAGTCCTGCCATGCTGCTGTTTTATGTACTTGACTCTGACATGTGTTTACAGTGCATTAGGGGAAAGCCAGAATTAGGGTTCAGAGGCACTCAGGAAGTTGAAGTGGGCAGAGGGGGTGTGGGCTTTGAGTAGAATTGGCACTGGGTCTTGAGACTAAGCTGGCACACTTGTCAGATTCCCCTGCTGGCTCTGGGACCCCAGGCGGGTCATTTGACGACGACGACGACTTCTCCTTCTCCTTCTCCTTCTCCTTCTCCTTCTTCTTCTTCTTCCTCTTCTTTTTTGAGACAGAGTTTCTCTGTGTAGCCCTGGCTGTCCTGGAACTCACTCTGCACACCAGGCTGGCCTCAAACTCAGAAATCTACCTGCCTCTGCCTCCCAAGTGCTGGGATTAAAGGTGTGTGCCACCACTGCCTGGCTTTATTTCTATTTTTTTATGCTCGTGTGTGGTATGCATGTGTGTATATGCATTTGCATGGGCACAAGGTATGTGTGTGTGTGTGTGTGTGTGTGTGTGTGTGTGTGTGTATGTGTGTGTGTGTTTGTGTGTGTTCATGTGGTTTCCTGTGTATGTGGAGTCCCAGAGTTGATGTTGGGAATCATCCTGGCTCTTCTACCTTATTCAGTAAGATGATTCTCTCATTTAAACCCAGGGCTTGGTAATCCAGCTGGTCTCACTAGCCAGCTTGCTCTGGGAATCCCCCATCTCTGCTTTCTGAGGTTGGATTTACAAGAAGCCTACTATACTCACCAGGCAGTTATGCAGGTTCTAGAGACCAAACTCCATTTAACCACTGAGCCACCTCCCCAGCTCACTGTCACTTTCTTTTCTTTCTTCCCTCCCTCCCTCCCATTCCAGCAAAGGCTCTCATGCCTTTTAAGATTTATTTACTTTTATAAGTGTTTACCTGCATGTATATCTGTGTACCACATGTATGCAGTGCCCATGGAAGCCAGATGAGGGCATCAGTTCCCTAAACCTGATTGTTGTGGACAGGTGGGTTTGGGAACTGAATCCAGGTCCTCTCAGAGCAGCCAGTGTTTAAACCTGAAGAGTAAAGAGTAGATCATCTGGAACTTGCACATTCTCCCAGCTGTTGTCTATTTTTTTTTTTCTTAATTTTAATGTTTCCTAGCCACTTTTTATTTTTACACTGGGCATTGAACTCAGGGCCGTATGCATGCTAGGCAAGCACTCTACCACTGAGCTCCAAACCTCTTTCAGCATTTGAGTACTGTTTTTCATCTTGTGGTTTGACATGCTTATCTAGTAGCTCCCCACTGATGCAGAGGCAAGAGGAGGGTGTCAGAGCCCTGGAGCTTACTTTCCAGGCAGTTTTGAGCTACCTGACATGGATGCTGAAACCCACACTCAAGTTCTCTGCAAGAACACCATGTGCTCTCAGTCACTGGCATCTCGGCAGCCCACTACCTGGCAAATTATGTTACTGTGGCTCACATATGCGCACACACATGCGCACACACACATTTCCTGCTTGTGGAAGTTGTGGACATCTCAGCAAGTTTCTAGTAAAGATGTTGCCAGCTCCAAGGGAAAATGGCCTTGTGCTTCTAAGCCATTTTGTGTTCCATCCAGAAAGGTCTTTCTCAGACCCTTTTGATTTTTTTCAGGCCATTAGGTGAGAGGGATACTTTTAGTGTAAATTAAATTGCGTGAACACACACAAAATACAACATGAATGCTCATATGTAGACAACAGAAGATAAATTGGACTCATTGGTCACAAGGTGGAAGCACCGTCACACTCCTAGGGACAAACAAGTCCTTTGTTCTAGTTCTTTTTGATGGGATCTGTGGTCCAGGCTCTCTGTGCTGTGGGATTTGCACGAGTCACCTTTCTTCTCCAAGGCCTTGAAGGGAGAGTGGAATGCCAAGTCTGCCCCTCCATGGTTGGCATTTGTTCCAGATCTTCTCAGGAAGCCATCTGGCGGGAAGGGAGTGCCAGCTTCACCAGGGAGCCATTTGCTCCTAATCTCCTTATTAATTGCTCTGGGAGCCTGCGACAGATTAAATGCTGCATCACAGAGTGACTCCTTCTCTCCTGTACCTCTCCAGCACTTCCCTGTACTGTCTTTGTTATTAGACGAGGCTTAACCACCTTGCTGAGGGACAGTGACACATAGTGGTTAAGACAGCCCACTTCTGGGGCAGCTCGACTCACCAGCTTTGTGGTATCAAGCAAGTGTCCTAACCTCTGGATCTCATGACCTTGTCTGATACTGGATAATAGCAACGTCAGTTTCCTAGGTAGCTGTGATGTGTCAGTGAGTTGATACATGTTCCCAGCTTGCAGCCTAGCGCCTGGTATATACTAAGCCCTGACCACATCATGATGATGATTATGGTGCCAGTGATCGTGATGGTGACAACAATCAAGTGTCCACTGTTATGACAATGAGTAAACCTTTCAGTCACTCACCTGCAGTTTACTCCTTCCTACATTGGTTTATTCCAAAGAGAATAATAGCATTCCTTTAAAGCAAGAATTATTCAATCCCCAGCACCTGCTGCCTGCTTTTGTAAATAAAGGTTTATTGGAATGGTTATGTTGTTTAATTGCCTATTACCGATGGCTACTTTTGCTCTACAGTGGCAAAGTATCAGTGCCAAAGACCTTATACTCTTAAGACCTTATATATCACACAGCCAACAATACTTACTTTGTGGACTTTTATAGAAGATGTTTACTAATCCCTGGTTAACAAACGTGGTTGTGAGGCTTCAGGAAGAACCCTGCAAAGCTGGCTGCAGCCAGGTGGCAGAGCTGAGGCAGGCAGCCTGGTGTTGCTGACCTTCCATGACTGTGAACCTTGATCTTGTCTATATCCCCCACCTCTTTCCCCTGCCTAACTAGACAAAAGTAGGGGGAGCAGCTGAGTAGGAATAGATTAATAAGGAATACAATAAAGATATATTTTGTATGTGTATTTTTATCATGTACTTTATATTTTCAGATGTTCCAGATTTCACACACATGCATTAGTCTGCAGCAGTGGGTCTAAAAGGCTGCATTCTGTTTATTATGAATAGCTTAAGCTCATTTTCAAGGGTAATGTTGACATGATTTTCCTCTTGCCTGATGACTTTAGATGAAGACATGACTCCCTCTAAATGCTAGCAGTGAATAGTATATACATCTAGAGCAAAGTAAAACTGAAGTGTCAGATCCTAACCACTGACAATAAATCCTAAGTGCAGATAAAGCCCTTCTCAGGCCATAAACAGAGGAAACGTGTCCTATTTACAAAAGCTCAGCAGGTTCACGCCTCTTTTCATTTCCCCAGGCACACATCTGTCCTCTAAAGTGAAGCACACACGTAACATTTACATCTGGCCTTATTTATTGCTCTGGAACTGATGTAGGCAAGTCACCTTGCAAAGTGCAGAGGAACACCCCTTTTGTTTTGCAGGCAGTAGTTATTGATATTAATATCCTCCTCCTCTCTCTCTCTCTCTCTCTCTCTCTCTCTCTCTCTCTCTCTCTCTCTCTCTCTCAGTTGTTGTGAGAATAAATAAGCTACAGGTAGGAAGACACCCTGAGATGCCAGAAGCAACAGGCAGGTGCAGTGGACTCTGAGTACATTTCTCCTGTTCTTGCCAAGAAGTGGTCATCATGGAACTACGTGCAGGAAAGAGGTTCCTGGGTGTGAAGACAACCAGCTTCCAGGGAGCTTAGATCTAAATGCTCGTAATTACAGTGCATTATCTTCATTGGAAGATAAGCAAATTATTTTCCAATTTAATGAATAAAGACACTTCTAATTAACTCCAGAAGAGAAATGTGCCTTCAGGTTTTAACCAGTAGTTAAGGTTTTATTTTAACTGTTTGTTGAAACTTTATTTTACTTGTGTATGCATGTGGTGTTGTGATGGAACACAAAGCCTTATACATGCTAAACAGGTATTCAGCTACCATCAGGTCATTCCCCAGCCCGTAATGGAATTTTAGATGAACAGCAAATCCAGTGATGATTTGGACTAAATCACCATTATTTCATTTTATTTATTTCTCAGTATGTGGCTCTAGCTGGCCTCAAACCCACAGCAATCTGCCTACCTCTACCTTCCAAGTGCTGAGATTAAAGGCATATGTCACCACATCCAGCTTTAACACAATCCAGGAGACAAACTATGCCCCAGAGAGCCTGGGACTTTGCAAAGGTTCCAGATTGTTCTGTGCTCTCTCCCAGAGCAGAATCTCAGTTGGTATAACTGACAAAGGAAGGGCCTTACCAGATCTAGACTGCCTTGTTGGTCCCTAATTACCCTCTTGCTCCTGCCTTGCCCTGGGCTAGCACTCTTACCCCTGTGGACCTATCTTGGGTGTTTTGGCATCCCTGGCCTCCAACCCATGTGGTCTCTTTTAGCTCAGACCCATTTGGGTCTGCTTTGTGTGAGCAGACTAGACTACCTGTCATATCATCACACTGGCCAGCCCAAGGATCTGCTTGGAATCCACAGGCTGACAGTCAGTGTGGCCAAAGGGTTCTAGAGTGTTCTCTCTACTATCCCAGAATATTAGGGTTTATGAAGCTATGATTAACTTAGACCAAGAACTAGATCTCCTAATCCTTAGACTGGTCTCTTTTTGGTTAACTTGATTTGTACATATGTATAAGGAAACTCTGTGTGGGGTGGGGGGCGTGAGGCGGCGTGACAGGTGCCTATGAAGGCCAGAACAATACCTGAAGCTGGAGTTATAGGTGGTTGTGGGTTGCTTGATAGGGGTGCTGGAAATTGAACTTGGGTCCTCTGCAAAAGCAATATGTGTTCTTAGCCACTGAGACAATTCTACAGCTCATAAACTTATTTTTTTAAAGCAGTTTTATATTCACATCAAAATTAAGCAGGAAGTCCAGAATTCCCATATAACCTCCATCTATACATGAAACCTCTCTTATCATCATTGTTGTGGTGCTGGGGATGAAACCTAGGCCTTTCTTATGTTAGGGGAGTACTTTGTCAGTAGACATATCCCTAGTCTATCCCACCATGGACACTCCATGTTACAGTGCCTTATTCTAGGATCCTTCAAAAATCACTGAATCCACTCTGGGCAGTGGTGGCACATGCCTTTAATCCTAGCACTTGGGAGGCAGAGGCAGGCGAATTTCTGAGTTCGAGGCCAGCCTGATCTACAGAATGAGTTCCAGGACAGCCAGGGCTACACAGAAATCCTGTCTCGAAAAAAACCAAAACAAACAAACAAACAAAAAATCACTGAATCCTAAGGAGTTTGTCATAAGGTGGAAAGGAAAACATACAGGATCAGAAAAGCTTCAAGGGAGTATTTGTGGATCACAAAACATGCTGAAGTTTCATATTACTCTCTGCTGTCCCAACATCCTAGCATTGCTGTCTGTCTGTCCCAGGGCAAGTGCTAAAGGACTATGCACACACAACTTCAGAGCTCACAAACAGGATTATCCCTGCCTTGTCCTTCTCTTTGTGTCCCCAAAACAACTTCAAAATCCAGAGCTGGGATTCTGCTGAGTGTCATCCCTCATATGACATACTGAGATTTGGAGCATGTTCATGGTTGCCCCAGGGGTCTAGACCTGTGAACTGTGGAGAGAGGAAAAGACAAAATGTTACAGTAAGGGGTTATTGTGAGCAGAGCTGATGTGTTGCCAGGTCTCTGTGACTATAGCAAATTCTTGAGGATATCAGATTATAAAGAGGAAATGTCTGTTTGTGCTCGCAGTCTCTTGGTCCATTCCTTTGGGCCTGTGGTAAAGCAGGACCAACATGGTGGGAACATTTGGAGGGAGCTGCTCACCTTATGGTGGCCAGGAAGCAAAGAGAGAGGAAGAAGGGCTGGGTTCACAACAAGACCTAACGTCCCTGTATGGGCCCTACCTTCAAAAGGTTTTGCCACCTTTCCAGTAGCTTCACAAGCTGGGGCCAGGGCTTCAGCACATAGCATCTCAGTTACTTTGCTTGTTACTGGGACAAAATACCTGAAGCAACAACTTGAGGAAGGAAAGGGTTAATTTTGGCTTACAGTTTTGAGGTTAGTGTGTCAGAAGAGGCATGGAAACAGAGGTCACTTTGTCGAGTAGCATTCTCCCAAGGGACCTTGCCTAGTCCAATAGCATGAATGTGCCAGGAAGCAGAGAGCATGGGCCAGGACCAGGTGTGGATATAACTTGCAAAGGCGAAGCCCCTACTTCCTATACGTAGGTCCTATTCCTAAAAGCTCAAAGCATGGCATGTGGACATTCAGGATCCAACTTTAGAAGCAGATAACATAAAAAAATATCTAAATCACTTCTGTCAGAGACTCGGATCCCATCTCCTCCTCCACCACTGTGTCTTTTTGGGTTCTGCCTTCTGAGGTCTCTTACCTGATAGGACATGTGGTTGTTATCCTGGGATAGCCACCTGGGAGTCAAGTGGAGCAGTTTAGTAGATATGCTGACAACATACAGTGACTTCTGTTTTAGATTTCAATACCAAGGCAGTCTGTTAGGAGCTTTTCTAGTGGACACCCCATTCATAGGTGTGAAAACATGCTTTTGGAAGGATGCATTTGCAGGAGATGATGCCTCTTGAATTTACACATGCCTTCAAATGCTAGTCTAAGGCGTTCTGAGAAAGGCAACGATTTTCTCTGAAATTGCCCATTATGTGAAGCGCATGTGATTACCACTAATTCATTTCTGCACATCACCTGAGCTGTGAGTCTGGGGCTTGGTGCAGTACCTCAGAATGCACCCACCTAACTTTATGGCTATGCACATGGCAGAAGGCATTTTTATGGAAGGTGTTTTATGTAATTCCAAACAATTTAATAGAAATGTAATTCGACAGGGAAAACTACAGTCCCTTGGCCCTTTCAGAGTGCAGATAATGGCCCAGATTAAAGGGCTGGAGCTTTGTTCATTATAGTCAAATACTGTGTGTGAATTACCATTTTCCTTGCCGTTGGTCCATTTCAAAAGTGTGCCATTTTCCTATTATAATAACAGGCTGCGTTTTCTTAGAATCATCTCATTATGATTGGTTCTGTCTTTTCAGTTTGCAAATAAAAAGCTTTTGCAGTGATAAACTAGTTGTTCCCAAGCAGCCTTAATCTCTGCTTCTGCTTTTGAACTGCTACAGGTCAGGCCCTGCGGAAGGTGGAGAGAAGCCGGTCCTGCTCTCAGGAGAGAAACGAGGTAACTACACCCGCTGTTTGCAAGAACCTGGTGTAAACAGGCATTCTGTGAGTCCTGGGCCAAGTGAGAGCTGGCCTGCTGGACTTGTCAACCCATTGTCACTTGTAACAATGATCTTTTGTAGAGCATGTCAGCTGGCTTGCTGTGACACTCACTCCAGATTTCAGCCACTTAGAACAACAGCTATGCCTTTAGTTCCTGAATCCATAGTCAGCAACCTGGCCTTCTTTGGTGTTCTTGCTCACTGGCCAGGCTCCCCTGTTCTCAACTAGGGCTCAGTTGTGTCTGCAGAGCTTGCTGGTTGCCAGTCAAGGTGCATCATACTTCACATGCTGTCTCCTTCTCCCGCAAACTAATAGGGTTTGCTAACATGGGGTTTCTAGGGTCTAAGAGGATGGAGTGCCAGCTGCAAGGCCTCCTGAGTCTTGGGTTTCCAAAGGGTACAGGGACACTTCTGTCACTTCTAAGAATAAAAGGTTGTTTTTCAAGCTCAGCTGGGTCTAGGAGCTTCAAAGCAAACCGTAAGGCAGGCCAGGTTTAAGAGTAGGGAAATGAACAGAGGGAACGGGTGGAGGGGATTGGCTGCCCCTCCCTGCCAAAGACAGGAGCTCTTGGCCCAGATAGTCAAGTAGTCTAGAACTTGCAATGTAGCCCAGGCTAGCCTTGTACTGTGAAGACCTTCCTCCTCAAGTTCTGGAATTATAGGTGTATGCCACCACACCTAGGACCAGGTCTCATTTCTTGTCTTTTTGGTTGTGACCCTAGCTGAGCACAAAGATTCACTTCTGCACACTACTTGACCATTCTTGAAAGCTGCCCCACAGAGTCTATTTGCTCAGAATCTCAGTGGGACTAAGGGATGATGTGACAACTATTGCTATATGTGCTATGTACTTGGAAGACAAGTACCTCTAGACCATTGCACTGCAGTGTAAGAAACTATTATAGGCAGAGAAAGTGGGCTCAAAGAGCTCATGTAACCCTATCTGAAGTATCAAGAAGCTTTGCTGGTCTAAGGAGATGGGATCAGCCTTTAATTGAATGCATTGATCTTCCAAAGAACTAAAGATGGGTTCCCAGCATCTACATAGGATGCTTTACAACCTCCTGTAACTCCGGTTCCAGATCGGACACTCTTTCCTGGCCTCCCCAGATGCTTGCACTCACATGCACATACACATACAAGCACACACATACACAAATCAGAAATAAAAGTAATTGAAAGGAAGGAAGGGAGAGAGGAAGAAAGAGAGGAAAGAAGAAAAAAGACGGGGTTTTCAAGAGCTGTGTGGATAGGCCTAAAATTTCCACTCTTGAAAAGCCGAGGAAGGATGATTTGTAGTTCAAGTTCAGCCTACCATGCATAGCAAGACCTTTTCTAAGGAAACATGAAAGGAAAGAAGACTTTGCAGAAAAGGTGATAGACAGGTTGCCTCTTAAAGAATGAGTAGGAGTTATTTATTATTTAGTTTAAGGAAACAATATGGTCAAAGTCAGAGAGAGATGAATAAAGAAAACAGAAGACCTTTAAAGCCTAGGTGGGTGGAAGCGGCATAAGGACCATATGTTTTCATAGGACCCTTTGATCAAGTCCCATGTTCCTGGGAGAGGGCAGGATGTAAGGAATAAATCGAGCTTCATATTCTTTCTTCCTCTGCCCTCTCTTAGCAACAGAACCTCCTAATTGCTACTTTCCCAGCATTTCCATTGTGCCAATTGCCTGAGAGAATTTCAGATCATTTCTCTACTAAAAAGTGCTTCAAGTGAAAAACAAAACATGAGGCTGTTTATCTCAATGCCCAGGTTTAATTCTGAAAGATATTTAAGATGGCTTCAGGCTTCTGAAGATAGGGTGCTGGCTGGGTATTTCAACTGGCTAGAAAAACAGAACAACACTAATAGCACATTACTGGCTTAGGGGACTCCCTGATGCCCTGAACTTGCCCTCTCCTACCCTGCCTTTCTGTACTCTCCCATCACTACTTGGTAGCACTGTGTGCCTTATGCAGATGGGTAGCCATAGATTAAGCCTTGCTGTCATGAAAGTTAAGGAAAAGACATACTGTCTCTTTGTTGAGATGGTTGGGACAAGCAGCTGGGGACACTTGTCCTGTTCCTTTTCTGTGGGCTGCTCTATCCCCAGAGGGTGAGAATGGAGTTTCCCCCTGGGTCATATGAGTATTGTGCCTATGTGCCTATGTGGGATCATGGATTGACACTGTGAAGAGTATGTGGGAGGGGGGTCCCAGTGAACTTCCCAGGCCCTCTTTAGGCTAAAGTAATGCTGTGTAGACTCATGCCCTTTTACAGGTCGTTCTGTCTGTCTATCTGTCTCTGCCCTTCTCTCCTGCCCCTCTTCTTTTCTTTCTCCTATGTATATGGGTGACTATATGCATGCATGTGGAGGCCCAATCTTGAAGTTTAGTGTATTACTTGATTATTATTGTTCTTCACTTTATATAGACAGGGTCTCTTCCTGAACTCCAAGCTTTTCTATTCCATCTAGTCTAGCTAGCCAGCTTGCCCCAGGGGTCCTCTGTCTTGACCTCCCAGGTACTGGGACTATATAGGTGGTTACCACTCCTGCCAGATTTTTGTGTTGGTTCTGGGGAATATGAATTATGTCCTCCTACTTGTGAGGAAATGCTTTATTCACTGAGCCATCTCTCCAGCCCTTGAACCTGTGATCTTCTCACCTCTGTTTCCAGAGTGCTGGTATTATAGGGTTGTGTCATCACACCTGGCCTAACTGGCAGTTTTTAGCTCTTCTGCTCTGGGTGTGGGTCCAGACATCTGAATTTGTTAACTGCTAGCAGTGCACACATGCAGCTGAGGATGAGAATAGTTTTTCAGAGTGTGGGGCAGCCCTGTCTGCTGATTATGGGCTCCCTGTGTACTGTGCACAGCTTGCCTGGCACCCAGCCCCTCAGCCACCACTGACTCTAGATACCACAGAGACAGGTCCAGATAGACTGATGGACAGCGCAGAAGTACCCACATTCAGCTGCTAGGTTCCAGAGCAAGAAAAGGCTGCCTGGAAGAGGTGGGTCCTGGAAAGGGCACAGTTGGTTCAGAAATGTCCCTCCATGGTTGCTTTGCAGCAGCAAGAGCTTTCAGTTCAGTTGGTAAAAATATGCTTGCCCTTGCCTCTTAACAAGTATTCATGGTTCCTGCCTGTGGAGATTATGTAGTGTTTATGGCCCCTGGTCATGAATTATTAATGATTTTGAAATTGTGGCCATTGTAGTTTACTCAAAAATCATTAGGAAGCAAATTTGTCATACAGTGCTTAAGAAAAGAGTGAGAGAAAATCCCAGAGGAGAGACTGATTTTTATTCACCATCTAACCTAACCCTCCCATCTCTCAGTGTGCATACTGCTAACCAGGGCCCATGGTGCTGGGGGACATGTCCTCTTGCTGCATAGGAACCCCTGCAGCTCTGTGAATTAGAGCCTCTATGTGCATTGAGGGCCATAGTATAGGTTCCAGAGCAGGTCATAGCTGAGCAGGTGACCTCTGGCATCGTGAGCCCCCTCACTTTGACACTGCTCTCCAGGGAGAGCTAGTTTGCAGTGCAGTTACCTAGTTCAATTCCAGTGGCATTTGCTCCATAGTGTCTCATGAATATTTGGCTGTCTACTGTGTACATTTCAACAGAAAGAAAAACCAGTTACCCTTCTTCCTTTAGGGGTCCTCCTTTATCAGGCTAGGCTTTAGGTGAACTCCAGCCTTCCTACTTCCTGGCTGGGTGTCCCCAGGTAAGTGAGCCCTATTTAGGTTACTTCCTGGGCCTCCACTCTTAACCACTCCATGAGCCGCTTGTGATAATGGACTGCCATCTTTTGCAGTTGATTGGAGATTCTAAAAACCACTCATCTGTGAGCTCACTTTGTAAAGGACTGTAAAAGCCATTTAACTGTCCCTTTTGCAAACCTTAAGCTTGTGGGCTTGTGCATGCATGCACACTCTCACACACTGTTCCTCTGGGTGCAAGATTAAAGAAGCTTCTTTCTTTTCTCAGGCAAAGTGCAGAGACCTGGATCTCAGGAACTAGCCCCTCTGTCACTTTAGTGTGACATCAAGGGTAGGCTCCCACTCTCACTTGTTGCTCTCTTATACTCTTCCTATCTAGGAGACCCATTCAGAGGCCAGGGAGTGGGAGCAGCCATCCAGTCAATGCTGGGGATATTTGAAAGAAGGGGCTGGGCATGTGGCTCTATGGCAGAGAACTTATCTTATGTGCCCGAGGCCCCAAGTTCTGTCCTTAACACAGCAATAAAAAAGAAACAGTTGAAGGTTAACTATGTTCCTGATAGCAGTCCTCAGTTCCCTTTCCAAGAGGAAACCACTAATGTGTCCTTCCGACTAGTAGTCATAGGTTTTCCATCCACCTCTCTCTTCTTGTTTTTTGTGTGCAGATGGGTGTTGTGTGTGCATTTGTGTGCCTGTGCTTACATGTCAGATGACATCTTGAGTGATGTTCCTGAGATTCTGTCCATCTTTTTTTTTTTTTTTTTGAAACAGTCCCCCATTGTTCTGGAGTCCCCCATTGTTCTGGAATCCACCAAGTCAGCCAGAGAGCACCAGATAGGTCTATTACCTGCCCAGCACTGGGATTGCAAATCTGTGTTACCACACCTGTCTGTCTAATTTTTTTTTTTTAAATCAGTTTCTAGGGATTGAACTCCGGTCCTTGGGCTTGCAAGTTAAGCGCTATACTAACTGAACTATTTTCCTAGTTAAAATGGGTACAGTAAAGAAACCCATAGCTGTTTTGTGGTAGCACAATAGTGTGTGACATAGTCTGGTTTCTCTTCCTCTTGTGCTGTTTTTAGAGGAGGAAAGGTTATACTTCCAGGTAACAGTCCATCAATAAGGAATGTCTTTCTTTTATTAAAATGTGGTGCTGTCAGCTATTCCCATGACCTCCAACATCTTCACTAAGTTTCAACTCCAGCAGGTCTCTCTCCTTCCCCACCCCTTCTCTCTCCCTCCTTCTCACATTTAGCCCATCTTGGAAGACTCCTGTCTCAGGACACATGGACTGCCTTTGTTCTTTTTATGGTGTCTTTCTGTTTCACCACAGATGTACTTGAACATCATCCTTTATTTGAAACTTTGGAGATAAATGTGTTTCCTTTTCATAGATCTGGAAAGTAGTGGTGTCCCGGTAGGTCCTATAGAAATGCCCTGTGATGCAGCATATTCACATATGCAAAGGGAAGCATGAATAACATACCAAGCAGGGTAAATGCAGTCTGCTCATTATGTGTTAGCTCAGATTGGATTTGGGTACTAAGAGATGCCATGAGTGTACGACTAGTTCCTAGTAGTGACTGTCTAGGCTATTAATGGTCTCTTACTACAATAAAAATATTTTAAGGAATAATCTAAAGCAGGAACTTCCTACACATGTACAAAAACAGCCCAAGGTGAAGTCCTTAAACTAGAATCAGTGGATCAAAGGGTATATGCTTTATTGAAAGCAATGTTCCCAGTCATCTGCTAATAGTGCTTGAAGGGCAGAGTTGTTGGCTGCTGACCATCTCTAGAGTACTGGCCGGAATCAAGGGTGGCAGGCTTTGGCAACAGTGCTTACATCATATGTGCCTCCTCAGGCTCCTTGTGTCATTGTGGATGGCAGCAGGGCAGTTTGAGAAGGACTTGCAGGTGTATCTAGATGCTCAGATGTGAGAGCCATTTAGCCCTTAGAGAGAGTGGTGATTCTTGTAGGTTTCCAGTGACATTACCCATCCAGCAGCTCACACAGCCTTCCTTCTCTGACGTAAGTCTCAGTGTCCTTGCAACTTAGCCTTCTGGTAACTGAGCCATCCCTCCTCTCTCATTTATTATATATATATATATATATCTTATATTTTGAAAGAAAAATGTTTAGACTCAGTGGTAGATAGAATGCTCGCTTAGCATGTACAAAACTCTAGGTTTGATCAATAGCATAAAAAGAAGAAAAAGAGGAGGGGAAAAAGGAAAGAAGAGGAGAAGGAAGAGGAAGAAATCACTTATGAAGGACAGGAACAAGTGACAGGAAAATGCATGCTAAGGCACTAGAGCCTGCTGTGGCAGTCAGCTCTCCAAATGTGCACTTTTACGGGAATGAAACCTTTTAGTTTGTACTTCTGGGCAGAGAAGAATGAAATCCATTTTGGATTCAACTGCCAAGTGCTTTCCGAGTGTGAAATTAGCATTGTCTGTCTTTCTATGCCATGAGGTCTTGGTCTCTGTAGGTTTTGAGGAATTGGCTGGCTGGCTACTAGCCGTGGTACCTTCGGACTTTAAAACTGGGCAAGCAAGTCATACAGCAAGGTAGGAAGCCTATGACCACTGCAGTGAGCAACTCAGGTTCCTAGGCTCACTCTCATTCAGGTGGCTCAACCTCTGTGACTCCACATCGTCCTCTCAAGGATGGGGGTAATACAGAACTGGTGCCATAGGGTTGTGGTAAGTATTCTGTAGATGTATTGCACATCCCAGGAACTCCATGGATGTTAAGATTATAATTTAGAGCTTGCAGGGGCAAAGAAGCATATTTAGAAGGCAAATGCCTATAAAGCCAAGAAGCCAGGCTGGCCAGATGGGTAAAGGCACTTGTGACCAGTCTTGATGACCTGACTTGAATCTCTGGAGCTCACATGCTAGAGAGGGCGGATTGCCTCAAGTTGTCCTGTGACCTACACACTCTCTCTCTCTCTCTCTCTCTCTCTCTCTCTCACACACACACACACACACACACACACACACACACATACACACACACACACACATTATAGATAGATAGATTAGATAAGATGGATAGATAGGTAGATAGATAGATAGATAGATAGATAGATAGATAGATAGATAGATAGATAGATGCAAAAAAATTGTTTCAAAGTCAGGAGACAGAACAGAAGTGTTTTCAGGAAAGAACTGAACACAAACAAGCCTAGTGTTTGTTACCATGTAATGCCATCAGAGAGCAGCCATAATCCTTCCTGTAGGACTTGCTTCACCTTTGAATCCCCAGCTGCCCTGAGACCCCTGGGAGCTGCAGGAGATATGTCTTCAAACCCAGCCTTCGAAACCCATTTAACAAGGGCAGGGCCAAGACTCATATGCCAAACAGTAAAGAGAATCAATTTCTGATAAAATGCTGGGAAGAAGATTGACATGTCTAAAACATTTCTGGTATCAGCTTAGCTTCCAGCACAAGATTAAACTCTAGGAAAAACCCCTCAGAGAGCTGCAATTTCTGAGCAGAAAGAAGCTGTTTTGGATAAGCAACGTGCCCTTGTACAGAGCATCATCAAAGTCTCCTCTATCCTTCGATCTGAGGCATGAAATTGCCTTTAACGCTTGCCTCCTCCCCCCACGTGGAGAAAAAGCCATGTGTGGAATATAGAATGGTATTAGAAAAGGGAATGGTATCATCTAAGGAAATGTGGTGTCTGCAAGTGTCTCAGGAAAGATGTCTTCAGGGTGAAACAACTCCACCGCAGTGTGGACAACATGAACCCATTCCTGCTGCCACCGCTGATGTAAAGATACTTGCCTCCTCCCCTCTGTGCTGTTAGCTCTCTGGTCAGCTAGGTCTGGCAAAAGCCAGTGGCTTCAACTTTACTAGGATCCACAGTCTGTGGACCAGGGTACTGCATAAGCAATAGAAGTCTTTATACTAGCTTTATTTTAAAAGGGGAAATTCAGTCATATTGCTGAGAACTTCAGGAGTAGGCAATATCAGTGTCTGCATTGTTTCTGTTGCTGTGAGGAAACACTATGACCAAAAGCAACTTGGGGTGGAGAGGGTTTATTTCTCTTACTCTTACATATCACAGTTCATCATCGAAGGCAGTCAGAGCAGGAACCTGGGGGCCGCAGGAGCTGATGCAGTGGTCATGGAGGAGTGCTGCTTACTGCCTTGGTTCCCATGGTTTGCCCAGCCTGGTTTTTTGTTTTTGTTTTTGTTTTTGTTTTTGTTTTTGTTTTGTTTTTTGGTTTTTCAAGACAGGGTTTCTCTGTATAGCCCTGGCTGTCCTGGAATTCATTCTGTAGAACAGGTTGGCCTAGAACTCAGAAATCCTCCTGCCTCTGCCTCCCAAGTGCTGGAATTAAAGGTGTGAGCCACCACCACCCGACCCCAGCCTGCTTTTTTATGGTGCCCAGGGGTGGTACACCTGTTATGGGCTAGGCCCTTCTACATCAAACACCACCACCACCACTACCACCATCTACAACAAAAAACAAATAGCAAATAACTAAAACAAACAAAAAAGAATAAAACAAAAAAACCTGCAGCACAGGCCAGTCTAGTTGGGACATTTTCTCAGTTGAGATTCCCTCTTCCCAAAAGGACTCTAGCTTGTGTCAAGTTGATATAAAACTAGCCAGCACAGTGAGGTATAACTGGGTCCAAGTGTTCAGACTCTGGACTTCTCCTTTTCTCGTGGCCATTTACCCTTCATGCAGACAATTCTCTGACGTAGTAAGGTGGCTGCCAGCTACCCCAGGCTTACTGCATAAAGCCAGTTAGTGTGGTCTGGGGGCTGGAGTCAGAGAGCCTGGCTAGTAAACACCATGGAGCCTTAGTTGTTTCATATGTAGGATGGTGATGGAAGCTGCATCAGCCTCATAGGGAACTGGGGACTTGGAACAGTACCTAACTTGTAGCCCTGAGTAAGTGCACTCCCTCCTCTCCCCCTCCTCCTTTCTGACAATGCCTTCCTTCACTGTCAGCAGTTCTAGCAGAAGGACCAGGAGGTCAGCCAAGTTTAGTGCCCAGACTGAAACCTACCAGCTGGGTCACAAGAGTCAGGTTAGGAATCCCACATTAACATAGTTAGAAAGGGATAATTTCCCAAGAGAAAATTAGTTTACCATCACAAAAGATTGGGGAAAATATAGTGGGCAGGCAAGAGCCAGCCATCGACCACATAGCCACTTTATGACAGGAGTAATAGAGCTGACAGATGGGTGTAGTTGTTGACAGCAGCTTCCACACGGAGAGGCCATCTCAACTCACTGAACTCAGCAGTGCTCTTCTCTCTTATATGTGAGAAGTCTAGGCTCAGTGCAGCCCACATGCCTCTAGTACTTCAGCAAATACAGGCCTGAGCCAGCGTGCTATGTTGTGTGCCACTTGAGAAAGAGGTGCCAACATGAGGCCCTTTGGGCACATTCTCATTCTCCTGAGGCTTAGTTTCTCTGTATGTAGAGTAGTGCTCAGCAGGTCTTCCTCTCTTACTGGTGGGCAGAGTTGAGAGAGAGAAACACCAGGCCCAGCACAACTTTGGCCACAAGAAGGCTCTTTTCCAGGCCACCACTTTCCCTGGTCCTTATTGTAGACTCATAATTACAAAAAAAGGACTGTGGCCTATGTCCATGGACTGGACAGGTAAGAGAGCAAAGTGGCAATGGCCAGATGGCATAAGACTCATTTGTTGTTCATCTGATAGGTGACAGTCAGCTCCCCCAACCAAAGGAGTAGTTATGAACATGGGTTCTGATCAGAGGCCATTGAAATGGTTGCATATTTCCCCATCACACATGGTCTCTACAGAAGTTGCTTCCAGGGACCCGTGGATATGAGAAAGCCCAGGCTGTATTTGGCATTTGTGTGCAACCTACACATTGTAAACTTATGTTATCTCTAGATGGCTTACATGCTCCAGTGCTGTGTGGCTGTCCTGGAAGTAATTGTCCTGCTGTATCAGCGGTCTCTGTAAGGAGCAGTCTCAAGCTACAGTCATCTGGGAGGAGGGAGCTCTGGCTGGTACTTTCTATACACACTATCAACATCTATACTTGGGACAGGCTTTGCTATGGGTCTGAGGCATTGGGGTCTTTGTCATAGCCATGTTTATATCAACAATACACGTTCAGTCAGGACTTCATCTGTTTCCCCTAATAGAGACATCTAACATTTTTCAGATAACATCCTCAGGCCACTCATGGTTGGCTGATGGAATGAATTGGTGTGGCAGAGCAATCCAGATCTAGGCTTGGGTTAGATTTCCAGGGCTTGCATCTAGGCCATGCTATTTCATAGCTATGCAGTCTCTGGGAGTTTATAGATTCTCTGTGCCTCAGTTTCTGTATCTGAAGAATGGAGCTGCCAACTACCTCCTTTTGGAGTTGTAGAAATAATCAAGGGAGTAATATGTGTAGAGTCCTCAGAAGAGGATCTGCAAGTGCTGTGTGTTTTCAGTGTCATTCTTCTGATCCCTCCACTGGGCTCCTTCTGTTCCATGCTGTATTGACTGGTATCAGTGGGGTTGGGACAGGAGAAGCGGGGCTCACATCTGTCAACACTGTAAGAATGGGACATGCACCATCTACATTTTTTAGTCTTTTTCTGATTCTTAAACTACTGAATACTGATTGTAGAGAAACTAGAACTTACATAAAGCTAAAAAATTACTTTACTCCATTTTTATGACTGTGATGGTTTGTATATGCTTGGTCTAGGGAGTGGCACTATTAGGAGGTGTGGCCTTGTTGGAGTGGGTATGTTACTGTGGGTGTGGGTGTAAGACCCTCACCCTAGCTGCCTGGAAGTCAGTCTCCTACTAGCAGCCTCCAGATGAAGATGTAGAACTCTCAGCTCCTCCTGTATCAGGCCTGCCCAGGTGATAATGGACTGAACCTCTGAACCTGTAAGCTAGCCCCAATTAAATGTTGTCCTTTATAAAGTTGCCTTGGTCATGGTGTCTTTTCACAGCAGTAAAACCCTAACTCAGAAAACTACCTAATCAATCTTGCCTGAAAAACATTTTTAATTATATTCCTTTATTTGTATATGTATTCATGCATGTTTGTGTCATGGGGCACATGTGGAGGTCCAAGCACATCATGCAGGAGTTGATTTTCTCCTTCTACATATGAGTCCAGAAGGACAAACCCAGTTCCTTAGGCTTGGTAGCAAGCATCTTTGTCCATTGAACTATCTTGTGAGCCCTTAGGTCTTACTTGTTTTTGTATTTTCTTCAAGCTTTTTCCCTACAAAATAACAAATACTTAAGAATTTTTTGGATCATGTCATTACTTAATTAGGGACAATTGAAAAATGTCTTCCTTCCATTATGCATCTAACTTTAAAAATATTTTTGTAAAAAAAATATTTTTGTATTTCATGTTGTTATATATTTGGATGTTTTTGTATATTCACCATATGTATGCCTGGTACCCTTGGAGGCTAGAAAAGCACATAGGATTCCTTGGAACTGGAGTTTAAAGATGGTTGTGAGCAGCCAGTGGGCACTGGGAGCTGAACCCAGGCCCTTTGCAAGAGCAGGAAGTGCTCTTAACTGCTGAGCCATCCCTCCAGCTCCACCTTAACTGTTTAACTGATTGAAGTATAACTTGAATATAATGAAGTGGACAGTCTTTTGTTTGTTTGTTTGTTTGTTTTGTTTTTCAAGACAAGGTTTCTCTGTATAGCCCTGGCTGTCCTAGAACTCATCTGTAGACCAGGCTGGCCTCGAACTCAGAAATCCACCTGCCTCTGCCTCCCAAGTGCTAGGATTAAAGGTCCAGTGAAGTGGACAGTCTTAAGTGCATGCTTTTTATGAACGTATGTGTGAATGCACCCATGTTCACACTGCCTATGTCAAATAGAGAGTGTCTCAGGAGACTTCATGAGCCTTCTTAGCTAACACCTCTCTAAAGTAACCATGACCTAGAATGAGAGCAACACAATTTTGTCTTATTTGAACTTCATGTAAGATGAATGACAGTGTATGTAATTTTTATGTCTGTGTTTTCTTTTAAATGTATCTATAAAGTTTGTCTGGTTTATGTTTGCTTTATGTACTAGAAGTTCATTCTTTGTCATTATGGAATAGACCATCAGTTTTTCTTAGAAAATTTAAGTTGCAAAATAATTAGAATGAAATGTTATTACTAAAAAGGTTTTCTTTGTATATTACATATACCTCATGCGGCTGAGGAGGTGTCCCCCTGGGTAAGAGTGCTTGCTGAACAAGTATGAGGACTTGAGTTTGACTCTCCAGCACCCATATAAAATGTCCACTTAGGCTTATAGGCCAAGCATTGTGGGGAGAGACAAGCAGATCCTGAGGGCTGTTTGGATAGCTAGCCCTGCTGAACTGCTGACTACAGGTTCAGTGAGAGACTGACTCAGGGAATAAGAAAGGGATTTAAGACACCTGGCATCCTCCTCTGACCTGTATACACACGTGTGCGCACACACACACACACACAGACCCTACCATATACCATGTATTCCCTATTTCATTCTCTTTCCCACTATTAGCAATTGATCCATTAGATTTCCTTTCTTTCTTTTTCTTTAATTTTTTCCTTCTTTCTTTTCTTTTCTTTTCTTTTTTTTTTTTTTTTGAGGTAGAATTTCACTCACTATGTATCTCAAACCTACCTTAGCCTTCCAAGTGCTGGGATTATACTCAGATCCTTGTCTTTTTAGAGCTGTCTGTTTAAGCACTTCTTTATTGTTCAGTCCAAAGTGCATTTGACCACAAACAACAGAAAATCCAATTTAGAATGCCATAAACTAGGCATTAGCAACTTCTATGTTTAAAAAGAAGCAGATAATAAATAATAACATCAGTGTTTATGTGTATGTATAGTCTGTCTGAGTTACTCTTCTTCGTCGTCGGCTTTGTTGACGTCATCGTTTTCTTCCTCTTTGAACTCACTATGTAAACCAGGCTAGCCTAAACTTACAGAGATCTACCTACCTCTGCCAAGTGCTGTAATTAAAGGAATGTGCCACTGCACCCTTCAGAGTTACTCAATTCTGTCATTAGATATAAAAGCAACCTTAATGCATGTGGCTGGCCAGTTTTGATCTGATTACAATTTACAGACCCTTGGCCTAAATAATAAGATAATAAGATGTGTTTGGTTATTGTAAAACTACCAGTAGTCTTATAAGGAAAACTTAATTTTTTTTTTTTTTTTTTTTTTTTTTTTTTTTTTTTTTTTTTTTTTTTTTTGGTTTTTCAAGATGGGGTTTCTCTGTATAGCCCTGGCTGTCCTAGAACTCACTCTGTAGACCGGGCTGGCCTCAAACTCAGGAATCTGCCTGTTTCTGCCTCCCAAGTGCTGGGATTAAAGGCATGCGGCACCACTGCCCGGCTGAAAACTTAATTTTTACTTCTAAAAAATTTATTTTTAAAGCTCATCTAACTGAAACCTTGCCAATAGTCAACACTATACTTTTTGCTGGGCCTTATTCTTGTGTTGTGGGTAGATGCCTCTACACAGTCTTCTAGAGCACTAATATTTTGCTCTAGCTATATCTTCAGTTTTTCCTTAGTTTTTGATCTCCTCTGTTTCAGTAGCTAAATCTTTCTCTGTTGGATTTCAAATTAATTCTTTCCTTTATAGGCTCTTGTTGTTTGATAGATGCAATCTCTCCCTTTACCCTTCTGATCATAATAAATATAGTTATTGGGTTTCTGTTTTTCTTTGTTTGGTTGGCTTGGTTTGGTTTGGTGTGGTTTGGTATTGGGGTTTTTTTGTTTGTTTTGGTTTTGGCTTTTTTTTGAGAAGGAGTCTCTACTCAGATCCTTCAGAAAAATAAACAGAACAGTTATGAACCATGAGATATGGTTTATGTATGTTATAAGGGCTCTGCTTACTTCACTATGTATGTCTTTGATTATTTTTCATGATTATCAAATTGGGACCTTTTGTTCCTGTTGTTGGTTTTCATGAATGCGGGATGATTGTGAATGTGTACCTCGATTGCCTGTCTTCTTTCTGGATCCTGATTTTGTTGTTGTTTTGTTTTTTAATGTAATTTACCACCAGTGATTGGACATTGGAGCAAATTTGCTGTAGTAGTGTGACACTGATCCATTAGTTAGTTTTCTGAGCCTAGCCCTGCTCACTCTTCCTCCAGATACATCATGCCTTTCTGTGCCAGAGGTCCACCATCATAGTTCCTGAACACCAAGCAGGTGGAAGGACCACCTTCTGCTGCTTCTTGTGTTTCCATCTAGCTTCTGACTCCAGTTTGGGGCCTCTGTCTCCCTGAAGACTGTGCTGCCTCTGGGTTTGGAGCAGCACACAACACCTTCCCCCGTGCCCAGCTCCTTGCTAGCTTCTGTTTCTGGGTTTCTTTTTGCTAACCCAGTTCTGTCTGCCAGCCAGTTCGCAGGATTTCTTAACATTTGAAATCTGCCATGGGCACTGTCATTTGCCCAGCCTGTCACAGGTTTAAGTGGTGTTGCTTGTTTGGATGTGGGTAGGGAGAGACTGCTGTACAGAGTTGCTCTCCTCTGCCTGAGCTGATCCAGCCTGACTTCTTGTCAGATGATAACCACCTCCCTATGTACCTTCCTCTGCCTCAGAAACCAGGAAAAAGTCCAACCATGGAGTCAATGTAGACTGTAGGGACAGTGGTTTAGATGGTTTAGATATTCTTTTGCTCTAGCCTACTTGGCAAAGTCTCTTAACTTCTTTATGCCTCAGCTCCTCGTGTGTCAAAGGAGGGCAAAGTTAATAACAAATACTCTATAAGCTAATGAAAGTATCCATTGAAATAGTGGGTGCCAAGTGGTCAACTTGGGACTTGGTGCACAGGAGGTGCTAAAACACACTAGTACCCTTCCACTCTTGTTCTGAGCAAACATCCCTGTGGTTTCCTTCCTCCTCCCTTCCTTTGTTGACAAGGTGTCCCCTTGCCTCCCAAGTGCTAGGGTTATAGGTATGCACCACCACACCTAGTTTGGAGCCAGCATTCCTAGTACACTTATTGTTTATGTTGTACCAATAGTTCTTGGAGTTATAGCACTTTGCTGGCTTTTTTGTATACATGTGTGTGCAGGTATGTGTTGAGTATCTTCCTCAGTTGCTCACCATCTCATTATTTTTAATTTATTATTATAAATAAGTACACTGTAGCTGTCTTCAGACACACCAGAAGAGGGCATCAGATCTCATTACAGATGGTTGTAAGCCATCATGTGGTTGCTGGGATTTGAACTCAGGACCTTCGGAAGAGCATTCAGTGCTCTTACCCGCTGAGCCATCTTACCAGCCCCACCATCTTATTTTTTGAGACAGGGTCTCTCACTGAACCTGCAACTTCTCATTAGGCGAGGCTATCTAAACTACTTAGTCCAGCACTGGAGTTTCAGCCCTGCATAGCAGCCATGCCTGGCTTTTACATTTGTACTGAGGATTAGAACTCAGGTTTTTATGCTTGCATAGCATAAAGGCATCTCCTCGGCTCCATACTGTTGGTTTTACGCTCCATCTTCATTCCTGTGAACTTTCCTCCAGTCATGTTTCCCCTCCTACTACCTCTCCTTGTCTGGGACCTTCCCCTTCCCAATGCAGTTTATCAAACCTTCCATGGTCCATCTCTAGCCTATCAAAATTGTCCGGAACTTAGATTCCGTCATCCATATTTTTTTCTTTGTCTCCCATCCAGATGTCATCCTCAGACTTTATAAACAGCCTCTAACAGCCATTGATAAAATTATGGCCTGAGATGGGACCAAGGACAAAGTCCCATGGCATACCACCCTTCCCAGGAAGAGTAATTTAGATGGCAGGGTAAGATGATTAATCTTTTCAGTTCCTGTAATGGTATGTCCTTGTGGCTTGATTATGATAATATTAGCAGCCACATGGTAGGTGTTACTTACCATGGCCAGGCACTGAGGTAAGTGTTTTCCGTGTAATGCTATTATTTCTTACAGTACCTCTGCAAAGTATTGCATTACTCAGAACTTGAATTAAAAACAAAAAACAAAAACTATCTGGAGGCAGCCAAAGTGGGCTGTGTACTGCAAAGGAAGGCTCTGAGGAGGGGTTGCTTCTTAGAAGCCAAGAGCAGGGAGGGTCATGAGCAGGTGGTCTGCAGGCTCTCAGGATGTCCTCTTTCTGCAGCTTCTATTTTGATAGCTCATTCTTACTGCAGCATTCTTCATGATTAATGCAGTCCAGCTTTCTGGCTTACTTTATTTCTCACTTTTTCTTTTCTTTTTCTCTTCAGAAGAGGTCTTGCCATATAGACCTCACTGGTCTGATGGCATTTATTCTATAGCCTAGACAGGCCTAAACTCATCTAATCCTCCTGCCTCATCATTCCAAGGGCTGGGATTATAGGAAGGCACCACCATGACTAATTTAGCCTTCCTGCTTTCTTAGTTCATCTGGCAGAAAATCCAATGACTTCTAAATGTGTTTCCCCCTCTCAGGAGAGTAGTCAGGCCTCCAACCCCAGCAGCACCCAGGAGGCACAGGCAGGAAGATCTGGGCTAAATATTGATGAGTGAGGGAAGAGGAGGAGGGAGGGAAGGAGGAAGGAAAGGAGGGAAGGACAGAGGTGGGGAGGATGAGAGAGAATATGAGATTCTTCCTAGACCTTCTAATCCAAACTTCCCAGGATTATTGGCCATGTGTCTGTTCCTGGGCCACCCACAGCCAGCAGCATGGTCACAGGTCTTGACCAGCTTCCAGGAATCTTAGGCTTTGACCTTGTGACAAACAAAACAGGGTTGAGTCCACAGTCCAGCTGCTTGTTTTTATTTGACAAATGAAAGGTCCTCAGGCTAGCTGTGGTCAGGGAGGACTGGCCAGTGTCTGAGGTCTGTAATGTCAACCCCTGTCATTTGTGCTCAGTGGGAGCCATGGTCGATTGTTCTTTGGAGCTTGCTTGGCACCTTGTCCTTGCAAGAAGTCTCAGAACTTCCAGTTTCATAGAGACCATGGAGTCAGCAAGGCTAGCCTTCAGCTCAACCCCTTCCTCCCCCTTTTGGCTGGCTCAGTGTTTCACCTTCTGTAGCTGGAGAACAGAGAGACTAGCAATGGCTGTTCTACAGTTGGGATGATCTGGTGACCTAGTGCACAGAGAATTTGCCCTTGGCAAATCCTTTATCCAGCACAGAGCACTGGGTTCTCCTAACCATGCAGTGGTGGAAAAAGGCTTAGGGTCGGGGAGAAAGTCTTCAGCTTGCAGGACCGGGGCTTCAGGAAGAAGTGTCACTGAAGCAGCATTAGTGGGCAGAAGCGGTGAAAAGAACCAGCTCAGCCTCAACCGTGTGCAAGAGCACAGGGGCTATAAGCAGTCCCTGGTGAGAAGAGAACACATAGCACATAAGGTCTATGGCTTGATGGTGAAGACTCTCATCATTCACCTGTTTATTCCTTCACCTCTAATATATACCATCATGGTTGGAGACAGACTCTGAGCAATAAATGAAGATGAAGGACGTCAGAAGAACAGTTGGGTTGGGGTTGAGGCAGCATGGAGTGTGGAAGTTGTTAGGTCAGGTTTTGAGGAAGTCCCTGTTGAGGAAGCTTAGAGGAAGGAAGTGATAAGCCACAGGGATCTCTGGGAAACAAAAGATCTGCAGAAGGAGCAGCATAGGCTAGAGTAGGGGACCCAGGCTAGCCTCTGTGGAGTCCCAGCAGAGAAGCTGGTGGCTGTTTGGGAGCAACAGTGGGGGGTACATGGAAGGGGGGTGGCTGTGATATGGATAGGGTGTATGGGAAAGAATGGAATGAAAGGAAGGTCTGGTCAGTCAGATAGAGGTGCGAGAGGCTTCAGGGGAATGAATGCTAGGAAGGTGGCCCACAGCAGTACCTGGGCATCTCCATCATTGCAGAGGGAACAGCAGTGATACTCTGACGGCTATCTGGAACTGAAGAGCCACTGATCCTATTTACTTATTATTCGTTTGTTTGCTTGCTTTGGAAGAGAGAAGTTGATTTGACTTGTTATTTAAAAAAACACATGGAACTAGCTTGCTTATAGAAAAAAGTTACTGTTAACCAGGATGAATTGCTAATTATTTTTTCCACTTCTCCCTAACCCCTCTTGGAGTAACTGTTGCTACTGAAACCTGGCATGGATTCTTCTAGACCTTTCTCCATGTGCGTGCATGGCTGAGTGGTCCACAAAATATGTGTGGTGGTTTTGGCTTAGTTTAACATAGTGTCCCACTGAATATGCTGTTTTTCAGTGTCATACCTAACACTGTTGTACAGTGTGCCTTAGAAGTTGTGGTTTGCCTTCACTGCCTGAACTCAATGTTTCAGATTTATTCTGGGTGGCTTTAGGCACATGTTTTTTTAACCTGTTGTAAAAGTTCAAATATATGCTGTTTTTTTGTTTTTTGTTTTGTTTTGTTTTGTTTTGTTTTGTTTTGTTTTTTAAAGATAACCTTCATCTAAAGCAAAACAAAACTGGGCACGGTGACTCATACCTATAACTCCAACACTTGAGAAACTGAAGCAGAAGTTCAAGACTAGCCTTGACTATATATTGAGTTCTAGGCCATCCTGGGCCACAGAATGAAACTGTGTCTCAAAAATCAGTCAAACAAACAAACAACGAGGACTAATGGGGGCTGATGTACTGCAGAAGATTTAGCTGTCCCCACAGGAGGTCACTGGGATGTTTTCAACCAGCTTTCTGTACCTTTTCCAAGGGCTCCTATGAGTCCCTTTCAACTGGTTTTTAGGGAATAGAAAGGCCCAGTCCCAGGTTACCATGCAATATAGTGTTCTGTCTTTCCTATTGCAGTGAATCCTACTTCTTTGTTCCCAGAGTGCCTATGAGAGCTGGCAGGGGAACAGCAGTGGACTCACTCAGATCTGGTTGAAGCAGGCTCTTATAAAAGAACCTTGTTCCTAGAAGCCCAGAGGCCATGAAAGTGGTGGGCTACTCTCCCCTTTAAGAATATGTTTCTTGGTTGGATAAACACTACCTTGGGGGTCAGACAGACTCGTGAGTCCTTCCTTTCCTTTTAAAAACAGAGCAGTCAGTCTGCAAGCCTGACTTGTGCCTGCTTCTGCCATTCCTAGACTGCCTCTACAGCTTGAAGGCACCCGTTTGACAGCATGCCAGGAGCAGCATTGTAAAAGTGCTATTTTGATTAGAGCAGGCCAACTACCCTGTCACTGGTTCCCTTCTTCTCTGCTCATGTTCCATATCCTGCCGTCTGCTACCAACCTGATACCATTCTATGCTTGCCACTGTAACAACAACACTTTCAAGGATTGATGCACAGCCTCAGGCTGTGATTGTCACTAGACAAGCTGCCTGCTCTGAAGGTGTGATGGCAGTCCCTCTCTGGGAGGCAGCCCCAATTCTACCAAGCTGCTTTCCCTGAGATAGTCTGCCCAGCCACTTCCTGCATGAAAAGGAAAGTTGGTGCTTTAAAAAAATGTAAGGCTGAGAAGATGACTTAGTAGGAAAAGTGCAAATGTGAGGACCAGAGTTTGAATCCCCAGCACAAACATAAAAGTCAGGTAGAGTGGTGTGCTTCTATGGAGTCCCAGTGCCGAGGATGCAGAGGTCCCAGGACTCGCTCACCAGTCAGTCTAGCTGAAATGGTGACTTCCATGTTCAGTGAGACACCCTGTTTTAAAGAATGCAGAGTGAATGCTGTGCATGGTAGTGCATGCCTCTAACACCCACCACTTGTGAGGCAGAGGCAGATGGATCTCTGAGTTCAAGTTCACTCTGGTCTACACAGAGAGCTCCAGGCCAGCTAAGGCTACATTGTGATGCCCTGTTTCAAGACAAAACAAAACCCTGAGGTAAAAAAGGATTCTCATGCTTTTATGATTTACCTTCAGAGATGACTGCCATTTTTGGCAGTTCTCCCAGTTCCTTCCTTCCTGTCTTCCTTCCTTCAACACCAGCTCCGGGGGATGGATTGCCTCTGACCTCTTCGGTTACCTGCATTCACATATGCATACCCACACAGGGACACATACATGTGATTAGTAAAAACAAGCAGCCCACCAGCCATCCCTTTCCTGTGTATGTCCAGCTTCTTGTTCATTTGCTTCCATCCTTAACCAGGCTCATAGCACAGAGTCCTGACTTCTCCTCAGCCGGGCCCCTTAAATATCAAATCCAGGAACTGGCAGCTTTGTGATACACACCTCCATGACAACCATATTTCAGATTAGAGATTGGAGACCATGGCCTAAAGAATTAAATGTGTTTTGGGGACTTGGGAGTAGACAGTTTGAATGTGGGTCATTGTGGAAAATCCTGGCTAAATCAAGATTATCCATGAAATACTCTGGAGGGTAGCTTTTGGTATAATAAATCTCAGATCTGCTGTAGGAGCCCAAGGTCAAGGAGGAATCACAAATTATCCTAGGACCCAAATTTGATAATATTCCCTCCCACTCCTGTTCCTAGGCCTTGGCCATAAAAATTCCTTCCACCTCCTCCAGTCTTCTAACCTCTGTCTGAGCCAACACCCTCAATGCTTCCTGACACTCCTATCCTCTTCTCAAGCAAACACCTCGTGGCTTCCTGTTAGGTTAGTTTTAAGGACAGTTGTCCTTGCTGTGTTCACATAGTTCTTGTGATCTGCCATTCTCAGTCCTGTGACATGCTCTGCGTCTTTGTCCCCATGGTGGCAGGCCCTTGGATGCCCTGTTTCTTCTCTTCTTGATGTTCTTGCTCACATGTGATCTTGGTCTGAGCATCTGCTTTTTTAAGACCCTCCCCTCTGCACATACTGACTAGCCTGCTCAGATATGGCTCACACCAGCAGGAAGCTCCTCAGATCCCCAGAATAGTCACATCTCCTTTCCAAGTCACTAGTGGTATCAGCATGTATTGATGCATGCAATGGTGTGTATATATGGGGAGTAGCTTGCTTAAAAATCTATCTTCCTCGACAGACAACCAGCTCCATAAAGGAAGGGACATATCCTGGCAAGGGACAGGAAGTACTTAGTAACTCTGCAGGAAGGTTGCAAAAGAGAGGAAGGAATGACCTGCCACATCTATATTCTTAGATAGGTATTATGAAAGCTCGTGCTGTCAGGCTTTTTTTGGAATATTTTCTTGTGTTTCTGGGGCTCGAACCCAGGACCTCCCAAGTGGCAAGCTGAATTGCTGAATTACTTGTCTAGCTCTTCTTGGTATTTTGAAATAAGATCTTGCTACATTGCCCAGGCTAGACTAAAACTTAGGCTCCAGAGTATCTGGGATTTAGGCATCATTATACTAGTGAACATTTGAGCGTAAGTTCAGTTTGGGTCCCTAGATCCTAGTGCTTTTCCCTAGAAGTGAGAGCGATCTTGGCACCTGATGTTCGGTATCCACAGGCATCAAACATGCCTCCATGTCAGAGGGCTAGGCCTCCCACTGTGTCTGTGGTCAAACAGCGTGTTCTGACCATGTTTCAAGTTCCAAGATGGACTCCAGAGTCTCTTCACATTATGCTTTCACATGCACTGCTCCTTCCGTATGGCCTTCCACCCCACTGTCCTCACCTAGTGAGCTCCTTTTGGACTCAGCTTCATGAGAAGCCTACTCAGCCACCATAGGCAATGCCATGCTCTGTGCCCTGCTTGCTACTGCATGACCCAGACACCTCTTTTCTGTTGTCTACCACATGGCATGAGACCAATCGTTCTTTTCCACCTCTTAGCTTTCTGAAGATGGGGATTTTAATCTTCCTTCCTTTCCTCCTTTTCCTCTTCCTTCCTTCCTTTCCAAAAACACTCTGTCAGCTCTGGTATGTGCTAGGAACCAGCAGCCCTGAGATATAGAGTACAGAGCCTGTGAGTACTGTGTCTACCTTTGGGGTTGAGCATCTATCAGGTGAGACCACAGGCAAACGGACAAATATTTACAGTGAGAGTCACCAGGCTGGAAGGAAGGGGTGGGGTAGTGCATAAGGCTGGGGTCACAGGGAACAGCCTAGAAGAACTGCTTGGTCAAGCAAGCTCACACTCCCTGCAGAAGGGATTCAAGGTAGGCAAGGCAGCAGGGGTAGCAGTTTGGAGACTAGGCTTCCCTGAAAAAATAGCCAGAAGGAGATATGGCTCATGTAGTGGGAAGATGGAAATGAGGCCCATGGAGAGTGCTGACAGCACACTGCCGACATTTATCTCTGTCTCTATCCTATAGCCTGATGCCTGGCTATAGGAAAAGCACAGGGGACAGTGGTAGGGTTAATAGGAACTGCCCCCACCCCATTTCTCCCTGCTTTTGAGGTCTGGTGCTGGCTCCAGGGTGACACTAGCTCAAGCAGCCATGTCTGCTGGGCTAGGAATGATCAGAATTGTCTTCGGGTAGAGTCCTTTACCTGGGAAAGGGTTGGGGTGTAAATCAGGCAGGTAGAGACTAAGATTGGAGGCTAGAGAGGGACATTGCTACCATGGTCATCTTTTTTCCCCATCAGGTCCAGGGATCATTCCAGCAGGACTGCAGCAGGTAAACTGTAAAACTTCACTCAGTCATTCTCACAATAATGCGGGGCAGGGATGCAAACATAGCATTCCTTCCTTGGCAGTCAAAGGCTATGTACAGTGCATGTCTGAGTCCCCTCCCTCCAAGCACTGCTGGGAGCTTTGACCTCAACTGCAGGTCCTTATCAACTCAGGACTGGGTGCCAGTATGTCAAGTCTGTCAAACCCTCTAACAGCTTCTTGGCCACCTCAGCATAAAGCATGAGCTTCCTTGTGAGTCTGGCTTTGTCTGATCTGGCCACCTGCTGCCTCCCACCACCTGGTTCCACACACCTTCAAGGTCAACTCTGTGGCTTACAGGTCATCTCACTAAAGAGGTCTTCATTTTCAAGAAATATTTTAAAATTTTCATTTTACACTATATGTCTGTGTGAGGGGTTATTCACACAAGTGCAATGTCCTTCAAGACCAGAAGAGGGCATTGGATTCCCCGGTGGTTGTGAACTGCCTAATATGGGTGCTGAGAGCTGAACTTAAGTACTTTGGAAGAGACTACCCTGTCTTAACCACTGAGCCACCTCTCCAGCTTCCACAAAGACCCTCTTGAGTCACTGGCAGAAACAGCCCTCCCCGCCTGCCAGCATACCTGCTCACTGCCTCCTCCCACCAAACTGTGAGCTCCAGCTACTGTTGTTCCATCCTTAGTACCTTAGATGCACACCAGACCAAAGTAGGTTCTTAAAGAATAGTGAAGGATGCATGGATTTGTTAATGGGAGCTACCCCTCCCTGCATGGGGCATGAGGTGTGAATGAGGGAGTCCTGCCTAGAGGGTCCTCAGGCACAGTTCCTGTTTAAGCAAGTCTGTATTTACATCTGTGGTAGCCTGCTGTCTGTGGGGTGCTTATATTTTCCACTTACAGCTCTGATAGAAACTTCCTTTTAAAGTAAACTCACTGTAGGTTTTTAAATCCTGTCTTCACCAGACTAGAAGGTAATTTATAATCCATGGGATAATTTTACAAGAGAAGTTTTCTGAGCATAAAAAGAAATAAATGTGATTTTTTTTCTATCAGATGTGGGTTGAAAAGGATTCCTCAGATGGCTACAGGGAGGATTTTTTTTTCCCCATAAAAATACAGTATCCTGAGGCATAAAGTCCAGGGGAAAACCTGGATTCCAGATCACCATGGGGTCTATAAAGCCACCTATGAAATCTCCAGACCTGGTTATCAGGTAGTTGTGGTGCATGGCCAGGAGGGAATGGTAGCCTGGAATAGTCAAACACTACCCCAGGGCCTCCCTTTATTTAGTTGCCTTGGGGAGTCTGTATCCACATGCCCCAGGGCAGGAAAAACCATTTGCCTTTTGTTGTTTTGTTTCATATTACCTCCAGGGGGCAGTATCAGCGCTGCTTTAGGTCTTCATTGTTCTGCTTCTGTTTGCAGTACAGACATATTGGATGTAGAGGATTTTTAAGGGAAAGAGTCCATTAGATGCTTTGGCAAATGTGATTGAAACAAGCTTAGAGTTTTGACATTCAGCTAATATTCCCGGAGGAGTCAGCACTCTACTCTAGGACATGACAGAATCTCCAGGGACACTGAGACGTTGGACCTGGGTGGGTTGTGAAGAAGACTTTTACTCTAAGGTACATGTAGTCATCCTTATTGTGGGCATATGGACATTAAGAACATTTGATCATAAGCTTCAGGGTTTATCTTAGTACTAATACTTTTCTAGCATGTGGGAGGCCCCAGGCTTGGTTACTAGCATCATCAAAACTAAAAGCAAAGCAATCCAAACCCAGCCTTCATTAAATTGCTGCTTAATCCTCCACTAGATGTTTATCAGAGCCCTTCCTTCAATGTGGCACAGACTTTGGGGAAACAACAGCTCTTTTGCCATACTGTCTAGATTTCTAGAACTGTACAAGTTCACATTTACACAGTCCAAACTGGCTTGACTAAAGACAGGAGCGTAGCTGGGCATGGAATGCCAGCTGTCAGAGGCAAGAGGTAAAGGATTAAGGCCAGTCTAGGTTCCAGAGCAAGTTCCAAGTCATTGTGGGCTATAAAGTAAGATCCCACTCCACAAAAAGAAAGAGAGGGAAGGGAGGAGGGCGGAGGGAAGGAAGAAGAGAAGGGTACTGTGTGCTGGCTTTTATTAATAAAAATAAAAGCTACCCAAAGTGGTAGAGTGGCTACTCCACCAATGAGGCTAGGAGACAGGATACTTGAAGTTCTGTAAATTAGGTCTGGTACCACTCTGGCTTCAGGCATCCACTGGAAGGTAGGAACTTATACTCCTCGGTAGAGGGCACCTACTGTATGTCATTGTTTGAGCCTGGAGCTGGTGGATTAGAGGGTATGTGAGAGGAGTGGGGCTTTGAAAATATTCTAAGAACCAAGGCCTGGCCACGTCCTCTGAGGTATTTCTGGTCCCCTGTGCTGCTGCACTCGTACATTTTATAATAATCGTGTGTCTCCCTTTTGGGCCCCAGGTGCCTTTGGGCCAGTGCAGGTTGTATACTCTTCCCAGAAGAACCCTTTGTACATTATTTATGGGGATGTTTCCAGAAGCCCCCACAGGGATCTGATTGGTGAGTGGCTATAGAATGGTTACAGTGCAGTGCTCCTATGGCACAATGGCAAAGGGTACCATTCACATGGTTTACATGGTACATACTGTGAATGGAACTGTGCAGTGCAGCCCCTGTGTGGCAAGTCATCAGTGAGTGTATCTACAGGCTAGCTTCCATTAAACCTTGGTTATGGGGCAAAATGGCTCAGTAGGTAAAAAGCTCTTACCTCACAAGCCTGGAGACATGAGTTTAACCCCCTAAAACCCACAAAAAAAAATGGATGGAGAGAATCAGCTCTATATAGTTGTCCTCTGGCCTCCATTCATGTGCTGTGGCATGTGTGTGATGCACATACATCATGCACACAGACACAATAATAAATTTAAACCCCTAGTGTATATGTAAGGGTGCCACCCCCATAGCAAACAACCAACAAATGTTGGCTGGAAACAGAGAGGATGAACTTGACCCTTTTTAGGCTTTTCATCCCATTGTTGCTGGCTTAGCTATTTATCCCTTCACTTCCAAAATAAGGAAGTAAAACTCCAACAGTATAAAATATGCATTAAGTTGTCTACCTTTTATTTCTGTAACAGAGTACCTGAGACTGGATGATTTAGAAAGAAAAGCTTATATGGCTCCAAGTTCTAGACCCTAGGAAGTCCAGGTCATGACAGTACCTTCAGGAAAGGGACACCGTAACACTATGGAAGGTGAAAAGAAGAACAAGCAAACATGTGGAAGCAGAAACAAATAGAGGGGGCCACCTGGTTCTGTAACAGTCTAGTCTCACAAAAGTGATCCAATCTCACAAGAACCCATTCACTCCTGCGATTACTAGCCCATTGTTTGAGTGAACTCTTGTGGACTACACACTTCACACTGACCCCTTCCCCCACCTCAACACCATTGCTGTGAGAAGCAAATCTCAGTCAGAATTTTGAAAGGGACAGATCACATCAGAACCTTAACAACCTCATGTCTGGAGGCAGCATTGTGATTTGGTGCCAGGCCTGGACTCCAAGGCCCAAGTTCAGAGACAGACTCATAGGCCAGGATTGGGAGAAAGCTGAGCTAGGGGAGAGTCTTGCTCATCCAAGTATGGCTCACAGATTGGTTAGAAATGAACACAAGGCCTCCTAGCCCTCCTGAATCAAAACCTCCCTGTCATCACAGTCCCCAGGTGACTAGCATTTGAGAAGCAGGGCCTGGGAAAAGGGAGCTATGTGGATGGCCTTGCCTATGACTCCTAGGTGGCATCTGCCTCTTGGTGGGTGAGAACAGATACATTCTGGAAAGGTTCTGAGGGCATCCTGGCGCACACTTATATCTCTTTGAAGTCTATATTTCTTCTAAGAATGCCACCAAATGGTTCATTCAATACAGCAATGTATCAGTGGTCACTTTAATATTTCAAAATGGTTATGTAAATTGCTATGGAGTTGGTGGTGTTTGGGAATAGGCACAGCATGGATTTCCTTGTTTCTAAGTAGGGCAATAATAACCATCTCAAGAACTGCTACAAACATCAAAGAAGACTGGGTGTAATAACTCCTCCCAGAGTCTGGATGCTACAAGGATCTCTCCAAGTGTTAAGGTCTTTCCTGTACTTTCCTGTATGTAGGGAGGTGCCAGACTCAGTCCCAGAGACACAAGGAACCTCTTGAGGCTGCTCAGGAAGCCAGAGAGTTCTACCAGTTTTTAAAGTTTCTCTTAATTTCATAATGTCACTCTGTTATTATTGCTCACTGGCTGGGCAACTGGGTTAGCTAGCATGAGGCCCAGTGACACTCAGAAGTTTGAGGGGCTGGAGATGTGGCTTGATGGTAGAGGGTATACTTAGTGTAGGGTCTTGCTTATTTAAATGTAGTCCACAGGCATCAGCTGGGAACTGGTTAGGGATGCCCGTGGGGCCTCCCCTTCCTCCTGAGACAGAATCTCACAGTCCCAGGGTGACGTGTGTATGTACCAGCAGAAAGCTGCAAGAAGTAAGGCTTGCTGGGTAGAAGGGAAAGTGTGGCTGACAAGGAAGAGGTCAGCAGATGGCCACAACCTGGGGTTTGTAGGACATGGGTGGAGAAAGGGGGGTGAGCACTGGCCTGAGATTAGCTGTCAGTATTTTCTATCCCAAGGGCCCCATTGCCTGGTAACTGGAGGGAGAAGGGAAAATAGAGAGGGAAGCAACTAGTTGTTTAACATCCATAGCTGAAGCTGGAGGAGGAAAGTTGCTTACAGAAGGCCCAGACAGAGAGCTGTACAGGGAGGGGTCCTAAGGCTGTGGATGCCAAGGAAGAGGCTGGGAGGACAGAGGGAGCAGTGAGTGCCCCTGGCCAGGCCTGCAGGAAGCATGGAGAAAGGAGCAAATGCATAGGTGCTCCTTTGCTCATCCGGGTTACATCCCAACAAACCTGCTGTAAACTGGAAATACCTTAAGGTGAAAACTGTACAGAGGAGCCAAGCATGATGGTGCATTCCTTTAGTTCCAGCACTCCATAGTCTGAGGCAGGAAGAGTGATGCAAGTTCAAGGTCAGGGTGGGTCCAGGGACTGAAGAGAGTGTTGAGGATCTGTCTGTCCCCATCACTTGACTTTGCTATCTTTGCCACTGTTATTCTAAGGCTTTTCCAGACCTGGGCCCCAAAGGGAAGAACAGCTCCTTCCCTTCCCCAGAGTACCAGCAAAGTCCCAACGCTGACTTGCCTTGTTCTCCCCTAAACTGTGACTCCCTGTTGCTAGGCAAGGTGTATGGTGATTGCACTTCTAAGCCAAGGCTCTGTGGCTCTGTGTGTGTGTGAGAGAGAGAGGGGCAGGGGGAGAGGGAGAAGGAGAGAGAGAGAGAATGGAGAGGGGGGAGAGAATAGGGAGGGAGAGATAAAGAGAGAGACAGAGAGAGAGAGAGAGAGAGGAGAGAGAGGAGAAAGAGAGAGACATAATGGGGATTCCTCTTGGAGTGAAAACTTGAGGTCCCTTTTCAGCAGCCAGGTTGGGGTGATCTGGTGGTAATGACTGGGATGGCTAAGTAGTGTGCATTTAGAAAAACATCTTAGATGCCAAGGTTTGTTTTATTTTATTTTTTTTGTTTGTTTGGTTGGTTAGTTTTTGGCTATTTGTTTTTTGAGACAGCATCTCACTATGTAGGTGCGGTTATTCTGAAGATGCCAACTCTTATTAGAGCCCTGGACTTCATAGGGCATGGGGAGACAGTAAGGAGCTAACCTCCTTTCATAGAGTGGTAAAGCTGTGTGAGCTTGAGACCCACTGGGCTTCCACAACGTCTCTGGAGCTCTGGGTCGCCAGAGTGATGGACCAAAGGGAGCTGGGCCTTCGTCAAGGTTGATCTCCCAGCTCAGCCGGCTCCTGCAGGCTGTGTGCAGCACCCTGCTTCAGTGAAGGTGGTCTTGCATTTCATTCTCACTCCACACTGTTTCTTCCTTTCAGGGTTACAGTAAGGACATGGTGACAGACTTTGATGAGAAACATGATGAGTATTTAATATTGCTTCAGCAGAGAAACCGGTAAGAGCAAGCTGCCTGATGGCACCCCTTGTTATTAGCCAAATAAAAAATTATTTTGATTTATTAATAGCACACAGAAATGGGGCAGAGAGCCTCCCTCCATGCAGAGGCTGAGGTATTACCAGCACTTGCAGCTCCACACCTCCCCCAGACCCCTACTCTATCCAGTGCTTTAGTTGCATGTTTTGATTGACCCATAGCAAACGGTTGGTTGTGCATGCACCACCTCTTGTCTCATGATAGAGAAGTGGGGTCAGGGGTACTACAGACCCTTGTACATCACTTGTGTATGGTGGTCTGCATCTCTTGGGCAACAACCTGCCCTGGAAAGCTAAGTGTGGAAATATGAAGCCAGTTTACCTTGTGACTGAAGTTGTTCTGGTGTCATTTAAAGTTAGGGTAGGGCCTATTTGTAAAAGCTTAAAGCACTACAGTGTGTAGTGGTCAAGGTTGTGGCAACTGGAGTAATCTGAAGGCCTCTGTTCTTTTTCAAGGCCAAGCAACTCTATTTCCAGTTCATTGTGGTTTGTATCCAGACCTGAACCTTCCTATGAGCTAGATGTGCCAACTCAGAGCCTAGGATTTGCTCAGTGTTAAGGAGCTGGGACAGGGGGTTACCTGGAACTTTCCTGTCCACATTGCTCAGCACTGCCATGGGTGTTTATAGAAACACAGGTAGAGGAGCAGAGAGCTTCCATGCTTGTAGAGAAACTGGGATCTAGATCTATATTTGATAATGTTGGTAATGAATTCAACTCAAACCACAAACCAAACAGAATTCTACAGAACCACCAAACAGCTCTGCCTGGGATGGAAAGACCCAGCAAAGGCAGGAATTAGAATTTTTGTGTTATGGGAATAGACCTGTCTTGTAGGTAAGTGGCCTGAAAGGAGTCACCTCAAATCCCATTTAGTTCTTATCTGGCTGTCTGGACACCTGTTGGTTTGGAGAGCCCTGGTAATGGTCTTGGGAGTATATGGGATAGCATCATGCACTATTATGTAACAGCTCCACCCATTATAGAATTCATTAAAGACCCCTGTCTCTAGACTGAGGATTAGCTTAGTTGATAGAGTCCTTGCCTACCATGTAAGGAACCTTGGGTTCAGTGTCTAGCACTGTATAAAAACTGGGTGTGGTGCACTTGCCTGTAATCTTAGCACTTGAGAGTATAGGTAGAATGATCTGAAGCTCAAAATCATCCTTGGCTAAATAGTTAAGTTCAAGGCCAGCCTGGGCTACATGAGACTTTGTCAATATATACTTGTGTCTATGACAACAAGCTCACAATCTCATTTCCAGGTACGCCCTGTTGGCAGTCAGTTGGCAGTACCAGAAGTACTGAGTGGTGCCTTCAATGCTCAATCACTTAGCAGAACTTTCCTACCTTCCCAGGGGCAGGTAGCTCAAGTGAGAACAGCAGATAACTCATGCTGATTAGACCCACATGAGTGTTTATCCTAGCATTTATGGCAAGGGGTTGGATGCTTTTATTCAGTCTCCGGCAGGCTGGATGCTGCCACTGAACCCCTGGGTGATTGTTTAATCATCCTGGGCGCTCATCTGGGGAAAGAGTGCCATAGCTCCTCATGAGCAGATTGTTTCTCATTAATCGGGGATCAATAAGTGCTATCCCAGAGCTGCCGCTGACAGCATAGATGGGAATTTCAGAGACAAGATTGCAGCATTGTGACAATTAAAAATATATCACAATTGAGTTGCGGTAAAATGGGGTGGGAGTGGGTATCCCTGGATGCAGGAAATAAGAAGCTGGAAAGGAACCCTACCAGGGGCTTGTGAAGAAGGGGATGCCCTGAGTGGTGGTCAGGCCAGCCTCATGATGCCTTTCACAAAGTGCCAGCCACACACTAGGTGCCATAGCTCACCATCTTATCTTCAGGCCATCCAGACAGGCAGGTGGAGTGATGGCACCCATCTGAAAAGAAACAGGCCCCATTGTAGCAAGTTGGAAGTGGTGGAACTGGATTAGACTTTATTTACATTTTTTTGACATTTTCATAGTGGTCAAAAGGAGAGAAAGCTGCCAGGGCTGCCAGTGGCCCCAAATATATTAAAAAAGGACTTGGTGAGACAAAGCCATGGATCACTCGGAGGCCTCGTTGCATGCCTGGGAGAGGCTGAGGACTACATTGGTCCTTGGGAAGAAAGTGAACCCAGGTAGCTTCGCTGTGCACTGAGCAGCTGAGAAGAGGACATTTCCAGTAGAGATCTGCCCAGGAAATCTCTGCCCTTAGAATGCTGGTTGGCATGAGCCTTGTATTCATGTGTTATTTCTGTGAGTGCTTTCCATGTGCCTAGCATCACCTAGGGAAGGAGCTAATGTATGAAAAAGACACAGACTCTGCTTTTCATTTTGTTTTGACATTTAAAACTTATTTATGGGAGGCATGTACATCATCATGTGTATGTGAAAATCAGAACTTGCGGAATCCAGTTTCTCCTTTCACCCTGTGACTTCAAGGAATTGAACTTAGATCTTCAATTTGGCAGCAAGCACCTTTACTAGTTGAGTCATCTCACCAGCCGTACAGTGAACTACTAGTTAGCAGTTCACTAGTTTGGTTATAAAGCTAAAAAACCCAGGATTAAATGGGTTTACTAACTAGGAAACACTTGGCTTATGGAATGAAGAACTCAGTCGTGGGGACTGGGTTATATGTTCACCTAGCATGCTCAAGGCCAGCACCACCATGGCACTCTGACTTCAAGCACACCTGGTGCCAATCTTTCCCCTCTGTTTTCCTATGTAAGAATCATTCTCAGTTGTGACCCTCTCTGACCAGTAGCTGGTTCTCTTGTCCTTTTTAGCTTGAATCTCCACCTGGGGCAGCAGGTCATGATCTACAAACATGGCCCTTTGAGTTTCCCTCAGTGACCTTTATCAAAGACCAAATAACACAATTACCAAACTCTTGGATCTGGTGAAAATTTCCCCTGCACTCTCCACACTGCAGCCCACTCTGCTGCCAGCAGATTAGACATGAGCCTAATCTTCCCAGTCAGTCCTCGTCACTCAGCCCTTTGATCATGCTGCTCAATCTTGCTCAGATCTGCCCAGGTGTGATTACATCTCCAGTGAGGTGAGTGGCCAGCATCACTAAGAGGGTGCTAGGAAGGCTGCCACATCTCTTGAGCAGCCTCCTCCTTGGCCCTCCCTAGCTCTCCTGACAGCACATGATGATTCTGCTTCTGTTACAATCAAGGTGGCTTCATGCTGACCCTACCCCACCAGGGAGCTTATTCAGGAAGAGGCTTGGGCTATAGACACCTCACCCGTTCCCTTCCTCTGCCTAGCAGCTCTCCTCACCTTCCAAATACAGCTTCTGGGAGATCTCCAGGAACAGTGCCTCTCCTCTTACTCCATGTGGCTTGGGTGGGAAGGACCCTAAGCCAGGCTCAAAGGAGCCCTCCTCAGAAGGACTGTACTGAAAGCATTAGGAAAGGAGTGCTTCCTTCCCCAAAGTAGCATGTGGATGGCAGGGCAGCAGTGGGCCACTCAGCTCTGGACAAGCAGGGACCCTACACCCTGGACAGCTCTACACAACATGGCCATCCATTTTAAGAATGCCTTTCTGTGGTGCCACCTGAGAGTCACTGCACTGAGCTGCAGCAGGGGAGTTTCTTTACCAATTCCTTTCACAGTCTGAATAATTATCTCATAATTTATCAGTTTCAAACATCTACATTCTCATAAATCATCCTGCTTAAGTAGAGGCCCACATGCAGTGCCAGCCCCAGATCCTGGGCCACGGGACAGGGTTTTAAAAGTGATGTTGGGCCCCAGGATAGTCTCTGGGAGGGAAGTCAAGGCGTGTTCTTCACCTGGCAGGTCAGTTTCCTGGCCAGCCCTGAGCCAGCTGACTCCGCTGAGACCTCTTATAGAGCTCTTGCATTCTGTGCTCCCAGGAGTGTGCTGATCGCTGTTTGTAGATCAGCACATAGTGACTTGTGTTTTCCTTCTGTTTTATGTTGTTGCCCAACAATCAGGCACATTGCAGGCTTCCAAGGCTGGCAAGAGATAAGCAGTCTGTAATCAGTGTTCCTGCCATCTTTGTTGAAAAGATGGATGTGTCAGCTGCCACAGAAAGGACTGAAAAGTAAACAAAGAAGGCACTCATAGTGCCACCACTTTCTTCCATGACTGACGTCATTTTATATTTATCACCTCCACTCAAGGCCCACAAACCAAGGTTTTTTTCTTCTAATTTTATACCTAGCACATTCATACTCTGTTTTGATTTTTGGGGGGGCAGGGGGGCCGGACAGGATTTCTCCATGTAACCTTGACTGGCCTCGAACTTACAGAAGTCTGCCTGCCTCTGCCTCTGCCTCCCAAATGCTGGGAATAAAAGAGTGTGCCACCACTGCCTGGACTGTTATGATTAATTTTTAAAGTTAGTGTACAACGTAGTTAATTTCATCATGGCATCTACATATACAAAGCTACCCATCTCTTCCATTTACTCTTTGGTGTGTGTGTTTGTGTATGTTTGTCTGTATGTGTATACATGTGTGTGTACATATAGAAGCCAGAGATCAACCAAAGGTGTCATTCCTCAGTGGCTCTTGACCTGGGGGTGGCCTTGCCAGTTAGGCTAGGGCCTGGGATGACAGTTTTGTGCCACCTGGCTTTTTTTAGATCTGAGTTTTGTAGTTCAGGCCTTCATGCTTGGCAGGAGAACACCTGCCTGAGTGCTGCCCATGCCCACCTAGTGAGGAGAGCACAGTTGTCCTGGGGTCTTTCCTGGACTGCTTCAGCACAGTGTTCTGACCTCTCCTCTGTGGCACCAGGCGCTGGCTTGCGTTCAGGATTTGTTGGTCTCAATACTAACCTTTCTCATGCCCAGAGTTAATGCTTGAGGAGTGCTGGAATGTGCTTTCTTGGAGAAGATCAAATACACAGCATTGTCTGTCTTCCTAGTCCTCCTGAGAAGGGGCTGAGTTGTCAGCAGTGTCTGAATTTGCCAGTTGCCATCCTGTCCCACAAGCTCCAGAGGTGGCATGTCTGAAGTGATGACTCTGGAGTTAAAGTACCCAAAGTTTGCATCTCAACCCTGCCACAGAGCAACTGGGTGACCCTGGGCAGTTTCCTTACCCTTGTGTGTCTCAGTTTCCTTGTCTGTGGAGTGAAGTACTAAAGTTGCCATGAGGAGTAAGGTCTTCCTCATTTACAACTTACCTCGTGTTCTGTGTCTGAGCTCGGCAGCTCACAGAAGCATGCTTATCAGTATTCCTGTGCACTTGCAGCCATTCACAGATGAACAAGGCTAGCGAAATATCTTACTTCCTTGACACGCATCAGAAAGACAAGCCCAGGGAGCTTTTGGTCTTCTCACTGTCTTTCCTATGTGGCTGTTGAGGGACACTAAGCATCTTGGTTTGCAGTTCTGTGCTTTTCTTGATACTTTTGTTGTTTCAGCTGGCCCCAGATATGTGTGTGTGTGTGTGTGTGTGTGTGTGTGTGTGAGTGTGTGTGTGTACATGAAATGTGGAGTCTGTTTTGTTCCATGGGCACCAACTACTTTGTTTTCGAGACAAAGTCCCTTACTAGCCTGGAACACAGTGATTGGCTGGAGTGGCTGGGCATTGAGGCCCAGCATATGCTTCTCTCCTCCTCCTCAGCCAGGCTTTGTTTTTTGGGTTTTTTTTTTTTTTTTGGTTTTTCGAGACAGGGTTTCTCTGTGTAGCCCTGGCTGTCCTGGAACTCACTTTGTAGACCAGGCTGGCCTCGAACTCAGAAATCCACCTGCCTCTGCCTCCCAAGTGCTGGGATTAAAGGCGTGCGCCACCACCGCCCGGCTCAGCCAGGCTTTGTTTGTTTGTTGTCTTTTTGACTTTTGAGACCAGGTCTCATTATGTAGCTTGGCTTGCCTGGAATTCACAGAGATGCCTCTGTCTCCTAAATACTGGGATTGAAGGTCTATGCTACAAGAGTCTGGGGATCAAACTCAGGTCCTTACAGTTGCAAGGCAACCACTGTACCAGCTGAGCTGTTTTGTTTTAAATCAGAACCTCACCTTTTAGCCCAGGATGGCTACACATTCATTTCAACCCTCCTGCTCTCAGAGCTGGGATTACAGGCATAACCATCAGGCCTGGCAGGAAGGTGCTTTTAAACACCAAAACAAGCATGATGATTGCATGACCAGCTTACGAAATGCCGTGGCCAGAGCTGGCAACCGTATCCAATTTCTCCCTAGAGCTGTGAGTCAGCACAAGATGGTCCTATATTCATAATGGCTTCCAGGACTGTGACCTAAAATCACTGTCTGTGTTGAGAGTTGAGTTTGGCATACAGTGCTCACCTAATGTGATGGGTGATTATATTAAAATTTTGTTAACTTGGGGCCTGGAAAGGTAGGTAGCCAGCAGTTCTCAGCATCAGCTGCTCTTCCAGAGGACGTGGATTCAATTCCAACACCTCTATGAAGGCTCACAAACCTCTGTAACTCTAGTTCCAGGGGCTCAACACTCTCTTCTGAACTCTATAGGCACTGTAGTACACAGACATACATGTGGGCAAAACACCCATACATATTATATAATATTTTAAAATTTTTACCAACTTACTGAGCAATTAATCACTAAAGGTGAAGCCCACTTGTTGACTTGAGAATTTAATTACTATAATGTTTAAAGATGTTTGTAAAGACTTTAAGAACCAGGTATCCTGTAGCCATGGTTCTGGAAGGGGGCTAATGAAGACAATGTATACTGTCTTGAGACAAAAGACAATGACATATCAGCAATGAGTTAAGGATTGTCATGGTTACTTTTAAATTGCTGTGGTAAAACACATGGCTGAGGCAACTTATAAAAGGAAGTGTTTAATTGGGCTCACAGTTTCAAAGTGATGACCCTTTTACCATCATGGCAGCACTTGAACAGTGGCTGAGAGCTCACATCCTAACCCACATACATGAAGCAGAGAAGAAATAGAGTGGTCATGGTAGGAATCTTTTGAAACTTCAAAGCCTCCCCCCAGTGATTCACCTCCTCCAACAAGGCCATGCTTCCTAATCCTTCCCAAACAGTTCTACCAACTAGGGACTAAATATTCAAACGTATGAGCCTATGGGTGCCATTCTCATGTAAACCATCACAGAGACATTGCTATCACCTTGCCAAAACACTTTGGTGCTGGCCTTGGGGACATGGAAGCTCAGGCATTGCTAGGATCCAGGCAGATGATTTTTTTCTCTTCCAGGATACTAAAGCATTTGAAAGCCAAGGACCCTGTGCAGCTGAGGCTGGAACACTTGGAGCAAGGTTTCTCTGTCTATGTCAATGGGGCCAATTCAGAGCTAAAGACATCCCCACGGAAAGCTGTGCACACAGACTTCTCCAGAAGTGCCTCACAGGCTGAGGGGTCACAAGGTGAGTACAGACCCTCCCAGGCCAGGCAGCAGCACTTTTAGTTAAAAATTAAGGGATGGGATGTGGCTCAGTGGTAGAGCACCAGCCTAACAGAAACAAATCCCTGGGTTTGAGTCCCTAGTACTGCAAAAGAAAATTAAAGAGCTAAGTTAGAGACTTTGAAAACATCCTGTACGTGTGAACTCACCAGCAGGTGAGTTAACTGTACACACCAGGCCAGCAAGAGAGCCTAAGGGCAAGGGAGATAAATACTCTTTAAGGTGCTAGGGATGGAGCCTAGAGCCTCACGCTTGCTAAGAAGCCACTCCAAGCTTAAATCCCTTTTGACTCCTTTTCAAACTAGATTTGGTCTCCACGCCCCAAACCAAAGGCAGCTAGAGCAAAAACTTTCTAGTTTTTACATTGCCTGTGGCTCTAATGTCCATGATTTTAAGGGCAATTTTAAATAATAGCTGATATGCACATATTAACTTTAATACCTAACACCTATGAAATATTCGATTCCACTGTTCATTTTTACATTTAGCTAATCCAGCCCCTTCATGCTTTAAAGGGATTTCATGTGTGAGTATGATGGAAACGTTCTCTACCTAGTCTATCCAGTAGATGAACTGGAAATGATTTAGTATGGAATGGATAGGCATGTTGAACAGGTGGGACCAGGCTCCAGGTTGACAGTGTTACTCTGAGGAGTATATGTGGTCTCTCTGTATTTTTATAGTTCATTGCCTTCTAGGTGTGGGAAGCTTCCAGGCCATTACATACTGGGAAATCACAGCAGAAAAGGGACCAGAGGAGAGAGTGATATCCAAAAATATGCCCAGAGAGCCACTGCAGTATTCTAAATGCAGTTTACCAGGAGTTCTGTAGCCCCTATGGCTCCTCTAGCTTTCATTGTGGGCATGCTGCTACTTGGTAGAATTAGGAGGAACTGAAAACAGGATTAGATTAACTTGGGACCCCAGCAGTATATTTATTCACTTCTCAAATATGTCTCCATCCACTGTCTTTTACACATGGCTGTCTGCTGTAGGAACTACACCATACATCTGTGTTTGGTGATGGCTTTTTGTGCCTGGAGAGCTGCCTGATATGACATTGGGCATGTCATTTAATGGACATTAGGCAACTCTTACACTTTCTGCTGGGCATTGGCTTGCTTGCAACTTACTTCAGGCAGATGTATCCCTCATATGAATGACCTTGAGCAGCTGGACTGGACTGCAGATGTAGGTTTCAGAATAGCCCAGTGTGAACTTGCCTTCCATGTCTCACTAGCCACTTCTCTGTCTCTGTTGCAGACTATGGACGAAGAACCCTATTCCAAGAAGCCGAAGAAGTCTTAAGACGCAGCTCCAGGACAGCACCAGGAAAAGTCCAGCGCCGAGGATGGCATCAGGTCTGGAAACTTGCATTAGACTCTGGCACTTGCGTTAGGATGAAGAGTGGGCCTGTTAAGCGTTTAAGTCCCTGTGGGCTTGGTGACTGTGCTGGACACTGTAGGGTACCCTCTCTGCATGGACTGGCTTCTGGGGTACCTACTCTGCTGCAGGGTCCTCCCTCTGCTTGAGACCTCTGGAGCTCACAAAGGAGTATAGTAAGAGCAGACCCATGCTCATTCTTAAGGGCTCATTTATCTACTTGCTTTTTATTGAATACCTACTGTGTGTGAGGCATAGCATAGATAAAGCGAGTCATCAGGACAGAGCCCTGCCCTGATGCACTGAGGTGCCCATTTAGATGGCTGCCAATGTTGCTGAGGCACAGCCTGCGTTTCTGAGTCCTAGCACTGTCTCAGCGACACACAGCCCCTCTGCCTTACGCTCACAGCACAACCTGGCTTCTCAGGTTGTCCTCTCTTATTTAAGAACCGAGGGGAGAGATGCTTAGAAAATCTCAGGGACCACCCAAGCTCATGGCTAAGAAGTGGAAGAATCAGATCATTGGCTCTGAGTTCCATATTCTTGCCCAACTAGGCCTTGCTATGGTCCCTTGCTAGCTTCCCTTGAGAGAAGTTGTGTCTGTGTATGGAGCTGCCTAGTATACCCAAGTGTCATTGTGCCATGTATGTACTTGAGGTTGGTTCATGTGGTCTTAGTTCCTATCACATTTTTTTTTTTACACATTAGGATGGCCTTATATTTTTTTCATGTGGGCTTAGTTCCTGTCACATATTTTTTTACACATTAGATTGGCAGAGTCATTGTGGCTACGAATCTGTGTATGGGGAAAGTCGGGCACTGCATTTTACAGTAGACTGCAGTAGAGGCTTTCATGTGCTTGCCACCTAGCATGTTTTCACAACACCCAATTGGTTGAAGTGTGTCCTCGTGGTAATGCCGTAGAAACTGAGGCCCAGAGAGCCAAAGACATTTGTTCAGTATCACATGACCCCTAAGGGAAGAGGCTGTTCTTGGGTATGGATTGAGCCTGTTGCTGTGCATCTTCCCGCTGTGCTCATACAACAGTTGTGCCTGCTGTAGCTGGGGGTCTGAAGAGCAAGCCCACAGGGCAGCAGCCTGGGCGCTTGTGTCTGTCCCTAGCCATGAATGTTAATTTCTTGTTAATGAGGCCTTTCTTGCCTGCCTCACTCTACACAGCTCTTCTGCTTGTTGGAGTGCTTCCTATTATCACGAGCCATATTTGTGTCTTAGACTGTGACTTAATGGCTGGCCCCAGAGTCTCTGCAATTTAAAGGCTTGGCCTAAGATTAATTAGCATCCCTTCCATCTCTCCTGTGGCTCCCCACTTCACAAGACTTAATCAGGGCTAATTTCCCCTTGCCTCCCAAAGCTGCTCTGCTATAATTGCCCTTCTGCACTGCAGCAGTCAGGGGTCACTCAGTGCCTAACAATAGGGACTGCTGTTTGAGTAGAAGGCTCATGCCGAGTGTGGTGCATGGTCCTGGGGCTGGTGAGCTGGGCAGGCTGCAGGAGGCCTTCAGCCCACATTACACAGTTGTCTGCCCTGGCCTCCAGGAGAGCTGCTGCCCAGGACAGCTGGGAGAGTGGGGACACAGCCTCATGGAGGCCAAGACAGATTGTGTTCTGCTGTCTGGGGGCCAGTGTGGGATGCAGTTGAGAAATAGCACTTTCCTCCCCTCCTCACATCCCCTTCCCTCGAATCCTCACATCTGTTCTCCTTGTCTGTGGCTATGTGATGCTGGACCTCCATTGCATACAGACCCTGAGCCATGAGGAACTGCAGTGGGAGTCCATGGAGTCAGCAGTGGGAGCTCAGTGTCTCAGCAGCTTGGCAGAGCAGAAGTCATGTCAGTTGGCTTATATACTGTTCCTTCTACCTTACTTTCTCTCCCCAGCTGCTTTTCAGGGCATTCGAATGTGGCTCCTGGGAATTGAAGAGAATGGGCTTTGGGCTGCTGCTTTGGTGTGTATTTTGGAGCTGGTGATGGAGCTTCCAGAGCTTTGCCTTTATAATCATCACAGCCGCCTGCAGCTGTTGGGAAGGCATGTGTGTGGGGTGGCACAGGTGGTCTGTAAGTGGTGTGTTTCTTCAGCTAGGTTCCCCTAGTGGCAGGTGATGAGGCTAGGATGAGGTTAGTGCTTGCAGCTCTCTGGTTATACCACCCGGCCTCGTGGTGCCAGTAGGTTGCCTGCCTCAGAAGGTAGCTTCTGAGGATCACCCAGCCAGCGTCTGTGGAGATTCCTGCTACGCCTGGCACAGAGGTGGTGAAGGGCTGTGTGGGTCATTGTTGGAATAAATGGAGGGCAGGTGTTGAAGGTTTCTCAGTCTGGAAGTTTCCAGGCTCTTCCTTCTCTCCTTTCTATTTATTTATTTATTTTATTTGTGGGGGACATGCATGTTCGTAAAGGCCAGAAGAAGGCACTGAGTGTACTTCTCTACCACTCTGCACCTAGTCCATGGAATTAGTCTCTCTTTAAATGAACCTGGGCTTGCATTTTCTCAGCTAGACTGAAACATATCAAGCACTAGCCATCCTCCTGTCTCTGGCCCGTCAGAGCTGGAAGATGTTGACACCTTTCCACCACACTCTGCTGCGCCTTTGCTCAGGAGGCCCTTCTTGTTCCATGGTGCAAGATTCCAAACCTCGGTCCTCATGGCTGCATATCAGTCTCTCGTGACTGCTGAGTTGTCTCTTCTGGCACTTCATTCTTATGTCTGATCTCACTCCCTCTGTTCAGTCCTCTCCGTTTATGGAGCACATCAAAGTTTTCGATCCTTACTGCTGGTCTGAGAGCTGCAAGTAAAGCAGGTCAGCCCTGCTGCCCTGGAACTTACGGGATAGGAGTGGGAGTCAAGCCAGGCCAGGCCAGCAAGTTAATGACAATTGCTATGAAGGAAAGCCAGGCAAGAGGGATGGTGGCAGGCAGCAGGGGTGCCCAGGGATACTACAGCAGAGCTGAGTGGGGGAATCGGTGGTCCCCTTAGAAAGGTATAGTGGAGTGTGATGGAAAGGTATTAGCTATGATCAGCACACAGTGATGGAAAGGAAGTGCTAGGGGCCTGGCTCACAGTTACATGGCTGAGCGTACAAGCTGAGGAGTCTGGACCCCTCCAGGTTAGTTTCTCATTCCTGGATTGGTTGAAATTTCTAATAGAAACTATTTGAATATCTCAGCTCATCTGTGCCACTCAGGGTGGCCTGGACTGTATTAGTTGACTTTGGTGTGGTGCTGACTGCTACCTGAGTGGGCTGTGACTCAAGGTCAGCTGATGCTTATTCTGCCTGGCCTTGAACAGCCTGGTAAGGGTGTATGTGTGTGTGTGTGTGTGTGTGTGTGTGTGTGTGTGTGTGTGTGTGTGTCCTAGTGAGGGTTTCCATCGCTGTGAAAAGACACCATGACTAGGCCAACTCTTACAAAGGACAAGATTTAATTGGGGCAGGCCTGCAGGTTCTGAGGTTTGGTCCATTATCATCATGGCAGGAAGCACTGCAACATCCAGGCAGGCATGACACTGGAGGATCTTAGAGTTCTGCATCTTGACTGGAAGGTAGCCAGAAGACTGGCTTCCAGGCAGCTAGAAGGGTCTCCTAGCCCACCCCAACAGTGACACACTTCCTCCAACAAGGCCATACCTCCTAATAGTGCCACTCTTGCATATTCAAACCACCACAGTGTGTGTGTGTGTGTGTGTGTGTGAGAGAGAGAGAGAGAGAGAGAGAGAGAGAGAGAGAGAGAGAGAAAGATTAACAACCTGTTGTCTAGGGTGATGGAGTTGGACAGCATGGCCTTGCCTTGGACTCAGAGATTCACCTACCTCTGCCTCCCTGAGTGCTGGAATAAAGGCATGCACCACTGCCCAGCTCTTCATTTGCTTTTTATAGAAAATTGAAACAGGTTCTACTACTATAGCCCAAGCTGGCCTTGAACTCACTATGTAGTTGCAGCTAACCTTGAAGTCTTGATCCTCCTGTATACACCTCTCTCATGGTGGGATTACAGTCTTGAGCCACCATGCCCCACTCTTTCCACCCTTTTGGCTGGGCTTCTCTTTGTGGGTAGCCAGAGGGAAGCAGGTGATTAAGTTAGCAGGGCCCCCAGTAGCCAGTGGCTAATTCTTAAAAGCCACACCACCATGAATGGCAGCCCTGTCTGCCTGGTAGGTTTCCTTATTTCCTATGTCCATTGTTCCTGTCTGACAGTTTCTTTTCTTCCTGCAGCTTGGCAGTGGTGCATGGAATTCCCTTCTTCTGGGTTTAGACCAGCAAATAGGAACACTTTAGTGCCTAGCTAGCTACTACAATAGAAAGGGCTTTCTCAGGAGTACAGGCCTGAAACTCATTTGACAAGAAGGTTGTAGAACCACCCATGATAACCTTGTCCTTAGGGATTAACCAGATGTTAAAGTAGCAATGTCTCCAGTAGCCAATGGCCAATTCTTAAAAGCCACCTCACCGGTATTGGGACATGGCTCTGTCCTAGTTTCAGGGATACTGCAGGGCCCACCATAAGGGCCAATGAGGTTACACTATCACTTTTGCTGGCATGGCCCAGTCAATGGGGGTTGGGAGCTCTGGAGGTAGACTGGATAAATACAGCAGGCTCTCAAGCCACCACCTTTACTGTGGAGTGGCCTGCAGGTGATATCTAGGTATCTGTCCCTGCTGGCCTTTCTCTTGCTGCTTCTGGGCCTTAGATCTCTTTGCCGCCATCAGTGGATTAAGATTTATGGCTTCCTCAGCCTTGTAATACTTGGGTAGACAGTGGCCTAATCAACAGAGCCGCCGTTTACCAAAATGCTGTCAGCTTTGATGAACGTCACTGGCTCTCGGCATTAAATCGGTGGTGAAAGGATTGGCCTTCTGACAATTTACTGTGGGCCAGATTTTCAGGAAAGGTTTCCACAGAACGTTTGCTGTGGGATGACAGTGGCCTTGGCTGTCCCTCACTGCAACATCTGCATCCTGGCTTGCTTCAGACATATGAGCATCTGCAGTACAGCTCACCTCCAAGTTGTGAAGCTGGGCCCCTTCTTTTTGTACCTTCTGACTTCTGATCACAACAGGAGCTGACAAACCTGGGAAGAGCTGATCAAAGAAGACAAGCTCCTCACCCAGCCTGTCTTTAGGGGCTTGGTAGAGCCCTTCCACCTCTAGGGGGCTCCGTTAGGATAGCACACAACCTGCACAAGCACACAGGGCATCCCTTGTGCTTGTTCTTTTTGTGTTTGACAGCATACTTCAATGCACCCTCTTAGAACGCTCTATGAGGAGGTGCAGAAGATACACAAATAACTCCGGGCATGAACTGGGTGGAGTGTGGGCTGAGCATGAAGTGAGCAGCTTTGGGGGGTTCGTGTGGAGAGTCTTTTAAATCCTCCTCCAGGATAGGTACTGCAAAGGTCTGCCAGGGTCTGGGTTTGCAAGTAGGCAGTAAAAAGCAGCGGCTCCTGAACACCCACCCACTCCTGGTAAAGCAGAATGCCATTTGGGGAGCCAGCCCAGAGCAGCAGCATCATCCTTCCATTCAAGGTGGAAGGTGGGAGGCTAGGAGCATGCATGTGGCTGGGGCTGGGTTAGAATCTGCCAGCCTCAGTGTGGGTGGGGCTGCCCCCACATTGTGGGCAGAGGAGGCTCCCCAAGCTCGGGTGGGAGAGCAGGCCAGATGGCAGCTATTTATTACCCTCCGGGCACCCACTCAGTGTTGTGAGTGCTTTCTGGACCACAGAGTTAATTTCAGCACTGTTGCTTTATAACCTGCAGTGTTCACTATGGTGCTGAGTGGACTCGGGGGCAGGGCACTGGTATCTGGAACTCAATGCTCTTAGAGCTTGGTGAGGGCCTGCTGACTAAGGGCCTTAGGGCTGACCACAAAGCTGTGTTCGCATATTGGGCATCACTGGGAAGCTCTGCTGTGCTGAGCTGCTGAGGAGGCTGGGAAGTTGCTGAAGGCTGTGATCCTGGCTCCTTGCTGGATGTAGAGCTCCTATAGATGTGCCAAACCAGGGGCCGGCCAAGCTGCACCTCCTCCCACGGTCACTGGCCAGCTTCCTTTCAAGCAGTGCACATTGTCCAGGGTGACAGACCTGGACAGGCCTCAATTTCTGCCTCTCAACTAGTCTTTTCCTGTGCCCCAGAATGCCAAGATAGCCCCAAACAGCTCCTCACTTACATTCTGTTCCCCAATTTCACATCTTTCCTGTTCCCAAGAACTATCACTCAGTGTGGTGGGCAGGAAATGGGGTATGGTATCTGCCACTCTAGCTTAGCATACTCCATCTTCCCCTGGTGGGAGAACTCAATTCTAAAAGAGCCACTGGGATCAGAGACAGGCGGGAGGTTCCAAGAAAGAACTAAGGTGCTTTCTCCAGAGGCTAATAACAGGACAGACTGGCAGTCTATGCCCAGACTTGTCTGGATTTTAGGGAAGAGATGAGGGAAAAGCTTATACTACTACAGGTCCACTGGCAGCATTTAGAAGTACAAAGCTCTAGTCTAAGCCCTTCCCTCTTTAGAGAAAGGACCTAAAAGGGGCTGGGTGGCTGGCGATCCAAGCTACCTCCTCCTTGACCTGACCCAAGTCTGTGGTCAGCCGTTTCTCCTATCCTCTCTTCCTGCCCTATAGGCTCAGTGTTAGGATGTTGTTGAATGCCCCAGGGAGAAGAGCATAGCATGCTTTCCTTAGCCTGGAAAGGAGAACAAAGTAGCAGAGTCTAGAAGGAAACCATACCATAGCTGGAGCTAGCCAAGGCTTTTCAGGGAAAAGAAAAGGTGGGACCAGGAGAGTGTTTGGCCTTAGAACCATCCCAAGGCATTATACAGTGGCCTGCTGGCCCTTCCTGTTTTTCTATTAGGACATCTTCCTTGCTCTCATAGACAACTGCCTGTTCCGTTCTCATCCTTGAGTCACACAGGGACTGAGGGTAGGAAGGCAAACAAGCCCACAGAGATACAGGAAAGGGTTTCTGTGGGCTCAGCTGGACTGATAGGGCCCTGGCAGTGGCTCCAATTGGTTCCAACAGTCATACATGTTAGAATGTGTAGGGATTAGTATGGAGGCCTTGCATGCTGGATGTATCAAGTAAGGTCTGGATTTGCTAACAGTGGCTTGAACAATGTAACAGCATATCACCTGTCAGATGAGTGAGTTCTTTTGTTCTGCTGAGGTGGAAATCACTAGTGAGCAGGAGTAGTTTCTAGTATTGGCAGTCTTGGGCCCAAGAGAGAGCTAAGGTGCTTCTCCAGAAGGCAAAGAACAAGACAGACAAGCAGGCTTGAGGGCTGGGCTGACTGACTCAGAGCCCTGAGAACAGAGACTTCCGACTTCAGGCTTAGAAGCCAGAGGCAGCTCTAGGTGCGAAGTTTAGAGGCTCCCTCTTCCGAGTACCAATGCCAGCTGTCCAGCACTCAGCAGCCAGTGAGATCCTGAGCTCTAAGCAGTCAGGCAGCAGGGAGCAGAGGCAGTCACAAGTGCTCCATCTCTGGGATTCTTATGGCTACCACGACTAGTGCTGTAGCCTTCAAACCTTGTGTCAAGACCATGAACCTTTAGGGTTGGCAGCTCCCAGGAGCTCTTCTAGAAGCCAAGACCTGCAGCATCTTGCCTACCATATTTTGTACCTTCCACAGCCTTGGCTCACAGCCCACTGTTTCTTTTCCATACTGTACTGCACTCAGTCATCTCTACCACGCACCCGCACTCTGACCCCCCCACTCTCTGGAGCTCTCTAGCCTTTTTTTTTTCTTTCTTTTTTTCTTTTTTTTT